>NW_027175876.1:12012079-12322079 GCF_023055335.1 Clinocottus analis
AATTGGGCTATACAAATGGATCAAAATAGTTGGAAAGGTTGTATTATATATACTGAAAATACAGTTACAATGGATAATTAGTGTGTGTGTGTGTGTGTGTGTGTGTATGGCTGGAGGGCGTCAAGCTGGCCGTCCTTAATTCACAAGGTTGCTGGTTCGTTTCTCGGCCTTGAGCAAGCCACTCAACACCGAGTTGCTCCCTTACAGCAGCCAATTGCTCCTAAATGCTCAGGACGGGTTAAATGCAAGGGTTAGATTTCATGAATGTGACAATTAAAGTTTAAGTGTGTGTGAAGGGGTAATTGAGAGGCAAATTGTGAAGTGCTTTGGATAAAAGTGCTACATAGACGCGATTCATTTACCATTTCCATCATTTAACAAAAGAATCGATAGTTAAATGTAGTGAGCTGTCTCGCAGTTGGGTTATGAAAGTGTTCACAAATAAGTTGCTAACGGTTTCTGTCTGCCGTTTGGTGCTGAGCAGGTAGATTAGAGTGGGTTTAGAGCTGAAAACAACATTATGAGAGCAGCGAGAGGGAACTGAGCCACACAGCTAAACAATGAGCTGAACAAAGCTATGTAAAGCTGAGGGGAGATTCGGGTGAAAGTTCTCTGTTGCTTTATCACTGCAAGTGATCTTTTTCACGTCCTTACATGATACATTATTGCAAAAAAGTCTTAACATTGGTTGTATCCGCTTTACTTTTTTCTTTGTATCATTAAATGCTGATGGGCAAGCAACAATCACAGATGAAGTTTGGAGAGAACTTTCCTTTACTCGCAGCGAGACTCTAAAACGCAGCTTATCTGCTTTATTAGCGCCGTGTGTGTAGTTTGATCAGATATGATTGAAACCCACCGCTGCGAATGATTCAAGTATTGCTAAATCCTCAATGGCGCATAGACGTACGTGTAATCTCCATTGTCTAACCGAGACAGGCCTACCTCCGACTATCGGAAACCTAGACCTAAAAAAGGACTATAAAAATATAATAAAATAAAAAACATAGTGCAATACTAGATGCATATGTTACATAATAAACTTTAAAGTCAGTATATATTGAAAAATAAAAGTGGCAAGGGTTTTTTAATAAGAGAAAAAAATATGAATATGAATAGCCAGAGGTGTGTGGTTCTGTATAACTTCATCCTCCATGGCAGAAGGCTGAATAAGATAATATGTTTAGGGTCTTGAACAGACTCTCACTGAGTGGCCAATGTACAGATAGTGAATACATGCTGACTCAGGTTAATGTCTCAACAGTGAGAGTGTGGGGGTGTATTATTTAGTCTGATGGCCGGAAAGACATCCTGTTGCAGTCAATGTCACCACAGACTAGAATAACATGCAGCAGCTTTTCACATGCTGAAGAAGCTAAACCATCGCAGGAAGCAGAGCGAGCTGTGGTCTGTCTGTGCTTTGAATATTTAGAACGTTTTCCTGACTCATGCATCTACTTCATGTTGAGGTCGCTCTGGTGCAGCTTTTCTCTTATATTGGATATTTACATTGCAGCAGTGCCTTTTTTGTTTGTTTTTTTTGTTTTGTAAAGCTTTACCTAAATGTCTGGCGGCTGAGACTGTTGCAATTTTGCTTTGGCCAAGTTTGTATTGAGTGGAGAACAGCGCCCCCTGCAGCGTAAAGGTCATTAAAGCTCTACACTCGTCAACGGGATTCATCATTAAACTGCGTTTCAAACAGTTGGACTGTCACTTAATGCCCTACTTAATTTATTTCCCAAGGCTTCCCTTTCTTACATTGCCTGTTAAGTTAAGACATTTCATCTCAGGGTTTGATTATTAATTGAGTGGCATGGTTGCTACCTTATTAATTTTTTCTTTCTCTGGATGTCTACATGGTTTCCTGCTGACATTCAAGGCAAACTAATTATATGACCTCAGTGGACGAGTGAGGGGGCTCAGCCTCAATCATTAGCACAACTGTCGATCCCTCACATATGTTGCATAGTGAATAACAGATATCCGGTCCATGTTTATAAAGAGCATTTTATTTGAAGGAATATGCTCATTGGTGTATTTTGAAATTCGTGAAAGCTTCTCAATTTTTTAGGCTGCACATTTGTTCACTTTCACTCAGATATGTACTGAAGGTTGACTATCTTCTGCGAGGCGTTGTGGTTGCTGAAAGGACAAGACTGCAGTATTATTTTACACCCTTTTAGTGGCACTCGGCTCCAAGACCATTGCTTCCTGCTGAAGACACACATTAACTGTGACAAAGGCACAGCTTTTTCCTAAAACAGCTGGGCTCTGTAGATTTCTAGCAAACATCAAACAGTAAATGGTGCATTTGTTAGGGACTATTTTCAGATGTAGATTCATACACATTTAATGCACATTCTGTTTTATCTGGAATTGACTCAAAATACACAGTGTCATGTTCAGTGTGCTACTTGAACATGTCACCCAGTGCAGACAAGGACCTCATTGATGAGTTGTTAATAGTTTCCGGACAAGAATGGAGCTCTATGGCACAGGAATGAAATATCAGGATTTGGGATAACAGATGCTACTTGTTAGTAGGATCGGTAAATTGTTTTTTCATATATATATATATATATATATATATATATATATATATATATATATATATATATATATATATATATATAAATATATATATATATATATATATATAAATATATATATATATATATATATATATATATATATATATATATATATATATATATATATATATAAATAAAACCCTCCCTTGAAGCAGCCATCGTAATGAAACCTCAGGAGCTGGTTTGAACTATTGCAGTCTTCCTGAAATTGGACCACTTCTCCAGTTGTGTCTTGTAAGTGTTCACCTCAAGGCGGTCTGAAACCAGCCTTGGACTTATACGACAGCAATTTGTCACGACTTCTTTTGTAGGTTGTGTATTTTCATTGCAACATATTCTTCGCATGTTTAATCACCAGCACGACTGTCGGGCACACGTGCACTGATCATTCCTGAAGCGCAGCCCCTCTTATAAAACAGGAGCCACCACTCTTGATGTTCACAAGCTAATGAGAGCTGAAACCCCACCAGCGAAAGGCCTCTTTGTTGTCATGGCAACCATCACTCTTGCATATTTCGCCCTGTCTGAATTGTTTGGATGTCGTCAGACTTTTCTCTCTGCTATTGACGGCTCCGAGCGTGCGTGCGTGCGTGCGTGCGTGCGTGCGTGCGTGCGTGCGTGCGTGCGTGCTTCACATTCAAACCTGCTTTGATTTATGTTGTGTTTTTTAAGTCCACAGCAATATCTCCACTACAGAGATTTTTATGAATATGACAACAACATTTACCAGCAATGAGACAAGGAAAGACACACACACATACAACAATCTTGTTAATACCTCTGATGTGTAATGTTGGAGGGTAAAAGCTGTCAAAAGTCAGCTGGAGTTTGAGAGAACAAAGATGATGTTTGTGATGCAGAAAGGTTCAGGTGATCTCAGGTCCAGATGATCTCAGGTCCAGATGAAACCCTGGCCTGTGACAACCGAAAAGGTTCAAATCTGTCTCTGCCTGAAACAATTAGTTATAGAACTAAAACAAAGTCTTTGTGGCAGGTCAAAGAGTTAATCTCGTCCTCATTTAAGTTGCGTTGTCTTTGTCTCGCCTCCCGAGACAAAGACAACTAGATTAGAATAGATTCAGAATAATTAGAAGAAAATAAATATTTTAGAGTTTTATTCTGTGTCGAAAAACAAGATGGACAACAAAGTGGAAGAGATTAATCTGATTGGTTTCAGGCTCTATAGTGACAGATTAAAAAGCTCCCCACAGTGTACTGACGTTTTATGGTGTTGTTGGGGGGTGCATGCCGTGTCAAGGCCCAAATGAAACTTCTAATTGATCTTTGCAGATACACAGAGCCTGGGGGGTTCAGTCTGCTGCCTGATGATCTGCAGATCATGAAAGTGGTTGTTTTAATTTGTTAAGAGTGGCCCAGTTAACAATTTAGTCTCTTTTTGAATCATATAAACATAAATCTCCAACTGATTTTACTTGTAATTGCCAGTTTTCACAGATCTATGGAATAGGATTGCTTCTGATGGCTACATTTGTGAAGATTTTCTTTTTGGAGTCATGCACCGTTTTAATGATGCTATGATTGATTTCCGCAGCACCTCCTGCCTGTCGATGACATAAGCCTCCCAAATAGTTCCTCCATTAAGTTGAGCGTTTGCATTTCTACTCAGGTATGACAAATCAATCATGCCGCTTGATCTTCGTTCACACTGCCAAGCAGATAACTCATCGGGAGTAATCATCTGTCCTTAATAGGTGTTTCAACGTAAGATAAGTGGGTTGTAGTCATTGTCAGCATGAACATCAACAATTCCTAAATGAGATGGATTGTAGTCTTTTAAAACCCTTCGGCGTCCAGCCGTGTGTTACCCTTGGCACAATTATGAAAGCACAAACTATCATTACATTAAAGACTTGTTGGCTACATACCATGCTTGATCAGTTCGAGGCAAGCACAAAAAAAACTACATGTCTCTGTTGGAGTATTTCCAGACACTTCAATGTTATTGTCTGTTTTCAGCCACTTTAGCTATGAAGTGTTGGGCGTCCAATATAGCTGTCAGAGGATACAGTGTGTTACTGCTGGAGAGCTGTACTGGTACATTGTCTGTTGTTAGGCCGAGGAAATACAATCGCCACTTATGTCAGCTTTTATCCTATCACAACATGCCTTGATGGAACAAGAAGGAATGAAGGCCGTACCTCAACCACAGGTAGCTCCTTGCGATTCTACTCCGATCCTCTTCTTGGTTTGTGAACTGCTCACTGACACTAGACTGTCACGAGACCAAAACAGATCTGGTGGTCTTCACTCATTGTTCTCCACGGTCCCACCAAAAACTGTGAATACAGTATTTTGTGTGTTTTTTTTCTTAGTTATTTAGTCTGACAGTAACATCAGTATTGTTGGGTTTTGGAATGTTGTAATGCATTTTTCTCCCTTGTATTTGGTTTGTAGATGAAACAATTAAGAGATAATAATCAGCATATTAATTGATTATGCAAACGATGATTAGTTGAGTAAAAATTCCTCCAGGCAACACAATTACCAATGCTGTTGTTTCCCCAATAAATTGCCATTCAGAACAGCTTTTCATTTTCAAAAATACCTGATTAGAAAGTCAGTCTTCACCCCACTTGACTTGAAGTGAAGCCTATCAGTGCGATAGCAGACAAACTGGTGTTTCCCGTTCCTTGGTTTCAAACAGCGATAGGTCAGAAGGCCTGACAGACTCTCAGCCTCTTGCTGTGCTGCTGTCAGAACGACTGAGTCCAGCTGTCAGTCAAACAGTCGTCCAAGCAACTGCCCAGCACATCCGGAAGAGAAGCAGCTGCTTAAAAGGAGAGATGTGTTTCACAAGGACGAACACCGAACAGCATGCAGAGCTTAACACTGCCGCTGATGTGTCAGTATAAGAACAAGCAAATGCACAGCTACTAGTTGAAATCATATTTCGTGGAAAGCAGGGTCAGAGATTTATGTTAAAATGCCTTTTTAAAGGCGTAAAAATAACTGTGACATTTCTGCTTATGGTTATTTTTCACAATAAGATGAAGGGAATCAACTTGGACAAGATTGTCTGGGACTATGTTATTGATTAATATCAAACAAAAGTAGTTGAATCCTCCTAAACGTGCTCTGTCAGTCTATTAGGGGACTAATGGGTTTTTAGAAAGCAGATGAAGCATTTTTGCAAAATGTGAAAATATCTATTTTAACTTAAAGTTCTGTGGCAATTTGAGTATAGATTTGACTGTCAGTCATCTTCAAAATCGTTATTATATTATACATTTTTGATCATGTTATATGAGTTGAAGGGGGTAGAGCACAGAGCACACGCACGCACGCACGCACGCACGCACGCACGCACGCACGCACACACACACATCATTCAGTCTAACTTAAGGTGAGTTCTGGTGCAGCTGGAAAGAGGTGGTGGAATGGAAATGTATGTTTTGGGAAATGGGTTACCACTCTTGTTTTTTATTCCATAAAAAAATTGTGACTAATAAAACTGTGACAAGCAGTAACGCTGACATTTAAAAAGATGTTTTCCTCTTTACAGGCGTTGGATCATTTAATACACAGAGCTAAAACACGCTGTGGTGTCTCAAAATGCTGCTTGAGTCTGGTGTCATTACCAGCAACTGAAAATGAACCATGACGCTTGTTCCCAAGGGGATCGTATTTAACAAAGCTTACGATTGGCTACGGTGAGCTGGTGAATAATTGTGATGACTGATCCAGCACTGCCTGGGGAAATGGACAACCAAAGTCCAAATGGTGTCTCTTTCTTCATGGTTCTCCCCTGCTGTACAGTACTACTGCATTACTGTGAGAACTGCCTGTAAATGGCAGTTCCCTCTGTGTTTTTGACGTCTTGTTTGTATGTGTTGTTACAGACTGCTCAGCGTTGTCTGCTGTAACCTGGACTCCTTCCTGCTGCTGGAGAGCCAGTACAACATCTGCTCCCTGCTGCTGAAGAGTCAGAGGGAGAACGTTACGGAGCTGGACTCAGATGATGGGTACGAACCAACAAACACAAAGTCAAAGATATATGGTTGCAAAGTTGTATCATTATCAATTACTTAAACGATTATGCCATAATGATATCGTTATTCATATCACTTGGGGTTATTCACATAAGTTATGGATGTAAAAGAAGTCAGAAAGAAAGTAAGTAGCAAGTGTGATTTTGCTCATGTCTTTGAGAATAGATTGGTTTTGATCTTGTCATTAGTTGACAATGCAAAAATATGGAATGTAATCAGAATTATACATGTATTTAATGTAATATAACTAGAAACAAAGAAAGGCTCTCTTTTCAATTCAAGAAGTAGTTACGACTTTTGGAAATAATGTGCTCCCACAGAGAGGAAGACGAAAGGATGCATATTAACCTCATGCCTGTGCATTGACTATAAATCCTGAGTTGGTTAGCTTAGCCTAGCGTAAAGTCAGACAGCAAAGTGAAATGGCTTGCTTGGTTAACGCAGGTTAAAGTGACTCCAACCAACACTTTTAAAGCTTAGCAGGTAACGCTGTTGTAATAGGTAACTGTGGACAAGAACAGAGCTGAAAATGCCTTTTTAACACACTCGTAGCTTGATTTTTTTAATAAAAATGCTCCTTAATTTCTCTGTACTCAGATGTTGCCCTTTTAGCTTTCCTAGAAAGTTCAGTTGACTACAGAGAACAAAAGAAATGTACATATTTCTTTTCCACCTTTCAATAGTTCCACATTGCGTTCAATCAACTTGCACATTGATTCTCTCTTGTTCAGTAAAGGAGGCTTTTTGCTCCTCCGTGCATCAACATGAACACTTTCAAATATAATCATTGCTCAGGATGAGAAATTGTTTGTTTGTTTGCCTTGTCACAAATGAAATGAATCGGGAAGACAGTGAAAAGGCCTTTTCTGAAAGTGGGTGTTCAAGAGCCCCTCTCGCTTGGTAATGGCTGGCAGTAGCTTTTGCTATTGGTTATGAATGAAAATGGCCCTGAAATGACAACTCACATTGCATATCTGAGTCCTGGCTCAATTTCTGGAGAGTGATGACTTGTTAATTTATTCTCCCATCTCCCTTCTGTGCCCTCTCTCCCCCTCATGCTCCTATTATCATCACAGACATCATCATCTCTTCCTCCTCTTTTCTCCTGTTTCATTTTTTTTAACTGTACTTTTTGATTTATTTACTCTTGTCTTTGTTGTCACTTATTTTCCCTAATGCTTCATTTCTGCTTTGACCTTTTTGCTATTAGTAACATACACTATTACCGAAACTGCTACGCAATCTTCACATTTATTTGACCCCAGCTGTTTGAGCTGAGTGATGTGACTTTTTTTATTCACAAGGAAATGTATGCAAATTAGATTTTGTGGCAAACAGGCCATTGGAAAGAGAACTGTGCAAGAAAATAGTCTCCTTTATTATTAAATTAAAGTCAAAATTGCTTCAGCTATAAGAACTATCCACCAAGGCTGACAAACCTCGACCCTAAAGTGCCTTTATAATTGGGATATTCTATGATCTTATCTGAAATTCTAAGCATTGAAACCCTGCCTCTTTCTTTTCTTTTCTTGCAGTGATGATAGAGTCATCCAGAGGCTTTAAACTCTGCACAAAGTCTTTTAGAAGACTTTTCAAAGAAAGTTATCTGCATTGGGGAAGTTTTGATGCGTTACTGAACTGGATATATATATATATATATATATATATATATATATATATATATATATATATATATATATATATATATATATATATATAAATATAAATTTGCACGATCGTATGTACCAAATCTATTTGAATATAGATTTAGAGTAAGATGGACATTGAGTGTATTCTACAACAAGCCCACTTTACGTTTTCTGTCACTCTCATTCCCACTTTTCTTTTTCTGTCATTCTCATTCTATCATCTTGCAAACATGCAATAGCACACAAATTGCAGTGCATGAACGTTTAATACATTAGGGCCAGAGGCCATTGTACGTTTTCTCCTTTACTTCTCTTACACCTCCTACAATTACATTTTTGTCTAATCCCCTTTTTTAAAACTTTCTCAGGGAGTTAATCATAGACAACTTATCAGTGGAGAGGAATCACGTGCTGGTCCGCGTTAGTTTGGTCGGAGGACCGTCTGAGAGGAAGCTTCCACCTCGAGCACTGCAAGAGGTCAGCTATGTTCTACTTTTCATCGTCACCTGGTTTTTACCTTGTACTTCTGGTTCCTCTCCTCCTCTGATGTGGATTGATAGTTTTTTGGCAAGTCAAATCTGCTTATTTTCATTTGGGGTTGAAGTAAAAAACGAAAATGAAAGAATGTGATCTCGGCAGAGTATCTTTACGCAGAAGGTTTGTACCTGAAACAGAGGCAGTTAGGTTTGGCAACAAAACCTTCGGGTAAGGGTAAGAAAAAACATCATTTTTTGGTTTGGCTTAAAATAAGTATGCTTGTAACCTCTTGACCTACAGGACACTGTCACTCAGTGACACAGTGCATGACATAATGTGGTCAGTAAAAATCATTCAACTTTTGGATTGAGGGATTGAACCCCATGAGTAAAAGTCCTTTTTTTTACCCATCCACCACCACTTCCTCCAAAAGCGGACTTTCTTACTTTTTATACTACGTCTGTCACTCTGATCATCTAATAATGGCTTGAATGAGTTTATATTAAAGTTAGTTGAAAGCTTGGTCACGACAGCAGCATTTTGATGAGGCTGTGGCCAACTATCATTTGAGAAATTTTACTACCCAAAGAATCTTGACAGTAAAATCCTATCCATTTTATTTGGATGTCCAATCAGTGTTGATGGTCAGTGTCGTCAATTGAAGCGATACATCCCTCAGTGAGTGCTGTATTGACTGAGAAAGCAGAGTTTTCCTGCTGGTGGAGCGGTGCCGCCGGCCGTATCCTCCTGCACAGCTTGCAGCCTCGGCCTCTCTACGCTGCATTACTTCAGCTGTTTACTCTGGCTCTAAGAATGTGGCTGAATATAATAATGATCGCCAAAACACTGTGAAACGTATCTCCGTCCATAACATCCTCTGCACTCATATTCTAGGATGTTAGTTTCACTGTTGGAAACAAAGATAGTTTTCAATACAAGGGAAGAGAACTAGGAAGTTCTGTTTTTGAGCGTCCTCTAGCTGGCTGGCTACCCAGAGAAATACAAGGTCTAATCGCCTGTCGTTCTTCCTTGCCTCCAACTTTGTCACTGTTGCATCAACGTATGGCTCTAGATACAGGAAACTGCCCCATTAAAAAAAGGTGGCAAATTTCCCCCTTAAATACAAGCGTCTGGTAAAATTACGTGTTGTATGTATTATTCAGCAAGACAGATTCGCACTTCACAGCTGATGTAAGAGCCCCACAGACTGATACAAGTCTGCAGCCTGCACCTTTATTTACTCAACATGTATTGGGATGAATATCAATGTTTTAGTTGATGTTCATGCTGAACACTAAACAGGAAACTAATTTACAACGAGGTAAAGGAAAGGATTTGAAAGATTTCAAAAGGTGAGAGCGTAAATTACTTTAGTGAGTGTTTCTTTTGTGTTTCACAAGTCTGTTTTGGTCATTTCTCCTGTCACCTGAAGGAAGCACAGGGACCAGAAAGCTGTTAAATTATAACTGGTGTTGTGTGAAGTTTACAAAACAAGGAAAATGAATCTACTCTTGGTGACAAAGGAGAAGTACCACGGGGTTCAACAACAATGGCTATTGCTGCCATTTGAAAGTGTCTGTCAGAATATTTACCTTCTGCACAGAGACCTCATAAAGGCCATGAACATCTTCAATCAATAATTTAAATATTCAACTATTTAAAAATTGTAAATAGTTAAACTGTTAGGTTGTTTATACTGCTGCAGAGATGGCTCCACAGACGTGGTTATGTCCACCTGGACTCAAGGATGAATTATTATAATTTGGTGACTGTAACCTCACGAAACATGTTTTTCTCCACAATGTCCGATGGGACAAAACTATGAAATGATGGTATTTTGGACAGATATGGATGCAAAAAACTGCATCCTGACTGGTTTGTGGAGGCATCCATCCAACTGTGAGGCAATGACTCATGTTTCTTATCAAACGTTTGCTAAAAGGTGCATTCACCAGGGAAAATTAAACAAAATATAATCGTCTCGTGCCCTGTGCAGGACTAAGGTACCACTCTGCAGTTTACTTTCCACAGATACTAAGTTATTCTACATGTAGGTTTTTATAAGGCTGATTGTGTTAGCTTTTAGCATAAGTAAGATCGTTATATGAATTAATAAAATCTGAAAATGTGTGATTCTTTGAGTATTTCTTAACAGGACAGTATGGAAGACAGGCAGATTCATATCTGCTGGTTTTAAACAATTTGAATTAAACAAACTCAAAATAACTGCAAACGTAGGTCTGTCCAGAGCTCTATAAGGTAACTACTCAAACTAAACTATATCAGCCGCGCCGCTAGCCAATTTACCAATTTCTTCTTCACAAAGAGGAGAAGCCTCTCTTTACATGTCTTTCTGCGCCGTTCGCCTCCTTAGCTCCTGTCAGTGTTAACCTCCCTGACGAGGAGATCAGGATCAGGTGTGTCTCATCCCACACCTGATCTCAATGCTCTGCTGACGAGTGGGTGGAGCCTTCTGGCTGGAACGAAACACTTCCCCTCAGGCCCTTACAATACTCTTAGTAAGTTAAGTACCTCAAAAACTATTACCTACAGCAATAGCAGAGATCCTAAGCTGTATCAGGAGTGTATGCAATCATCAGCAACTTACCAACACACAGGAAGGGCTCTGTCCATATTCTAATGTCGTTAGAGCAATGCATCACCTAGACTGTTGGATAAACAGACCTGCTTTCTAAACCCTGTTAACAGGGTTTAGAGTCACATGCTGAGCTGTGACTCAATAGTTATGGTACTTTTAAAGTAAGACATAACAAGCATAATTAATGCGAGACTAAATGCCACAGGGTTCCAAAGATAAACAAATTAAGATGGAGAGGAGGAAACAAACGATGGCATACAAATAACTGCTGCCAGCTCTGCGTTACACAATTACTCCTCAATTAATTAATCTCAGAGTAACTGTCCTGTCCTGTTCGTAGTTTGAAATGTATATATAAACCAATACTAACAATTCAACATAATGACACATCAATGATCCAGCACACTCATAAACAGCCGACGCATTTGTCTACTCAGTGTGGTGCAGAAACAAATCAAAGACAACAATTAAAATATGATTAATCATGTAGGTTGTAATAATTAGGGTGTAATGAGGTGGCCAGAATGGTCAATCCGATTTACTTATCTGCTTATTCCAGGGAGAAGAGCCATACCCGTGGCCCATGTTTTCAAGCTATCCTCTACCTCACTGCTACACGTTGGACTCACCAAAGATCCTCCACAACTCACAGGGTAAGAGGGACATTGAGGTAGCTGCCATGTTAAAGGAGCATTATTGTGATTTGTATTTCTATAGTTGTTTTTTCTCCCCCATACAGACCTTGAGATCAGTACATTTCTGCCATTATCTAAAGACTTAAAGAATGAGGAGTGCTGCATGGAAAGCTGCCGGAGACAGTACTGCAAAGCCATGACCTCCAAACCCAACATCTTAACTGGAAAGGGTAAGCCACTGGTTCACGGGGTCGCTACTGATTTGCCTTCTTATCTGGACGCGCTCGTACATTGATAACATAGCATTAATCTTGATAATATATCTCGGACAATTTTTGTCATTTTAAAGAACCTTGCTGATTGATAACTAAGGCATGAAAGTATAACTGGCAATTTACTAACATTTATTTTTCTTTTAAACCTTTTCAAAAATTTTTAAAAGAACAAAAAGTTAATAAATAAAGATTCAAATTGAATTGAAATAAATCGTTTCAGCCACAAAGAAGAGAAAACTAACATGGATGAATTGCATTTATGGACTTCTTGCAAGACAAAACCGTTATCGTTTTCATGAGTCACCACTCCCTCACTCATACATTTCAATTCTCAGTCAGCCACAAAAACTATCCAATGTTTGAACTGGCCAGGGAACAGATAAACACAGCGGGCCTTTTGGAGCCGCTTTTAAGCAAAAGGGAAAATCACAGCTAATTTCAGTGTAATTCCAGTACAATTTAAGCTGCCGTTAACGCAGCGGCAGACCCGATGTTGTAGAGTTTTCTTTCATAAACTGCCTTGTGACGTGATTGCACTTGGCTTGTGTAAAGCTTACGCTTGTGCTTTGGCCATTGTGTGTCTGAAACCACCTCCCAAGATGGTTTGGGCAATCAGATTACAATCAGTCTCAGATGCTTCAAGAATACATTGACACTTTTTGAGATTGGATATGAATCTGATTCACCCAAGATGCACGAAGCAACCAAGTAACAAGAGGGTCTTTGTTTTTGTCATAACTCAAAGTAACGGACTGTAATCAGCAAGACACTCGGCAGACTGACAATGTTTTTATTGTAAAATACATGTTGTACAATGACGGTTAACCGCACCACAGCTAGCGTTTAAAACTGAGCCAGAGGAAAAACAACAGATGGCTCATACTGTGTGTCCAATGCCATCCTTGCATTTTGTGTTGTATTAACCAGCACCATTCAGTCACGTGTGTCCAGGTTACATTTTACCAAAGGCCAGATATGAAAGAGATGTAACTATAGCGTTTTCCATATGCATCTATAAGTGAACCAGCTAACTGGGCAAAAAGAACATGTCACCTTCACCTTGTACAACATTTGTTTCCAAATGGCTCTCGCTAAAGTTTGTGTTCATGAGTAAATTAATAATGATAAGAACAAAAGAATAACTCCCTATGATCCAGTAAAACTACTGCATGTGAATTATGGAGCTACTTCATCCATTTTGCTACAGGTGCACCACACACACACCTCCTCATCACTGCCATTGATCGGCACTACGAAATGGCACTGACGCCTTTTCTTATGTAGGAGTAATTGGCTGTGATTCAAGGAGGACTGGAATACATTCAAAATGTAGGAGGACTGACAATCTTGTCATTAGCATGCGCTGTACAGTGATTGCTTCCTTTCATCAGCACACTGTTGAACCCGTAAAAGCATCCGCTCTCTGCTCTACGGCGCTCATTTCAAAGCTTTTCACTGGAAGACCAGGATCAAGATTTACTATCTTTTAAGCTCCCCTCTGCTGCAGAAGTGCTATTTTATTTGACACGTCATTAACCATGCAAATCCTGGCATTCAACTTTTTTAGAAACATTCAATGAAATGAATTGTCGCATTTAAATCTATTAAAATCTAAATTAACCAACTTCCGAGGCAATTTATGGAACATTACTTGTGTCTAACTGCATATAAAGACACTGTGATTATCACTTGTGTTCTGAAAGGCTTCTACACATCTCCAAGACAAAAGTGATGAAGTATACTATCTCCGCATCAAAGCATTCATTATTAAAACGGTTTGCATCTTCAAGATCTTGTCAGCGTATTGATTGCTCAATTGATTTTCCTCAACAGCATGTCAATGAGATGCTGGGTTGTGATGATTCGGTTTTTTTAATCTGACTTCACTGCTGTGTATAAAAAAGTTTTTTTCTCTTTTTTTTTTACAAAAGCTTTTATTGAGACACGTCGCATGAACCTATTTTTATGTTGACTTGTAAGTAATGGAGAAAAAAAATCTGAGAAGAGCTTAAGCTAATTTTATTTCAACATTAAGCCCATTCTATGATCACATGTGAAAAATCACTGCCTGTCATCTTATAATGAATGCTTTTTTTTTTAACACATTAGTATTTTATTAAATCGCTTGCCTTCCCCTGGTGCCACTTGAGACGAGTACAGAACCAGATACGATTCAGCTTTGTTAAATGTTAAAGAGCAACTGGAGGTGAGCCCAAGGCAAATGCTGGGTAGGAAGTAGCTATCAATGATCATTAGCAGCTGTTACACATGATGTAGAAAGTACATCAAAATGCATTGAAATAGGTTCAATTAGTTAAATGCATTACTTCAAATGGACTAGAAGTGGTAAAGTTACTTTAACTATTAGCATTTCAGTACAAGAACGAGCATGTTTAGGGTAACGGGTATATATATATATATATATATATATATATATATATATATATATATATATATATATATATATATATTCATATTAAGTAGGGTAGACTGAATATTAGAAACACCTATATATTTATTATATGACTCAAAACTGCAGCCTCCGAAGTGACCATAAAGTTAAATAGTTTCAACAAAGTCAGGTATTGTGTATATTACAGGGCTTTAGATCACATAAACCTTACCTACAGTAGTTGTATATAATAAAAATGTATGTAAAAGATACCATCAGGAGACATTGCTGTTGTTCATGAAGATGGTGAAGGAGGTATTGCGTACCTGTGGAAAATAATATATTTTCAAGAGCTACTGGGAAGAAAATCATCACATTTTAAATGCCACTCAAGTCACATTTGTATAGTAATAGTAAAGAAGTGCCCCTACAAGTGTGTAGTACTTGTGTTAAGTGACATTTTTAATGGCCTCTGCTTGATCCCCTGTGGCTTTGGATTGTACTTAATTTGTAAGCCACATGCCGAGTATGATTCTCCCAATGATTAAATATGAATGTAAACTTGTTCAGTAAATATGACAATGATCGGTGGTAGATTCCGCTCTTGTGTTGTTATTATTGTGTTGTATGATTTGTATTACCTGTTTCCTTCTGATTACCATGGTTAGCTCTTCAGTGACTGTGTGTAGGTTACGACGCTAAAGACATTGTTGTCATTGTATACGAGCGGATGCACATTTACGTAGTGTAGCAATGGTGTTAATGTACACGTGTTTCTGCAGCTCAACTATGGTCTTCTGTGTTAGACATCTATCTTTTGAGACTCAATTCTGCTTCATTTATTAATTATTTATATCTATAGGACTTTTTGGGCCTTTCTTTTATGCCAACGACTCAGTGTTTGCTTCATTAAACATGCATACTATTTACAGGTAATGTGTTTTCCAGACAACTTACACTGTAACAGGATTGATTACTGTCGTAGTTTATCCAACAGGATATTGTCCATATTCTATAAATAGTTGGAAGGAAAGGATTGGATTGATGAGAATTCTTAAATTTGATTTTTTTTGTGAACTCTTGTTTATTGAGTCTGTACTCGCATACATTTTGTTTACGTACCTGTATTTTTTCTCCTCAGTGCTGGCTGACCTTCTGGAGAAGGTTGCGGCTCATCTATCCAACTCCCCCACAGAATGCTTCTTCGCTTCGGCTCAGTGCAAAGGTCAGTGGAGAAGAGCAATACAATGACAATTCAGTCAAGGTAAAATAAATGAAGGGTACTCTATGGAGCACTGAGGGAAGCCGTCTGTGTACATGGGACACACAACTGTTTTCCATTTTGTCATTGTTGTTAATTACTTTCTGTTAATTACCCATTTGGTAAAACCTTCTATGACGCCGACGTCTATAAATAACTATAAAATGCTTTATATAACTATTGTTATAAACCATTATGAAGTACACAGTCTTACCAGATATTCTTTGAGTTAAAGGAGCGTTTCATAGTTATATGGTTTCTAACATAATTTACAATGCAGTCTGGCAGGATCTTTGTCTTTAAGTCCACATTGCTTACATTTTGCTTTACTTATCCAGACAAACGCATGTCAGGAGGTCTGATCTGGAGTGTCGCTTCAGGGAAGTTGACATGAGTCCATAGGAATGGGGTGCAGGGCGTTAGCGAGGCTGCTTTCAGCATTGGCAAGTGAACCGTTGACCTTCACTGGAATGATTTTCAAGCTGTCGAAAGAACTCTTTGAGCAACTCCTGACTGACAAGCTTGACTGACACAAAGTTGCTGTGTTTGGCCTCTCTGGAAGTCAAGATAGGCAAAAAGCTCAACTGTGCCAGGATGCGGTCACACAAACTGTGACATTATAACGGGTTTTACCACACAAACAAGTTCTTACTGAGAGATTAGTTGTTTCAACTGCAACTGAAGCGTGTAGCTGATTAATCAAAACATTAACCATAGCTTGCTCATGTGTAACCTGTTCAGAGTGAAAAGTAAGATATGAAATCGGATTGAAATATCTGCCCTGGTAAATTCTGTTACGTTTGACAAATATAACACAACATATCTTAAAATACTAAATGTTATGCTGACGGCATGATGTCGGTTAGGTGAGCTTGATTGGATATTTAATTCTAAACTATGAATGTTACTTAATCTGAAACAGATATTTCTCAATGTGAACAGACAGAAAAGAAATCCTTTGTGACATTTACTTACTGTTTACTTAGTAAATTGCGCTTCATTAGACAGCGCTACAGATTTTTTCTAGCAACAGATTTACGCATTTTAAGTCCATACTAGCTAAAGCATATCTTGAATTTAAATAGTCCAACCTGATTTATTAAATAACTGGTTTGAATATATCTAGTAGTTTCTAAGAACTTGGGAAGGTGGTGCAATGTGAAGATGGATGGGAGTTGTCTTGACATGTTGAAGGCTCTGAGTATTGTTGAGGTGTCTTAGTTGACACACCTCAATGTTGTGTGTCCCTGTGGGCTGGCATACGGGTAAAAAGTGGAGAAATTCTTCCTAAATATAAGTGCAGAATTTACCCCAGGTTATATAATGTGTTATGTTTTCCCATATCAAACACATGGATGATTTTTAGTAGGTTGGCTTGTTTTGTAGCCGTTGGGCTAAACAACTTGATCAGACTGATGGCAGCTCGAAAGAAAAGCTGCTAATTAGTGAAATACAGAAAATCTTGCATACTGAAGTACTAATTGCATATATCTTTCTCATTATACATATTTTTTTTACAAGATACAGTTAAAACAGAGGATGGTAACATCGTGGCCTTCATCCACAACACTTCTTTGTTGTTAACTACAACAACAGAAAGTACTGAGCTGCTTGTATTTCTTCTAACATGCAGCAACAAACGCTTTCCCAAATACCCATAGCACATGTTCCCTGAATAAATGGAATTAGTCCCTTATGTTTAAACAAGTTTAACATGATGCCTGCTATATTAGTGTAAATAATCACAGATTTAAAACATATTGTGGTGTATATTTCAAATCAATTCATAACAGAAATAATGAACATTACATTGGAATTTATTCAACAGTGCTTTATACCGCTTCTCAAATAATGTCTGTGCAATCACCTGGCACTGATTAGCAATATTGCCATAATTATGACAATGCGACTGCTTTAAGCACTGGAGAGGATGAACCCGAGTGCAGACATCAGACAAAGAGTCAAGTACACTTTTAATGCATCCATGGTAGAGCAACAAGACAGAGAGGTTTACGGCAACACAAACTACAGCAAACAGAAGGGGTGGAAAAATAGAACACTATGACTGTCGATAAAATAAGCAAAATATGTGGTCAGCTGCTTCTCCCTGACTCAGCCCCTCTAAAATGAAAAGAGACATTTATATATTATCCGCATAAACAATAGGTAGGAATTGGTGGCAACGGACAACGTTGAAGGAGGCCAAACACCGACTGGAAACGTGTTTGACTTTGTGTTGAGTATCTGGACAGTAGCTCTCACATAGACTGTGTATAAGAAGTGGACGTAGTCATCGTGATGTCACCCACTTGTTTATGGACTGCCGTTTGGAATTTTTGAGTTAGGAAATCTTTGGACAATGGTCGCCACTATGTTGTTGTTTTTTCGCAACCACTGATTTGAAGTTACCTCATTTGAAATGCCGATGACAGACATAGAGATGGCGTATACGACTCTGGATGCACCTGTCAATCACAGTAAGGCTGACCTGAAGCATACGACGCTTTATGGTCTGTTTGACTCTAAATGGGACCATAATTTACTAAATGAACATCATGCTATTTGAAGAAGACTTGAAACAAGCGATCAAGACCATAAACTCATGTTTACAATGTTTACTGAGGTAATACATCAAGTGAGAAGCCTGAGCTCTCACTTTGGTGTACAAGGACCAGATGGTTTTACTTACAACCCTGATACTCTTGCAGTACTTCCCACCGTATCCGGGGGTCATGGTCACAAGCATTATCCAGGTCCTCAAAACACATGTAGGCTGGATGAGCAAACTCTCATTGGCCCCCCCAAGTTCCCTGCCAGGGTACTGAGCTGGTTCATTGGTCTACTGGTCCACTGGTCTACTGGTCCACTGGTCTACTTGTCCACTGGTCCACGGCCACAAAGGAATCCACATTGCTCCTCCTGAAACGGAGGTTGGACTGTCGCTCAATAGAATACACTTTCCCGGGTAGGCTGAGAGGTGTGGTAACCCGGTATTTGGAAAAGTGAATAACTGAAGTAACATTAACAGTATATTATCTATAAAACTACACCCTCTATTCTGTGGTTTTGAATTGGTGGCTGATGAGAGGATAAGATGGAAGCCGGACTAGGATTGATGTTAAAAGCTCAGCTGTCCTCATCCATTTCCTGATTGCCTTTGGCAATTATACAAGTTATTGCATCAGTCATTCCTATTTTGTCCGACTCAGGACACCTTGACAGATGTGACCAGATTCCTCTCTAGCTTTTTAAATTCACTAAAGGGCCCAACTGCCGTATAGTTGTGTTAAAAGCTCGGGAGCTTCCCTTCACTGATCATCAATCTTGTAGAGACAGATTAATCATAGGACTGTACCCCGGTACTGCTGCTGTTTTTTCTACTTCCCATAAATAGTTTTCAGTGTTTTTAAGAACATTTTAATATCTCTGCATCAATATATATCCCGCTTGTAATAGTAGGCATTTATCAGCAATATTAAGGAGATGTTACAGATTTAAAAAAGAAGCTAAACACATTATATTTAGCTGACGCTTTTATCCAAAGCGACTTACATTTTTGCTCTATAGACTCAGCAACGGGGAGCAATTTAGGGTGAAGTGTCTTGCTCTAGGACTCAATGACAGGGACTCGCAGAGCCAGGGTTTCGAACCACCGATTCCCTGATTGAAAGATGGGCATGCTAACCTCTGAGCCACAGTCGCCCCTAAACGATAGTTAAAAGGCAATACAAGCTGCAAATACAAACAAACGTTTTAATTTAACAAAGCTGAGTTAAAACGGATCTACAGTTGTGTGGAAGTTTGTTTCAAATAAGAAGTACACTATAAATCAGTATTACAGTGTATTTGGATGTATTTGGAGAATGTGAACAATGTTGCACATCAGTGAACAGCACTGCATCATGCCACTATTATGATTTATAATATACATTGTGTCCTTGTCAGCTGTCTAATTTGTTGAATCAGTTATTGTTGAATGCATGTTCATATCATTACATACACCAGTCCTAGTTGGAGATAACTGCTACATTGACGTAGGTTGGAAATTTAAATGGGAACCTGCCAACTCCATAAACGAATGCATTTTCCCTGGTCATGGTATATTAGTATTAGCTGAAATGCAGGTTTTTGAAATCGTATGAAGAATTTGATTTTCCTCATTTTGTGTGTGTATGAGTGTGTGAGTAAGTGAATGAGCCAAATGTCCCAGAGCATATAATGCATGAGAGTACTTCAATAGTTAGCCAATCATTTGTGGCAAGAAGACCAATGAAAGGCAGCGTGGCTCCGTGTTTCTGAAATACAGTCTAGAGCTAACTACATCTAAATACAAAGAAAGGATTTTTGCCTGTCTGTCTGTGTTCTTTGCATATTCCAAGAACCGCTCATCAGACCTCCACACGAACCCGAGGGAGTGTTGTGTCTATTTGGTGCAATTTGGACATTACACACTTTCAATATCAATTACATTTGAATAAACGAGTATGCAGCGCTGTGTGTAGCAGCAGGAGCAAAGTTCCAGGGCTCTGCACTCCAGCATGACGTCCACAGCGGAAAACAGCGGTTCATTGACCGTAGTTCACTTTGGCTGCTGGATGCTGGATGTAGTGTGCCAACGTTACACGAATGCTGGATTCCTTTACAGCCGCCCTTTTTTTGGGATTCGCCGACTCCAGCGTGAACCTTTAGCCACAGCTCGGGTGCTGCAATTTACTTTTGCTTGCGGATGCTTGAAATCTTATCGTTTCTACCAAACTTCTCTTTCCTTCCCTCGAGTCGACAAGTGATGAGCAGTTGTTGACAACGCTGCAGGCAGCACTTCCAAGGGCCAAGCATGCGCTCCAAACAGCAACACTGAGCCAAGCACACGGCCCAATCACCGAACGGAGACTACTAGTAATGAATCTTTTTGTTTTTTTTATTTCGTTTTTTTCTAAAATGGGGGTAGTATTTTTCCATTGAAGATTTAAATATCTCCCCACAGTGTATTGGATGACTTTTATCAGTATCAGCACAGAGGCATGCCTCCTCTGAGGCCACATTGATGAAGAATCTTAGAAGTGTTTGTTTTGATGAATTATTTATCTAAGTTCACTCACACACTTCAAAGTTGTTGATATTTCCACATTATGACATTCTTGTTTTAAATTTACAATTTACATCATGTTATTAACATTGAACACTTATCGGGCTTAGTCCTCCCACATTTTACACATTAGATCAATATGAATTTGTCTTATCATATTGTCTTATCCTTTTATTTTGACTCATAGATAACAACTAACTTGAGAAATCAGGTTGATACAAAAACAAGAAGAAAAATTCTGTTTTATCTTCAACCTGAAATGCGTCAGATTCGTAGATGCAGCTAGTTTGGTGGAAGCAGCATTGATTACAAAGCTTTCAGGAATTAACTGATGTACACACATCTCCTCACCCTCAATGTATATCCTCTCAAAGAGTTTGTTTTTGCCACTGACGGGTTCAGATTGTTATTATAAATGTCTTACTACATTATGGAACGGACCATGCAGAGAAATACAACATTTTCATTTGACTTTCACTTGATCCGATCTGTTTATTGTGTCCAATCAAGTCTTATCAAGGAGAAGGGTCATTCTAAAATCTCATAAGAGGGTTCGGCCTCATCCACATTGTCGAAATCAGCTAGATATTCAGCCTTTCCATTAAAAATAACACTACTGGACTCCCAACACAACAGCCTCTTCCTGGCACTCGTCTCTCCAACCGGGCATGGGGGCTATCATCGTGCTGCAGAGTTTAGTAAGGGGGCTGCTGAGGGGCAGAAGCTGTTCCTGAGCCTGCTGGTCCTGGAACAGAGATTCCTACAGCGCTTCTCAGAGGGGAGGACGCCAGAGCAATGTCCCTGATTATGCTGCGCATGCCCTCATTCACAGATTTATGGCACAGAATAACTTTGCCCCTTCAGCAGATGAAATATATCAAACTCTGCACATGAGTCATGCGCAGTGAAGTGACAAAACCAAATCATACTTTGAGTGGCGGGGAGTTAATTGGACTTGTATGTAATGCACTGCAATGTATCATTTAACAGAAATGCGTCGGCAGTGTCGGCAAAGACGGAACAAGATGACAATACATGATCTTAGACGAGAACAAACACAAGTCTCATCTGAGCGGTTGGTTTTGGTCAGACATGTTTCAACTTGGCAGAAAATCTACCACCCAGTACTGTTGCATAGAAGCTGTGTGACATCTCTGACATCTTGAAATTTGTTTGGCACCGTCTGCTCCAGCATCAGACCAACAATCAGTTATGAAATTGTCATATTACTGTCCGTTTCTACATCTCTTCATTGCTTTAAAATGAAGGTTATCTGGTGTACTTTCTATTTCATACACACACGCTGCTATCCCATTTTCCCCTCCAATATTCCTCCCACCTAACAGCCTCTGAGGAGACCAGACGGCTGTCATGGCTCTCGTTGAATTCTGCAATCTGCCAGTCGTGTGTGTGTGTGTGTGTGTGTGTATGAGGGTTACGGGTGGTAGTGAGCTCCTCCTAGTGTTTGATCGACGTTGACGACGTTGACTACAGTCTCAGCCACTCTGCCCTACTTGGGTGCTCCCATTGTACGGAGAGAGCAGACTTATTTGGCAAGTATTAACTTTGTCAGTCCTCTGTTCTGAGTCGTATCTGCTCACCCGCCATGGCCGGACTCCTGAAGCCAGCTGTCAAGCGGTCTCATTATTTTAGCTTCTTGTTGAAATGGAATGGCTTGAAACAGAGAGAGAAAGCACCTTTTTATGTGACTTTTACATCGTAATGACTTAAACAGAGATCTACACTTTCTTATTCAAATAGATTTCTGACCACATTCTGCTTTTAGTGAAATAAATGTATTTCCTCTATTTTAGACACCAGAAAAGCAAAAATATCTGAAAACCACAGGTCTGTTTAAATAAACTTTATTGCCAGAATATTTGCATACAAGGAATTATAATGTTGTCATTCCAAATCTGTGATTTACAAAAAATGTAGAAACACTGGATAAAAAAAGACGGTGGTACGTTGAACTAGTATTACTATCATGTGGTTATATGATACCGGTTATTTAGCAGTAAACATCAAGATCTTTATACGTTGGATGTATTCATTCAGGATTATCATTTCACAACAAACAGGATATCAGACAGGAAAATGAAACATGAGCGTAAGCATCCCTCATTTTTGTGTATGACGTGTTTTTATTCACAGTACTGAAGCATTTCGTTCCATTGATTCAGTGTGCAAGGTTGATTTTTTTAGAGAAACCGAATATGTTTGTCTTATCATAGAGAGGATTGAGATTTGCTTGATCGGGGATATACTTGTGGACCTGGGGAGCCTCTTCAAAGACAAAGTGTCAAAAAGGATGGGGCGGGATACCGCTCAACTTGTGACTCCTTGCAAAAACTAGGTTATTGTTATTTGCTTGTTTGGAAGATTTCAAACATAACCCACACTAGAAGATGTCATGGACCTGCAGATACTGATGACCTGACCTGTGATACTTTCGGACTTCTCCTCCATGTTGGCTTGGAAGTGAACCAGGACATCTCATTCTTAATTTTGGAAAATGTCATGTCTTAATTTGCACATTTAAGATACAATTGCCTCTTTGTACTTGTTGTGTTCCTCTTACATTGTTACAACTTGATGTCAAGGATTCAACTTTTGGTCTTTGTAAGAAAAGTTTTAATGGTTGTGATTAAAGTTACCACAACTTCTTAAATAGACTCGGGTGGCACAATGCTGGAAGGGAAATGAACAGAGAGGAACGGGGAGGGAGGAAATAAATACAACAGAAGAGCATTCATCTCCATTAGACAGTAATTGCCATCAGCAAGAGGTTTTTAGAGATGTTAATATGTAATGAGAGAAAATACAGCCCCAGTTGTTCTGCCACTGCTCCATGCCTCTGTCACGAGCTATTTTCTATCAATTAGAACCAGATTTGGTGACCTGTTATTCATCCGCGTTGCTCAGCGCCGATCTTTCAAGGGTAACAATGTTGACTTATCACTTCGATATGTAGATTACAGCGACCATTATCATTCCCCCATATTTCTGCACCATTAGTCAGTAAATTGGATTTTAAGTTTTCCCTGCCACTGATGCTGTCTGGATAATACTTTTTCTATTAATTATCAACATCTTCTCATCATCTCACCACAAACTGTCTGGGGCAGAGGATCCATTAGCACAAATGTAATAACGTTCCTTTTCCCCAAAGCCAGGAAGCAGTGGAAACATCTTCCAAAACAAAATATCAGACCTCCCGCAGTTATTGCTGTATTCATCGCTCTCTCTTCACAATTATAACTGTAACTCCAAAAACTAATATATTTTTATGATTTTGCACACTTAATGGGGCTAAGTAGGAGCCCATGAGAGCAGCTGGTGAGACTGATAGCTCAACGATCTGTACAAAGCTGGGGCATGTGAAGGATCTAAAGCTGCCCCGCTGCAGTATTTTCAGCTGCTTTAGTATCTCGCTCCACAGATACAGATAAAGTCCTGAGATAAAGAGCTTTCTCACAGGGGCCAAAATTTCATACTGTAGTTTCTTCCAAAAGTCCGCCACACTCCTAAAATCATGAGCGATGACTCCGCTGCTCTAAACCATCAAAATGTTGCTGTGAAATTACCCGTGGCTGACTGATAGCGAAATTACCCAAGTCACCTTGATGCCATGCTGCCTCACAAACATCACAATTAAATGGCAAACAGCCGCTGTGTAAAGTGCCAACTATAAAATTACCCAGACACAACATCACATCAGTGCCTTGTAAGTAGAAAGTCATGATACATTCTCATGTTTCTCAATGCTCTGCCGTCTTAACGCAGCCCGTTAGTGATGTCTAGGGAGCGTTGTTCCCTCCAGAAAATGTCAGCCATATCCTCCTCCCTGGGTAGTGCCTTGCTTGGTAACAACCACATCTTCTTTTTAAATTGCCTTATTTTACAGCAGAGGAGAAAGTAAAGAGTGCTGTATTATCATCTGTGGAGCAGCTGGGGATCAACACCTGTCTCAGGTATGTACAGCTAAGTGTTTTTTTTTTTCTCCAGCTCATGAACCTGCATTTAATTACACCGTCTCTGATGCTAGCAACCTGGGAAGGAAGGAGAGTCCTGCTGGGTACAAACACTCCCTGAACTGCAAGCTTCCTATCAGTAACTGCAGTTTAAGAAAATACCCCTAAAGTTGAATTCTGTGACAAGAAACAAAAAGGTACATTAACCACAGTTTGATACCGGGGGGAAAAACTACTGTGTTACAAGCAACTATCTGCTGCAAGTCATGTTCAAACATTTCCCTATATTCAGAGCCACAGCAATGCTCCCACATTAACCAATATTCAAACTACCTCTAAAACGTCCTCTACAGTTCACTTCAATTTACAGCAAGTCATTTCACTCTATAATCAGAGCTCACCTCAGAGCCTAATCCCCAACACGGCATGTAAGATTCAGTCTACCGCCTTATTTTTCCCATTTCTATAGCCAACCCTGTCTCAACTAAACTGCATTCTCAAATACGTATTATGGGGAATGTAATTAATCCTGGATTACGGTTGCCATTTTAAATATATGGTTAATCTTTTCAGTTTAAACAAAATAAAAATTCAACAAAACTACTTCAACTAAAACATCATGGTTTGGCTTAAAATAAGTGAGTTTTTTTACGTTAATTAAATTACGTACGTATATTTAGGCAACCTTGACTTTGTATATTCTCTTCTGTGTTGACCACATTCTCACCATGACTTTATCTCTACGCCGACTGTGTGATTTAGAAAAGTTTAATACTTCAAAATAAATGTAATCCGGGAGAACATACGTTTCCCTCGTAATGTTTTGACAAAGCAGTTTTGTTGTATGGGAATGTTGTTGCATCATTCATGCATCTTGTAACAGAGGAAAGGAGTCCATTCTTTCTGCAGCTGAAAATGTGCACCCAAAAGGAAAAGAAAAATTGGAGAAGGCCAATGCTCACGAAATAATAACTCAAAAATTGAGTGCAAAAAAAAGCAGCATGCCAAGAAAAAAAAAGCAATGTCCTCTGTTTCCTGACTCAGTGGCCCCTTGTGGGCTATGTGAGGGCCACAGCTCACAAAGGTGCGTCCCTCAGAGGAACAAAGAGCCACCTGTGCTCTCCTGAAAGGAGCTTTCTAGATAAAAAGATTCAGAGCATGTTCAGAAACAGCATGCCGTGTTTACATCACACAGTGTGTGAGCGCTCCCACAAAGAGCACCGCGTCTTAAAGGATTAAAAGTAGTTTGACATGAATTTATAATTAATCCTAGAATAAAAACTGACCACATTGAGATTGTTGAATTACATTTTGAGCACTTAAGTGTCTTTGCTTGAGGTCTCAGTATTTCGTTATCTTTTTATTAATAGATATCCCATTGTGTTGTGTGTCTTTCCTTTAAGTATAAGATGGTTCATATAACAATCTGATACAGGCCACAGGATTTTGGTTTGTCATGAGCAACAGACAGCGGGTGTAGTTTAATAGCACACTGAACATTAGCTTTAATAGCTGCACGTTCAACTAATTCCCCTCAAAATATGCAGAGATCATATTTGACTGTGGTAAAAATACCAAATATTCACTTAAACTGTGAGACACGCAAACCTATTGAAGATTAATGAGCACAGCACATGTGAGATATCCCTTCTGTTGTCTTTTATCTACAGGTACGGCAGCTCCCTCAAGCTGCTGACAGAAGATGCTGTGGATGACCTGACTCTGCTCTTGAAGCATGTTAAGATCTTCTTGTCCACGCAGAGAGTCAAACCTGCTTCACAGCTCAGTATCCTTGATGGAGTCCACATCTGGACTCATGAAGAGTAGGTAGACTGTGACTGGTGAGGTATTAACCCGCTCTGTCATTTTACACATTGTCTTGGGCTACATCATCTATATATTAATATGCGATTTCATTCCAAAAATGTGGATTATGGTCCCACCATAATCTTTAAATGAATCAGATGACTTTCCATGACCTTATCAAGTCCATACACATGAACACAAACATGTTGAATTAACTGCGAAAACATGCTCTCACAAATGTTGACTCATCCAACAGAGGACTGTGTGTGTGTGTGTGTGTGTGTGTGCAGTGACAGGTTAGATTATTAACTTCACCCGTCTCACTGTGAGAGGGACAACGAGGAACTGATAGTGTCCGTCTCTGTCTGATCAACACAAAACGGATTCTATTACTCAGTTCAGCCTCCTTTTGTCCTAAATAACAACTGATAGGCCTTCTCTGTCCTTCAGAAAGTTTCCTTTTGTGTGCGGAACATTGAACATGAAAACACCAATGAGAGATAGTGTCCACTAATCTAAAACAGATTGACAGAGGTGTGCGTCTTTGGCACTAAAATCAACAACCAGCTCCTTGCTTTTCCTGAAGTGGAGCAGGAGGTTGTTCTCTGAGCACAAAGCTGTTGAACGCTAAGTTTAAAGAAACAACATTCGGATGTCGGTGGAGAGCAGTGGAGACAACACCCTCTAAAAGTCTGCTTGCTCTGTATATGCATACTGGAGAGGGTCCAGGCTGGCTGGGAGGTTGTCTTTCATGTGCCGGAGAAGCAGTCCCACAAAGCACTGGGGTGAGTGCCACCGGGTTGTAGTCGTTTGGACTGGACTCTGCAGACGTTCTCGTTTCAGGAAGGGTGGTGGCCGTCTTGAAGCAGGTGTGAACGCTCTCCTGTGACATTGATATGTTGAAAATGTCAGTGAGGATTTCATTGAGCTGGTGAGCACATGCTCTTCGTACACGACCAGGGATGTAATCGCCCTGCGGCTGTCCTCGTCTTCACTCTTTACGCCCATTGACAGGGGTTTTCCTCATGGCTGCTGCAGATACCGAGAGTGGCCAGTCCTCTGAGGGGTTCAGACTTTACGGCTGACTCTGTTGCGGAGATCAAAGCAAACACAACAAGGTGTTCAGCTCATTCGGCAACGTGGCCTGACACATGGGTCGAGATGGGGCGCTCCTGCTTTTGTTGCATGTCGCATGCTGGGCAGCTTGCCGCATGCCGCTAGTGTTGTTGGTGTTACGGTGTGTTTCCCCACCGAAAGCAGTTCTTTTGGCTTCAGACAATACCCTCAATCCAGACATTATCGAGGATGCTGAGTAGTAATACATTGATACGATTTGATTTACTTTTGACACTTTTAACTAAATTCATGGATCTGATTTCAGTAGCAGAAGTCTCTTAATTATATCAAGGAAATAAAAAAAAACATATAGATTTTAAAGAGAAGTTGTTTCATTAAGTCAGTATTTTTAGTCTGAGTGATAAGAGATCAAAAGGGTTTTTTTTTTCAAGCTCTGCTTTATAATTCTTTATCATTGAAAATGATGTCTTGACAGAGTATACTACAAATAGATAAGACTTGTCAGCCAATCCGTTTCAAAGAGCATGCAGAGGTATGACCAAGTGGTTCAACAAACCAACCCCACTTCAGTATTTATAACATAAATCATTTCTGAGTTTGTTAAGCATATTTGACATGCTGATACACTAAATCCAGTGACGCTTTGAAGGGCAAATTGCATATTAAATATTCCTGTGTGCATTCTGCCTCAACAAAAGTTGAAGATTTACATTATTCTAAGGCAGCAAATCAGACCTAAAAAAACTGTATGTGTTGTTAGCCTGAGGTTGTTTTCTGGCGTAAAGACAGCTTGCTTCTCACTCCCCGACTAATAGCTCCACAGTTCTCTCTCCACAGAACTTGCATATCAGGGCAGTTATTTGCTTCCCGCAGGATCTCATTCATTTCTTACAATGTTGAAATGAAACTGAGTACGAGGAGTAAATGCATCAAAGCTTGAATTAACCACTCGAGAAAGCTCAAAGTTAGATAAGTTAGAGTCTGATTGTGTTGTGGCCCTGGTGTTCCCAATCGTGTTAGTTTGTATTCTCGCCCGCCATTTCCGTGGTACCGCGGTGTTCACAATGCAGCAATGCCACCTCGGTGCCACCTCTGAGACCTTGGAGTAAATGATTCATATTGGCTGAATCTCTCACAGGATTCACACTTGACTCCTCATACAACAAAATCCTATATTCACACAGGAATCCAGAGAACTGGATGTCTTTCTGTGAAGAGATAAAGGTCTGGTGCGTCGAGGTTAATTGATTGTCAAAGCAGTACTCACTCCGCGGTTGACAGTCTGCAGTGTGAGTTGTCAGTAAAGTGGCATCAGTGTAATGCTTTATTTAACAACACATTAGCACTCAGTGTCTTGTGACGCCTAAACCGGATCTCTACAAATCCTTTTAAAATATACACAAATCAATGGATTTCAGCTTTGATAATATTTGTGGAACTAATTACATGGTTTAATTAATTCAACGCCACCTGCGGTTCCCAAAAAATATGTTAGACAAAATTAGTCAGATTTCTTTTTTTATTTCTATGCCCCTCTGATGTATAGATCGTTAATTAGTAATAAAAAGGCTGAGGTTGTTACTTCATTCCGATTAATGTTTGCATGCAAAGTGGTACTTTCCATTCATTAAAGCTGTTATTAACTCAATTTGTGCAAACAGAAGGCTCCGTTTTTTTATGCAACTTAAAATCTGCACGGGGCCGCCTGCATCTGTCCCATTTATTATCTGTGGACCACTTTCATATTGCAATACTAATCTAAAGAGCTATGTTTGTTTAGCATTGCTGTGAATCTGAGTGTCTTTTCCATCGGTCCTTTGGCTCTTTAACTTGGCCCTCCAGCCACTCAGCGGGGCGGTTATCCCGGCCACGACTGGCTGGCCTCCACAGTGTTCCTGATCATGGCTGGAGACATGAACCGGTCTCTGGGGTTTCTCCTCAACCTGTCCTCTCAGCTGACCTCTGCATTCATCTGGCCAGCGAGGATCCATGCCTCTGTGAGTAGAACAATGTCCAAACATGACTGCAGTATACTGTGTATTTAAAACTACAATAGCTAGTATTTGAGTATGCAGTAATGTAATACTTTAGAAGCCTAATATGGCAGCAAACCTACCATTAGTTTTTTGCATCTTTTAATATCTGCATGTATCTTTAGGTGGTGTTGACAGAGGTTAGTGTGACTGTTTTCTTCATATTGGATTTTTGATTAACTTGTCCGTTTCAAACCTGCCTCAACAGCTTCGACGGCCGTCTCATTTAATCCCACCTCTTTCATACAAAGCACGTCAACAATCACAGCACGGAAAACATAATTAAATCGGGATGATGATGAACCCTAAGAGCTTTTTTCACACTGACTTTCAGTTTGACTCTGTCTTCATTTTCCAAAATGGGGAAAAACAAACAAAGATGGTAGAGGGAGGTAAATGAGGGGCAAGAAGAGAAATAAAAGAGTAAAAGGAATTTAAGTTAGCGGAAGAAGTCTAAAAGAAAAAGCGTAATTTCAATTATTGTAAATTGCAGAGGAGAAGTTGTATCATTACACCGACCTCTGTCATCTTGTCTTCTCCCATCACAGTCGATAGAGCTCAGTTGGACTCGTCTGTTACGTGCTCTCAGTGCTTACGATGCAGACGCAGCCAGTGAATTTCTCTACAAAGCAGTTTGTCCCGAAGTATTCAACGTGGTCGATTTTGTCAATATCACGGAAAACAGAAAGGGCACAAATAATTAAGAGGCAGCAGCAAGGAATGCAGGGAATGTGAATACAAACAAGCGTCCTCTTTCTATTTCATTTACTCAAAATAAACAGTTGTTTAGGAGCTTGTAATTGATGTGTCTGTTGTTTTTAGTTTCAATGTCCATGAGCAATGCGAGCAAAATTGGACATATTTACAGATACAGAAATCAACGTTCTGGGATGGAAACGCTTGTGGTTGTCATGGCAGGTCCATTTTCCTGTGGAAGTGGCTGAATCAGGAATCCCTCCTGTTTACTGGTGCACCGCTCATTATGTGGAGATGCTGCTGAAAGCTGAAGTTCCTCTGGTCCACTCTGCCTTCAGGATGTCGGGTTTCACGCCGTCACAGGTATGATCTGCAGAGAAGGAGGCAAACAGTAAAAGCTCACTGGTGCAAACTTGTCTCTTGACATTTTCCTCAAAATGATGAAAGTGTTTCAAAATGATGTAACACAACAGTTCAGGACACAGTCACTCGCTGATGCTTTCGCCAGGGATTATGGTATTATTTATACCTACTTTTTTTTTAAATACTGTGTCGTATGGCATGTTTTAGTGAAATATATGCCCATTGAATTGTAATCATGTCTTGCATTCAGCGGCGCTCTTCACCTCATCCCATTAAATAGGAATTCAGCTCGGAGAAGAATTTAAAGGCATCTGACATGAGTCCATGGTGAGGTTATTAAAAGGGTTTACAATTGTGTCTTTTTATATTATAAACCCAGACATAGCATGCATTTATATATATATATATATATATATATATATATATATATATATATATATATATATATATATATATATATATAACTAGTTCTTCATGCATCAAAGCTAATAACAGATTATCTTTCCTTAATATTTATACATTTGGAATATTCTGATATTCAACACAATCAACTGTAGTGATGATGCAAATCCACATAAGGACTCACAGAAAGTTTAAATCAGATTGAAACTTTGTTGACACACGTTTCTGTATATTCAGCAGACAGCCACTTTATATCAAATGGTATACTGTACCTACATTTCTGTCTTTTCTATTCTAATTTCCATTTCCTGATCTAAGAGGATCAGAAAATGGATAGTCATGACTTCTGAAGGATATGCATTTTCTTTATTAAAAATATAATACTATGTAGGCATTTCTTTAAAAACAACTCCCAAACTCAGCAGCTCATTTTGTTATATTTCATTTATGACATCAGTAAAAGACCCAAAACAGACCGTAAAGCCTTTATAACCACACTTTGACTTTACTAGACTTTAAAAAACCAAAATGCGGTTTTGACAGATTTTCTTTAAACAGCAGTTGAAAAGTTAGATCTTTGTTCTTCTGCACTTATTTCTTTTGACACAGACTTTCTCTCTCACAAACAACGAGCTAGAAGAAAGGTTCTTTCACCTTGAATCCTCTTGTGTTTGATCCTGTCTCCGCGTGTCGGTGGTTGACAGTTGTGGTTCACATGATGTACGGGAGCAGGGGCGCTTATAAGACTTGCCGCATTCGCATCAAAGATCTGAACTCGCCGTCTCCAGGGTGGAGTAAAATGTTAACATTCAGCTCATCGCTTTGCTCTTCTCGGCGATAATGGGCACCTGTTCTTCAGTCACAACTGGAAATATTTATTCCAAAAGGTTTGAGCTTTAAAGCTCAAACCTTGACAAAGGAGCTGTGGCGAATGCAGCTTTATACACATCTGACATTCGAAGAGTAGAGGTTGTGTTTGAATGTGTGTGGATGTAGGCCTCAGTCGAAATCCATCTACAGAATATGTACGCGTTGAGTACTGCCTTGAGAATAGGTGCGTGAGTGTTTGAGTGAAAGGGAGAGGCTTTTCAACGCTAGTTGTCTTTAGTCTGAGCAGTGACCTGTTGTAGGTAAAGGATAAATAGGCTGAATCACGGAGGGGAAGATTAATGTTGTTTATGTGTCCTGAATAATAGACCATTTCTGCCTTTAGGCGCAGTACAACATCCGTGGACCAAGTTCCCCACACGGATCATATATCATTAACATCACATTAAGCCCATTATAGTTCAAAGGTTGTTTTTATCTAGTTGCACTTAAAATGTGCCTACTGTATGAATTTAGGGCTGCAGCAAATTATTTTAAGTTCAAAACCATCTGCCTTATCTTCAGTCTATAAAAGGACAGAAACTAGTAAGACAATGTCCGTCTCATTTTCGAAAAATCCAAGATGGCGTCTTTAAATGTGTCACGTCGTCCAACATTTTTTTGTTTATATTATATACATATGTGTACAACACAAAAAGAAGGGCTAGGTAAAATAGCAAAATCGGGAAATACAAATGAAATGAAAGAGATATTTATCTCTTCCATTTCATTTGTATTCGCCAATTTTCCAGTATATAAGTGTGTGTTGCAATATGTCAAATGTATTTAGAATCACCTATATTGGCCAAGTATGCACATTGTGCTAAATATACTTCCACAGAAACGGACATAACAGCTCGGAACAAACACAGCAAAGCCGGACAAATGAAGTTAAAGAGTAGATTATGTAATACAATTTAGATGAACAATAACACTGAATTCTCACTCAAGTCTGCTGCAGAACATTCCAGTGTTTCACACACAGATATATCTCGGTAAGCCGGCCGGTGGGACCTGACCTGCTCAGAACAATAATAGCATCTAAAAGCCTCTTTATGGTAGAAGGAAAACTAATATGAAGGTAAAGTATACAGCCCCACTGACCTGTACACTCAGTTTGACCCCACAGGAACACTAACAACAGCACATTGCTGCTCTCAGAAAACAAGCTGCTCTTGGAAGAACCTTGAAGGGATTTATAGTCACAGAAAGTACTGTACTGTATCTGTTGTACTTGTTTTTCTGCCTGAGGGTTTGAAAACAAAGCGCAGCATGGATCCAGTCGTTCCCTGTTTTTATTACAACACACAAATTAGTTTGTCAGTATTTTCATTAGACTGTAGCTGAGGAGGGGGTGATAATAATCTAATATGTTTATGGAGCGTAAGTGGAGCTTGTTTTGTGTGCTCGCGCAGACTTGTGTCGTTAGTGAACACAGTGGCTAATTATTGGCCCGACAGTTAGTTGAAATGCGGCGAGTGCACTGATTGTTGTCTGTTTGGATGAACTGGATATGTGGCTGTGAAACTCTGTCTCTGACTCAAAACTACCGATTGTAGTTGAATCTAATCAAGAACAGCGGAGTTCAGCCAGATGAAGAGAGTAGCTTCTGCCGATCATGACAGTGTTGTCCTGTGAGGTTGTACGCAGAGTACTTTCAGTGTGCCGTCTGGGCATAGTAGTACAGACTGTACATTACCATGCCCAGAGGCCTGCCATTAGAAAGGCTTATGAAGACACTTTGTTCAGGATTAAATATTTGATGGTTTGCAGTGACATTTTTTATATGAGTTTTCCTCAGAGTAAAAATCCGAGAGACTACTTTGTGATCCCCCTGACTGTTCCTGTAGCGTAGTTTTGTTATAGATTGATTGGATGTGTATTTTGTCCATCCAGTACTGCGATTCAAGAGCAAATACCTGCTAATGTTATGAACGTTAAGCCACAAGCATCTCTCGCTAACGCTCGTCGCACCACTCTTTAATGTCACTCGCAGTGACGTGCCGTGGGAATTTCAAAATAAAGGCATATCTTAAAGATGATGTGTATCAATGGTTTCACCTGACATCGATGATGTTGAATCTTTGATCATTGCGTTGATACATCGATCCAGATTAATGGATCGTTACATCCCAACTAATTGTGCATGAGCAGACTCTTCCATAAGGCGAGGCGAGTAAAATGTACTAAAACATTGGGTACTTTGAAAATCTAATTTACTCTTCATTTCTCCTGTCAGAAATATGTCTCATGGCAAAATGCACCTCAAGAATAAAAAAATATCATCTATTAAATGTCTTGATTTATAGAGATGATTATTATTTCAGTTCAAATAACATGAACCCCGTGTTATAGTATATATGGTATAATGTTGCCCTGGGAACAACACGTCTTCACCGAACCGTATAGTTGAGGCATTAATAGGATGTTTTTAGGTCCTCTTGAGAAAATATCAAGATGCATTTTTTATTTGCATGCATTTTACATTCAGGCCAACATCAACCGACACATTGCGCCTCATGCATAACATTCATGTTGAATACATTTGTTCTTATGTGGCATAAAAAGTGTTTTTGGGCGGCCACAGCTCAGGAGGTAGAGCCAGAGAAAGGTCGTCCTTTAATCGCGAGGCTGGCGGTTGTGTTGCCGGCTCCCCGATGTCAGCATGTCAAAGCATCCTCGAGCGAGACCCCGAACTCCAAGTTGCTCCCGATGGGCATGTCAGCGCCTTGCATGGCAGCTCCTGCCATCGGCGTATGAGCATGTGTGTGAATGGGGGAATTAGAGGCAAACTGTGAAGCGCTTTGTCACTCCATAAATGCCCTCTGTTTAAGATCATTTGTGGCATTTACCAATTTCCCTGCACTTCCTGTGAAGTCAATCGCGTCTGTACTATTAATATTTTCTACTACTACTGACAGTGCTGAATCTTTTATGCTTTTGATGTATTTGTAGCTCTGTGGTGTGCAATTCTTCTTTTTACTCTTTGTTAACATTTTTGTAAACCAAATCTGCCCCTAAACAAAGTGGAACACGTAGCCTTGCATTACAATTTTGAGGCCATCAACTTTGCTAATCTCGTGAACGCACACCTCCTGAAACCCAGATGTCATCGGGCTGAAATTGAACCGAGGCGAACAAGAGTGACAGCTAATACCAGGTGGTGTTGATGTACTCTATACCCAGTACAATCCCGATGCATTATGTCAAGTCCATCTTCCGTTCTTCTCCCTTTTCCAACTGAAGAACTAGATTTATTTTTGTAACCGGATTATTGCACCGCATTTATTTTTCCTTTGTCATATTGACACTGGAGAAACTTTATCTGGTTTAAAATGCAGCAGCAAGACTTTCATATTGAACCACATTGTCATCTTTGTTCTGACTGAGAGGAAGTCTGACAGCTACTTGTGAAATACAGAAACCATTTTAAAATTCTGCTGAGCTTGCTTAATCTCTCTAAATCACCCTCCATCTTTGATTTGTATACGTTTAGCCCTGCAGCCTGCTGGCAACACTCTTCCACCGCCGATATGTGAGCAAGAGGCTCAACGTGCGACATTGTGACTGTAGTATGTCCCGATTGAATGCATACTGCATGCTACAGTACTTTGCAAGGGTGGCTTTAGTATTTACTAAAAAAAAAAGAGAGGAAAGTATTCAATTTGGAAAGCAGCAATAGTTATTTCTAATTCTTTAGAATATACCTTTATTTCCCTTTTAATAGATGAAGTGTATTGAAGAAAAATATGATTAGTGAGAGACATTTGATTCATTACAGGAGAAGAAGAATTGTCATTGACTGTCAGAAGTATTGTTATTCTGTTGACGGGTTTATTCTCAGTAACCGTGAGATTCAAGGTTATTAATCCTGGAAATCACTTCTTTTCTGCCCACAGATGTGCCTCCACTGGCTGACTCAGTGTTTCTGGAACTACCTGGACTGGACAGAAATCTGCCACTACCTCTCCACCTGTGTGGTGATGGGTCCCGACTACCAGGTGTACCTGTGCGTGTCCATATTCAAACATCTGCAGCCAGACATCCTCCAGCGGACACAGTCCCAGGAGCTGCAGGTCTTCCTCAAGGTGAGATGAAGCGTCAGTACGACACAACATTTAATACTCAGAACATCCTGATGAACGTCATTTAAAACTCAACTGGAGGTGGCATTGTGCAGCAGTGTTGTGGAATCACGAATATCTTTTAAGTTTATATTCATTATTATTATAATAATCCAACGTTTATTTAGTCAATCAATCAACAAAGCATTTGTTAAGTTAATACAATGTCAGAAGATAGAAGGAAAGGTCCATTATAGTCATGCTTTCAAATGTTTTATTTCACAGTTTGAAACTCAAGGATATTAAATATATACACTACAATAACTGGTGTATTTTCTTCTCCGATGCGTAGGTGTTGTAATTATCTGATGAGCACTTCTTTGCTCGCCGGTGTCCTCCTTTTCACTCATTATAGTTTACTGATCGATCAATAGGCCATGCGATAGGTGAAGCTTCTGAGAGGTGGATTTCTTTGTGCTGTCATACTTTATTTTTTATCGTAGGTTATCGTTGAATGCATTCCACAAATAAAAAGCTATCTTATATTTCTCACAGTAGCGCTATAGCTGTGTCAAATAACATCCAGATACAATCATTTGGGGAGTTTCACACACATCAAAGGGTGAGGTCGTTAAAAAGCTAAACTCACGTTAGGAAACAAAAGCACAAACCAAGAGAGCAATATAACGCTTTATTCCCTTATTGCAGTTTGATAAATTAGAAATACTTCACTATTTGGACTGGATTTAATATGAGGCGTCTTCTCAGTGGCTGTGGTACGAGATCACAGAATAGTTCAGCCCCCTTATTATATGCAGCAGTCATCCATGATTCACTTCCACAATGAATAAAGAAGCCTATTCTGAAAGTTAACACGTTTCATTGGAACAAGTTCTGCTCTGCGAGTTGGATGAACGCCGATTTGAACGGCGGCCCCAAAGATTTCACAAAAGGTCTGAAGTTACGGTCCAAGATGTCTACCGTCCCCCGATATCCGAGGCAACATTAACCCCCCCCCCCCCCCGGCATCGTGAATGAGGCATGGCTTGACATGAAGCACTCATCGTCATTACTCATTAAGCGTTTCGGTCCGTCTTGTCTCCGGCTGATCGCTCTGGTGTTAACATCGCCACGAGCCACTGCTGACAGTTTTTGTGAATAAAAGATCAGCCACGTAGGCTTTATCTGAGGAAGCTCTTCTAATGAGCTGTAGCATCAGATACTGCAGCAAGAGACAGCTGTGTGTGTGTGTGTGTGTGTGTGTGTGTGTGTGTGTGTGTGTGTTTTTCTCGTCCTGAGCTGAACCCTTGAAAGTTTTAGACGTACAGGTTTACGTCCAATGGCCTCGTCTTCCCCCCTCTCGTCTCTCTCTGTGGGAACAATGTGAAGGAATTATTTTACTCCGACAGACGCGGTATTAAAGGATTTTTAAAATATTCACACACACACAGACTTGCACCCCTCTTCGCTTATCCCGTCTCTATGGGAGGTATATCTATATTTCATCTGAATTAAAATTTCAAAAGCCAAATGACTTGTTACAATCGTTCAGAGTCTGGCTGGAGCTCAACTGCAGTGGAGCCGAAGTAGTGACATCAGAAGTAGACCGAAGAGACAAAGGTTATGTGTCGGTACCGACTTAGAGGCTACATGGGGAACGCAGACAAAAAGATACCTTTTTGTATTATTGTAATGCATTCAGAGATGAGGATATGTTTTTATGTGTGTTGTTTAATGCAATGTTCCTGTTTAATCATTTCTACCTTTAAATACTTCAAATTTAAACAAGGAAAACTTTAAATGCTCACTGCTAAACTAACTTTCTTACACACACACGCACACAACCACACACACACACACACACACACACACACACACACACACACACACACACACACACACACGCGCTACTGTTCTCATGTTTCACGTCAGCCGTCGTAGTTCCCCTTCAAGCATATTGCACCTTTTTAAAGAAGTCATTAAAGAAACTACTGAGTGATGGACCTTGTGTGTGTGTGTGTGTGTGTGTGTGTGTGTGTGTGTGTGTGTGTGTGTGTGTGTGTGTGTGTGTGCCAGTGTAGTGGCAATGGCAGAAAATAACTGTCCAGTCAGAGCTTAGTAAAAAGTACATCAACACGGACGTGAGTGTCGCGCTCGTGAAGTCACTGGCTGCCTCTTTGAGTCTGTATCTGTGAATTAGGGAGTTGTCATTTAACGTTGTTATTTCATTTGCTGTGAAACACCTACAGCCTGATTTCCACAGGACGAGTATTACCTGGGGACTTGTAGTAATTTGTAACGATGGCAGAAGTCATCCGTGATCTTCAGCCATGTATGAAATTTGACAAGCAAACAAATAAAAAGTTGAAACGAAAAACACGAGGGACAATTTCTAAATCACAAGAGGACCCATGGTAAAACTAATAATATGGACTTTTGGCATTAATTGGGACTTTTCGTCCTAATTAAACACACACAAAATCCAAATAATCCATCTGTGTCGTTAATCCCCCCGTGGCCCCAACATGTTCAAACACACGGGTCAGAGTTTCTTTTTATAGATCACAACGTTTGTGTGGGAAGTGGCGTTCGTCTCTTTCAGGCCCCGTTGAGTGTGTAAGCAGCGATTATAAATGAGACCCCCGGGCACCTTGAATGACACTGATTGGGCACTCGGGGTGATATAAGAGAAAGAGCTCATAGAGTTCTGACTTTTAAGAGTTATATGTAATGTGGCAACCCGGAGGACTTGGAGGCAAGATTCAGCAATAAAACAGGAGACTCAGAGACAGCAGCACTTTAACAAAACATGTCCTTTAATGAATGAGTTAGGGAAAAGGAGGATGGAAAAGATTCCTCCCGGTCGGGGTCTTTGGCCTTCGGTCTCCCGCCTGGTGTGAGGTGAGTGGGCTCCTCTCCAGAGGTTCAGGAGATCCTCGTAGCCTCTTGTTCAGTCTGTCTTCCTCCTGCTGCTTCCCAGCTCTCAGAGGACATGCTCCCTCTGATTAGCTGATGTGCTGATGATCTGCCATTCCCTCAATGCGTTGAAGGTCAATATTGTTAAACCGTACTTTCGAACTAACGACTTTAATCTGTAAAAATCCAGTAATCCATAAATCTAAATGTCAAACCAAGATAAATGTTTGAACTGAGTCAACCTGCTATTCGGAAGCACTAACTCGACTAAGTTATTTTAATTAACAATAAAACTCTTAATGCTTTCATATATATTCCCATTAATTCCACCTTGTATGCAAATCCAGACTCATTGAATATTAATACCACTCATTTGTCATGTGATGACAGGCTAAGGAAAAACCGCAATCTTGGTAATTAATGCATTTATTAGTGTAGCTAATGATCTTATAAGTGTGAACGGTTAATATATCTTGAAGATTATGAGGAACATTAGGCAGCTTGTGACACCTGGATAGAATGAGAATATCCAGCTGAACATCACAGTACATATTGTGATAAAAGACTTCACATCATTCAGGCCCTAATTCCTCCACGCTCACGTCTTAGCGTCTTTCGTTTTTCACTCTCCTCCATTCTCCCAGAGAAAAAACCCACCAAAAATACACTCCCAAGTGATTTCCCCTGGTTATCTCTGCTCCCCTTCACGGGCTTAACTGTGTCAGCGGCCGTTTCCTGTTGCGATAAACGAGCCGGCAGAGCAACTTTAGTTTGGATGTTTCGTCAGGATTAATCTCACTTTGCAAAATCTTGGCTCAAATAAAGAATCTGACAAGAGAGAGACCTTTTATACTTCCTGAAGTATAGTGCCGTAACATTTTGACAAGAAGAATAACGCTGCTTCATTAACCATCCGGACGGACAGCTTCTACACACAAACAAAATATGGATGTAATAGACCTGGAGTTATGAAGCTGGAACGGCTGAGAATAAAGCGACCTGTTATTAACGTCGGTATATCAAATCAGTCTAGAATGTGACCTCTAATCCGTAACACCATATTGTTAAAAGGAGATTTATAAAGTGTGCTTTATGTGGTACACTGCTGCCTTCAATAATCAGACTGAAAACTAATTTCTTCTTGACATCACCTACTCCCCTCTGAACAATCGCCCCTCTGCAGTCACTGCCTCCAATAAAGAATAAAAAACATTGCTTTATTTGCCCTTAATCGGTTTCTTACTTTTGCACTTTACTCAGTGGTATTTAAGACAAGTTCAAGGGTAGTAGATGAGCGGAAAATACAACTGAAGTTGCGGACAAAATGATGTAATTTCTGACTTTCCCTATTTTTGTGACACGCTGTTTATTGAATACTTCTTTGAGCCTCTCAGAGGTGAATAGTCAACGTATTCAAACAACACACGTCTCATCCGTCCTTTGAGAAGGGGTCACAGGTATGGAAGTAGAAAGTCATTACATTAGAGGAAACCACAGTAGCACTGATTGTGTCTCGCTTAGTGGGTCCCAACATGTTTGGCTTGCGTCTTCTTAAAATGCAGCAATGTTTACACGTGAACTGTCATTTCTAGTTGAGTTGTGTGCGGTTCAGACTGCCCATGTTGTTGCTTTGGTAGAGTGGCTTAGTCCCTCCTCTTCTGGTGGCCCCACATAGGACCGTGTCTTGGAAAGAAAACATGTAAGGTCGTCTCTGCTGAGAGACGAATCATGGTTTCATGCTGTCGGATCCTGTTTAGTTTTGTGTGAAACCGCTCAGTGAACTACATCCCACGTCTTGCACAATATACATCACTAACACTAGAGCGCCACACAAAAATGTAACAATATGGAAACTGATGTTTTCACAAGCTGGTGTTGTTATCAGCTGGAAGGGGTTGTGCTTGTGTGACTGCATCCCTGTAGGAAACACGTATCGCAGCTGCAGGGAGAGAGAGACTTTAAGGTGTGTAGTCTTTCTAATAACGTATTTCAACAGTCTTATCTTCAACGGTTTTACAACAAACTGCAAGATTCGTTTCCAAAAAAGGGTCCAATGGTTCACTGGAAAAGGAGAGATTTGGGTTCATATACAGTCATCGAGCAGAGCGTTGAGGATTATAGAAAAGTGTGACCTTTCAGAGATTAGGTTTAAACCCTCTTAGGTTGTCTCAACCTCCAGTTTGGGAAACAATGCCGTTGGGTTACGCAAGTTAGCTAATGTTTACAATTCTGTGTGTGGGAAACTGAGCTCGCAGTGTTGACTGTTCTCCGTGTGTCACGTCCTCTTTCCCTGCACAGATGTAGCTTTAATTAGATTCTCCATAAACAAATACTACACAATAGTTTTCACGGATGCTGCCTGGGTGCAGCGTTTCTCTGGCTGCTAACTGATGATGATCACTCGCACCATAATGCACACCGGTCACAGTTATTTGCTCTGTTGCAGTGGTTGCATTGCCCACCAGGTCAGTTGTTCCTCATGACAGATGCAAACTGTAGCTCAGGCAGCAATTATGGCAAAACTAAAATCTTGACTGAACAAATGAGCCAAATAAAAATGTTTGCGTGGGATTTTAGTCTCTGAGACGAGTAAGACGCCGCAGTATGTCTTGTAATGTGTATACCTGCACGGTAGAGATACTCGTACTTATTGAGATGTTGTCCGACACAACAAATCTCACGAAGGTGTTGTTTGTTGGTGCAGTGCAGCATTCAATTCCCACAGATGTAATCAGATTTACTGTGACTTGTACATAAATTGAATGTTAAGCATTTTAATGAAAAGATTATATTGAATTATTCACACTTTGCCTCCTAACAAAGTGACAGATGTTAAAGAAAGCCACCTTCGGCCTCAATACCAAACCATTATCTGTCTGCATTCCTCTACCTTCATGTCTTGGACACTTACTAAAAGATAGTGAGAGTGTACTCAATAAAAGACATTATTTTAAAGTGAAGTGATTGACAACAATCTGTTCTATTAAATATCTTTGGAAACTTTTTATAGACTATATCGTGTACTTTAGAGCCATGGCTCAGGATCCTCAAAGGAGACCCAAGATCAAAGTGAAGGCTCACAACATAGTGCAAATGAAAACAGGTGCACGTGTGTTTCATATTTGTAATGCAAGTGTATTTATAGCTTAAGTCATGAAGTACACATTCATACCAGCATGTATGCTGAGTGTAACAAACACAAACATGAAACATCAGGGACTTGAGAGCGAATGGGATTGAGGTCAATGTGTCTTCAAATCTGTTTGTGCGGGTTTTATGTAATGATGTATTTTATGTTGTTAAACTCTATTATTAGAAATGTGTTGTTTGTCTTGAACTCCTCCAGAGCAACAGGTGACTTTATAACTACATCCAACTGTTTTCTCAGGCTGAGTCATAACGAGTTTTCCAACTTTTAATTGGCGTTTATGTGTGCAAAACGGTGAGATAATAACAACAACTACAGCATTTTTTCCCCCTGCAGGAGGATCCAATCCAGGGTTTCAAAGTCGGCGACTATCTGGTGTTCATGGAGGAACTGGAGCGCGGCTACAGACACATTGTTCTCACTGACATGAAAACCGTCAGTAACCCTGTCGAGTGAAAACATGGAGAACGTTTTTGACGGGTATTTCTTTTTAATTGGTTATTTAACTCGACTGTAAATTAAATCCCTTACAGCCTGGATCAGACGGAGTGAGTGCCTGTACGTATCTTCCGCTTAATGCAGCATTGTTCTTCAGCGCTCGAGTGAAATCTCAACGCAACATTTATTTAACAGAGACGCTTCAGTTTGTGATGACATTGATGGAAAGACACATTCGCAAATCAACACATTATCTAACTATCATAATTCTCCTGCATGCATCTTTTCAGATATGTACCTTTTTGTGGATGTGTGACATTTATGAACGTTAGAATCTGTATTTATGTTCTCCTACAATGTAAATATATGAGATGTTTTTCTATGTGCTTCACACAATGTTCTCGTTGGTATTGAACGTCGTGTCCGGACCAATAAACAACCTTTTGACTGATCTGCTGCCGTGGTTTTCAGGGTCACTATAGGCCGTCTCATGGCTATGACACACATCATTACTGCCAGGACACGCAACAATGCAGCGCACAGAGCTCTCGTGTTTGTATACTTATGCGGGTCTTTGTATAAAAGATGCACGAGGAAGGTTTTATCATTGTGATAAACCCTTATTAGTAAGCACAGCCTTTCCCCCGTCTCCCCTGCACCGCCGTCCCTCTTCAGACACTGAGACCTGAATGATAAACGAGTACATCACATCCATCCATCTCTCCCACTGCAACAGTGTTTACCAGGGAAATGTGACGGGCACGACGGAGGTGATGGCTTACGTGAGAGGGATTGATCAAATGTGGATCGCGTTAAAACAAAACGGACTTCAGCACTGAGGGGTTTAACATTTAGGTCACAGTGCATTGGACCTAACATTTCATTTAGGAGCTGCATTTATTCTTTTTGGGTAATTTGCAGCAGAACTTCGTAGCAAGCTAAACACCTCAAACACACTCGGCATATGGCAGCCATGTAAAGTTGTTAAACACTTGTCTATTTACACTTCCCTCAGACTTGTAGCGATCCAGCGTCAATGTGGTGTGTGCAGACCTGACGTATGTCCAGTTCAATATTCAGTGTCAACATCTGGGCTCTTCACTGCCAAATGTTCCTCCATCTTTATCGTCTACTTTCCTTTCTTGTCTGTCAGCTATTTGGTGCTGGAGCGATGTCGTTCAGTTGGCTCAGAGCTTTGTTGCTAGAAATAAGACGACTGAGAGCTCGGAGACTGAACCAAAACGGTTAAGTTGTGGACAAAAGAAGAGGGAAAAAAAGCTAAAAGACTGAATTGTCTCCATAGACATGAGGGGATCCGACCTTTTCATTAGTCCAGCTTTGAGTCTGTTAAACAAGTTTTCAAAATTCAAATGGAGTAACAGAGCCGTAGGTTATGTTGTGCTCAGATATCATTAGTGAACAAACAACTGTTAGCCCGCCTGTGTAGAAAGCTGGACTGATTACAATAGAAGTGTAGTCTGGCTGTGTAGACAAGCAGTTACAGGACAATTTATGGCTCGCGGGTGGCTTTAACATCATCTTGAAAAGCAAACTTTGAGAGTGTTTTTCTTAATAAACGTAATGTGGCAGGACATGAGTTGAAGTAGACTCGGAGGCTGAAAGTTCGCTTTCGAGCCGTTTCTGTCGTAACATTAATATTTGTCTCATAAGGAACGAGCATATCGGATAAACATGCGGATGTGAGGCTGCTGATAGATCTGAAAACCAATGAAAGTTTCAAATTTGATTCATGGGCTAACTGGGAGCCAGCAATAATGGGTTTAGTACATTCAAACCTACACTTAGACAGGCAAAGAAACAAAAACCCTCAGGCAAAGAGATTTGGCCCGTTAATTTAAAAGAAATAAAGTAAAGACTGTTTTTCCACTTATGCATTTTACTTGAATATAGAAAGTCTGCATGCTCCTGCTTGGCTTTGTATAGCTTCACCAGTCCGCCTGCTTTTAAATCCAAAGTGGAGCTGTTCCCGAATATCACTGTTTGTTCCAGTTTATCAAGTTTGAGTGGGAAACGAGAGGAGCGCGTCTGCGGCGGGCCGGTGATGCAGCCCTGTCACTCAGCGATGCGGCGCTTTCATCAGCCGAATCCACGTGGATGCTGCTTCTGTTGAGCTCTGGAGTTGAAGAGCGGGAGATTGATTCGGTGGGGAGAGACAGCGGTGGGCTGTAATCTGTCAAAGCTGCAGAACATCTAGAAGCTGTTTTTTTTTTTTGTTTTTTTTTTTTGTCTTGGAGACACTGTGAGGGAACTCGACTTTGCTGAGAGAAATGGATGTTCACAGCTGCTCGAAGGGAGACACTTCGAGCTCCAAACAGCCCGCTGCGCTTCGTTCACGTGACTGTTGAAACTGGTGGTGGAGTGAGGGGACGTCTGACCCCATTTTGTTTTTATAGCACACAGCCTGGCAGCGCCCCAGCCAGCGGAGGCTGGAGGGACAGATAACCTTTTTAAGACAAAGAAAGAAGTTTTTGTCTCTTTGATAATGCAAGTTATTCAAAGCAGGGACTACTGGGGCATTTTGAACCGTCGGATTACCACAAAGAAAGAATATAACATCAGAAGAAATCTTTTAGTAAGTTTAAACTCAAGTCATATACTTTATTTTACCCTTTTGGATTTGATCAGTGATTCAGAAGGATTAGGATTTCACAAGTGGATTCAACGCCGGATCAGATTGTCAAAATAATTTTAACCCCAAACAATACACATGACCACATAATTAAATATCTTGCTTTGTTTGCAATGAGACAATGTGAACTCTAAATGAACTGGCCCTAAGAGGCAGCCATGCATATTTGTTGCTTATTATTCTTACTTGGGTAAGATCAAAGAAAACAAACAAGTGTGCGCATGCCCTTAATTCAGCTGTGAACGGCATCTATTGATGTTTTGTGGGAGAACTCTTGAAGACTCTTCATTGACTTGATGAACTATACTCACTTCTGTAAAGTCCTGAGGAGCTCAAGCCGGACTTTGACATTTCCATAAAACTCGGTTCACTTTTAGGAATGGACGAGATGTGATCTAAGAGGTCAAGACGACGTGATTGTAGTGCAGATGAGCGGGCGTGTTTGTGGTTTTCGTGTTTGGGTGACATTGTTTTAATCTGATCACTGTTTTAATCTGCGAAGGCCAGCTTGAAGCCGCTCCGCTCCCAAATCTGATTGAATGAAAGTTGTCGTGAAAGCAAGCTGCACGAGAAGCAGCGCTGCAGGCAGAAGGCAGAGCAACAGAGGAAGACCTCTGCAATGAGGAAGCTAACAGGGAAAAAACAATATAATACATGTAGTGTATTTGTGAAAAATAATTAAATTAGGAAACGGTTATAACTTTGAGATTCTGTTAAGGCCGGCAGAGACGGCAGCCACTGCCCGGATGTAGATGGTGACACTAGTTGGATGATGGGGTCCCCATGAAACTGTCACCATGAGGCACCGCGGTACCGCACAAGTAAAACCAACAACAACCTTTCCCTGAAACAGATCAGACTGGAGCATGACGGTGTGCAGTGGGACCTGCACAACGTTCATGCCAAGTCTCTTCCTAAAACTGCACCCAAGCACCCTGTGTTACTCTCCTCTGAGAAAGACAATACCGAGGCCTGGATGTAGATGCCAAAAGCCGCTGCAACGCAATATCTTAACTGGGGAGGGATACACACGAGAGGCACCGACACCGTCCCCGAAACCAGCATGGCGAGCACGCAATTCCCCAAACTCGTCATCAAGTGAGCTGCTGTTGCAGATGCAGAATGACCGTACTGCGTCCACCCGTCCTACTCCCAAGTACACAAGTCCGTACTTGGAGTATTTGCTTCTGAGAAAGGGCCACAGTATATGCACAACATTAAACAAAGAAACATAGTTAGAAGGGTATTGATCAAAAAAGGATATCACGCCGAGATTCCAGTAGTCCCTGATGATCTTGCTTGTATGCTTTGTTTATATTTCTATTAGGTTAGCGCAGTGTTTAGCCATCTGTGAACATATCTCTGCTTGATGTTTGTGTTGACAGGTACATTTGTGACAAGTGATTGAAAGAGAAGAAGACATGTTTGATATCAGGATATCAGAAATGACTGATTCCTGAAACTGGTTCACAATACTGTGGAGAATATTGTATACTTCATATTGTCATTTGTCTCCTTCAATAAAGTTTAAATCAAGCAGATACATGTGTGTGTTGCTCAGTCATTTTCATCGTCAGGATGTTAAATGGACCAGTTTTTTCTTACCCTTCTGCCGCATGAAATCAAGTTGTTCCTATCACCTGATTAAACTGATAAACAGAGTAATTACAGATGTTTTGTGAACGCACACGTTATATTTATATCTCACCACAAGATCACTACTTGTAAATTAAATCAGATTGAATCAGTTCTTCCCCGTACGACCGGCCGGCGCAAGTGACTGACTGATGCTAACAAATCAAAGCTATCGTTACACAACCGACGCCTGAAGCCCCAGACAGTTTGACAGTTTGTCACATCTGGGCCTTCGTCCAGTAAATCTCGACACTCGACAGAGCAGCGACGCCCACGCAGGCCGCTGTGGCTCGCGGAGCAGATGTTATGGGAGCGAGGTACGTGATGGTAGGTTGTTTCCGTCGCGGCCTTTTCTTTGCGATGTAAACAGAGAGACCCTCTCTCCGTCTCTCACCGTCTGGTTGTGGATCTCTCGTGTTGTCCATTGTTCCGAAACAACGGATGAGCAATAGTGACATGAATCTCTCATGTATCTAATTGTGGTTTCTGCTATCATTTTAAATGGGCAGATGTCAACGTTTGCAGAGATGCAACAGAGCGCATCCTGACTGGAAACGTTACACGAGGAGGTTATGAGGGTGATTAAAACCGCCCACAACATCATCGGTACGCATCCACTGAGCACGTGTGACATTGGTGACAAGAAGAGCCTGCAAAGTGATTTTACCAGACAAACAGACATTACATTGATAAACGTCTGCTAAAAAGTAAAATGTCTCGTTGGATGTAACATCGTCACGCATCCGTTTCACTTGTTTGACCATCGGTCACTGTTGAGTTTGACCCTCACGTTTATCGCCAAGAACCAACAGTGTCGTTCGTTTTGACTCAAGGAGTTGTTTATTTCAATTAGCTTTGAACGCCTCATCATCGGAGCAGGGGGGGACTTGACCTCAGAAGGGGATACAGTTTAGAGATGATGATTATGATGGCAACCTTTATAGTATAATGATCTGTTGTGCCGTTGATCTTGATTATGGACTTTTCAACCTGACAGCGAGCACTTTGAGGCAGATAATTGGTGATAATTAAGCTGATGAGGCCGCGGCGAGGACACACCTTGCTCCGCTCACAGCCTGAAGATGTCTGTACGCCTTTTATTTGCGCTGTTATCTTTATTGGCTTTTATCTCGCAGATGTTCATTCTGAACTCATTTAGAAGTGACACTGATTCCTTGATTATACTCGGCTATTTTTCATCCTTTTTTTTCCTCTGATTTGAATCTTCGGCTCTTATATTTGCTGCTGAAGGTTGGCTGCCTTCTCCGTTATCAGCCTCTTATCCTCATTCTTCATCTTCCCTTCCCGTTTTGTTCCTTCTGGCTACTCGAGCAGCCGTTGTAATGCTTTTGTTTGCAGATTGTCTGCAGCAACCTGATTTCACCGGCCAGAGATGTCATATTTTGATAGTTGTATTGGAACAGCTCTGCGCTAAAGGGAGTTTTTCATTTGCATTTCCATTTGCGCTGGTAAATATATCCCACAAAAGGGTGTATTGTTCATTGTGTGCATGTGAATCGGATGGCTTTGGGGATTTGGAGATCTATGATTGAGGCTGTTTTACAAGGCGTATTGATGAGTATGTCGAGAAATCATTTAATAAAGACGCAAACAGAACTTTGCATTTTCTTTCCACTTTTTAGTGACGAGACAAACTTAGAAGTATGTATTGATCCCGAAACTGCGGCATGTGATGATAGAAACCCTCCGCATCCTCTTTGTTTCATACCTTCTCTCTCGGGGCGCCGCTGGGACTTTCTTTAATTTAAAGGTTGGCCCGGTCTTGTTGTGAACGCACGCTCCAAGCTTTCTCTGAGTCCCGCTGCCTAAACCACGCTGCCATCAAGTCAGCTGCCTGTCAGCCCGTCTGGGAGAGACGCTGCCGAGGCGCCGAGAATTAGAAATCCCATTCACACTCCTTGTTGCATAGACAGACAGCCCTGCACGGACTCAATACAACTTCTCCCTCACTGCATCCATTCCTCGGATTTGTGGAGAAAAAACAGGAGTTGCCTTCCTAATCCCCAAAAATTCATTAATAACCAGGGTCTACCGGTACATGAATTTGCCCCTTTGCAACAAACAAGGGAGGAGATTATATTGGACATGACGTGTGGCTTAAGTTTCCATATATTCAACAAAGTTGGTCACAAAAATTAACTTTGCCGAACCCTGAAAGTACAATATGGAAATGACGTCCAGCAATTTATTAACCAATTATGTTGCATTAATTTAGTCTTCAGCCATAACCTCAATACAACCAGACGCCAGGCCTCATGAGGCTGGACAGTGTCCCATTATTATACACAGGATATTAACACATATATTGCTGTGATTTAGACTATTTTTTATTGCCTTACTTTGTAAATGGTTGTTGTTGTTGTTCATTTCTCATTTTAACAACTTTATAAACTCTTCATTTGTAGTTATTCTACAGCTATACATCATATCATATAACAGTGGTTCTCACCCAGGGGTGCTTTGAGAGTCGAAGTGTGCATGCCCGCTAGTTTGATGGGGGAATCCCAGAGGGTCATGTGGTAAGAAAAACTCCCAGAATGCATCAGAAATCCACAGCGCCTGGAGCTCAGTGGACAACAAACAGGAACTACGACTGTAATCACAAACAGAGCATTATTTATTTACTATTATTTATCAGAGCGTTCACAACAATCAGTCAAAATCAGCAGATGGAGGCGCATTAAAACTTCTGTTCACGCCCAAATGCAGCGCTCTCTCTCTCTCTCTCTCTCTCTTATAGTATGTCAAAAAAATGTGAGCACATATGAATCAGTAATAAGTTCAGAAGGTCCATGGAAGGAGCAGATGCAGCTTCCTGTCGCCAGCTCCTTGGACCAAAAGCCAACTCTGGGAACCTCAGCAATGCTCAACTGGCTGAGAAGTTCCCCGTGAATCTACCTAATCGACGTTGAGAAAAGCCTTTGACAGTTCAGACAGCACAACCCTGTGGGGCCTAATGGACCTCAATTAAAGTATCACCAAGATCATAAATAGGATCAAGAACTCATGACCGAACCTCATGACAAGTCAAACGCGCACTGCGGGCTATACCTCTCACTCAGGATCGATGTCAAGACGGGCGTCCAACCTGTCTACTGTCTTCAGGAAGAAACTGGAGGGAAAATGAATGCGATTCAGTGGACGAAGTGAAAGCAGCTGGATGACCATATTTTTTAGATACCATAGCTTCCCCTTCACACACATAAACGTGCACGTAGGAGAGGATGGACAGTCTCTATTACGCTTGTAAATGTGGTTTTACACCCAATACAGCAAAGACACAGGTGGTGAAGATCCACTGCGAAACCAGCACCCCTATCCTCCTCTGGGCTCGGTCCCAGAGGAGCTAAAAGCATTCACACACTCAGGCAGTGTTGCGGACGCCACCGGGGGGGGACACATACAGACGTAAAAAGCAGGGTCGAAAAGACTAGGCTGGTGTTTAATATGCTCAGGAAGATCTGGAGCTCAAAACACAACCGATCAAACGTACACGTCTTCAACTGCTGCATGAAGGAGATGATTCAGTACGGATCAGAGATGAGAAACGACAACGCAAACAACTGACAGGCTGCGAAAAATCTATGAACTCGCCCAGGAGAATACGAAACATCTGGTGGAGAGACAAAGTAAGACATGTCGACCTGTGGAAAAGTACAAGCCGGGACCTCACAGAAGACCGAGCGCAAAATCCCTCAACAGGATCTGAAGAGGGATCCCCAAAGAACGAGGAGAGGTCGCCCCGGAGGAAAGGTGAGTCTGGCAAAAAACATCAACAACAAAGGCAGGTGGAAGATGTGTTGTTGAAGGATCTCTTGATACTGCGTTGTAGAATAGTACTATACAAATACCACATTGCAGTGTGCCATGAGTACAAAAAGAAAGTCTTCAAATACAATCATATTTGTAGTATTCTGTTCAATTATGTTGAAGTATAGTATCGTGAATGTGCCAGAGGAAAGTTTGACGTTAAAAATGTCAAAGAAAGCGATGATAAAATAAAATGGTTTTGCCCAAAACTTTGCTGGATGACAGAGAAACGTGAGAGCATTGTTCAGTTATTTTATTATAAATGTTCCACGGAGAACTCAATGGAGGTTTTATTGGACTTAAATAGTTGTAACCCAGCAGAAGAATACAAAATGCATAATTGACGGTCAACGTATATTTTAATTTTACATAAAGTCGTCATAAGTTTATACACAAACCGATAGGAAATTATCCAAAAATGTACAAAAGTCATGTCACCTCTACAAATGGATCAACAAATGTACACACACACCTCTATCTAATTTATGTCAAATTAAAATACACGTTTACTGAGTAAATTATGCACATTTGTCCAGTAAATTTGGAGCTATGACTTTTAAACAAATACATCTCTGTGGATAGATATTTGAGGATTATGGATTACATTTGTTGATTGATTTGTGAGGACGACATAGAAACAGACCACTGCTACTGTATCTTCACCTCTTGGTGGCCTATCAACCTACTGTCACAGGTATTATAACTAAGCTATGCTAATCCTCTTTACAGCTAAAAGGCCATTTAGAGGGCCAACGACCAGGATATTTAGTCAGGGAGCTTTGAGGCTCACTGCTCGATTACTGGCTTAACCAAAATGTATTTTCTCTTTTACACACGCAAATACTGTGGATCTTTGAAAAGCTTTAAATCGATTGGATTAAATCTGACGCCACGTGACCGTTGACTTGAACCTCCGATGGTGGACAACTTTACTCAAAAGTGCAAAGCAGTTCAGGTCAGTCGGCGTCTGCTCACATGATCGTAATGATGAGGCTCTCGATGCCGCAGCGCTGATGTTTGACCGGTGTAATGTTGAGCACGTTCAGGATGCTACTTTTCAATTTAGATTACCCACAAAGTACAGCTGAAGCTAAAGGGAATGGCGTTAGTCAGTCCGGTTACATGGATTCAAATAACTGGCTTAGTCCGACTAAAGTTGAATTATCCCGTTCATGTAAACACATTCATTCGAATAACTGCGGTCCGACTACGATCCGATTAACACCCCTGGATAACTCGAATCGACTCGATTGATAATTCGAATAACGCTGCATGTAAACGCTGAATCGGATCGGAACTGGACAATGCGTTTGTGCGCATGCTCAAGATCCCGCCGCCTCCTCCCTCCCTCCCTCACAGGTCGTGACCCGGAAGTCGAAAGAGACGATAAGTTGTCACGGCCGGCAGAAACAAACAAACGTAAAAGTCGGGTTACGAGCCGATACTACCTTCGGTGGGTGTCCCCCGCTAGCTCCCTGATGTAGCCAGCTAGCGCTGCTGCTAGTTCCCTGTTTGCTCTGCGCTAGCTCCCCGACAACCACCGAAGCTAGCGGGGTTCTCTCCACTATGAAGAGTGAAGAGGTCAAGCGGAGATGGCTGTATCGCCACTAGATGTGATGAAAACAGCGCCAGCTAGCGTATCGGATATGACATGCATTCGGCCAATGATTCGATTTATTCACTGCCATGTATATTCGGATAACAGCAGTTGCCCCGAAAGAGAGCATAGTCCGACTAAAGCAAGATTCGAAATAATACCAGCATGTAAACGAGTTTTGCAAGTAAAAATGAGAAACGACCTCACGGTGGTGAGTCAGCTGGGTACGTTTTTTGAGCAGCCACGAACGTTAAAATGTCATGGCGATCCATCCCATAGGTGGCGAAGCATTACAATCTTGACTCTCCTTTAGCGTGGCTCAAATTTGACTTTCCTTACCAAAATGAAATTGCGTCAAATGTGCAACTGTCGGACCAAAAAAGTCCCCAAAGAATACAATTTATTCAACCATTATGTCACATGAGAAAACATTCAAGTGTGTGAACACAATTTCCTGCAGCAGGGTTTTGATAAGTTGTCATGTCTGGGGACAAAGTTGCCACCATCAGTGACATTCCCCTGGTGGCCTCGCAGCCTGCATGTCTCAGCCCAGTGGAGGAGGGAAATGAAAAGACGGAGAGGTATGACGCCACGCCGAGCGGCAGCTCCACACAAGCTGAGCTGCACCTGATACGGGCTGTGGTAGCTGCAATGAAAGCCATTTCCTTCTCTAACGTTTCCCTTTTATGCTTTTTCCCCCCCTCCTTCTTATGACCAATGCTGGAAAAGATGAAAGGATTTCAAAAGACGCACTTTTGGATTCTTTCTACACTTTCATCTCTTTGTCAGTCAAAGCCAGAAGAGACATTTTGTGAATAGGAAGCAAAGAGCTGATTTCAGATCAGCGTCTGTTGATCTTTTCAAAGAGGCTGAGCAAAAATGCATTACATATATATTTAGAACGAGCCGATATTACTTGGTCCCAAAACACGATTCGCTACATTTATTAGTTTTGTATGCCTTGTAGGCAAATACGCTTAATTGTTTCTGTAACATTATGCAATATTAAGCCTTCTCTCTGGTGATGTATGTGCACACTGTTTAAAAAAACATTCATAAAGACATAAAGCATAAATGCCGTGTTTGGCTTGTCTAGGTGGAATGAGCTGGTTGTGGCTGTTTGCAGCAGCTTCAGTGGCAGCAGCGTGCTTCTTGCTCCGCGGCCTCAAGGGGCAGCAAAGAGCTCATGAAGCTCGACGCCGCGCTGAGACCGATTCTCATAGATTTGTGGAGATGTTGAAAATAATTGAATTGGCCTGAATTGATCAGATTTATTTATTTATTTTGCACACAAGCTCTTCCTCGCTCTCAGTGGACACCAGGCAGGGAGGAAGATTCAAATAAAAGGCTCACCATGAGATATGGGATTTTTTTTAAATATTCTTTGATTAGTTTACTAGATTTTTCACACACGCAAATTAATAAATTATTTAGTTATGAGTACGCCTTTATCTTGGGGCCCTTGTTTGGCCTGTATTCTCCAAAGAAGCATTGCTGTGACGATCAGCAACGCTGTCGACGCTCATGTTGGGCCTTTGGCTGGGTGGACATCCTCCTTAGAGCACCGAGTCGTATCAGGTCAGATCTGTCTCATTATTAATGAATTACATAACCAAATACCCTGGTGGGGTCGATCTCATGTGATAGGTTGAAACTGGTGGAGACATCTGGTTGCCTGTAGATTATTCCCTGATGAAAAGAAGTATCTAATGGGCAACATGAGGATTCTCTTTCCAACATTTATGAATCCTTCTGTGTGCATTTAATAACAGTGAGACTGATCTGACCCCGATGGGTCATCCTGCTGCTCTCGTCTCCCTGACGTCTTCGATCTATACGTGTGTGTGTGTGTGTGTGTGTGTGTGTGCGTGTGTGTGGGACGGACACTTCAGAAAAGCAGTGCAGAGGAGGACACGTCAGCGCGGCGCGGCTCACGTGTCACCTGGTCGTCCATTCTGCAGTCAGAAAGGTCAGCGGGAAGAGAAGCATCATTAGCCGCGCGCCGCCTTCCCCACAGGCCTGATGTGAATATACTCAGAGACAATGACAGAGGACGGGTGGGGCGGTGATGGATGAAGGAAGATGAGAATATAATGACCACGGTTTGACATTAGAGCCGTTCCCTCTGTGTCTTTGGCTCCGATATGTGCACAGTCTACCCTGACTGCATTGATTTCATTTTGTCAACGAGAGGTTGTACACCAAAATAATGACTTTGCCCCTGGAGCACACTACTGTTGCATGAAGAAATCAATGGCTGAATTCCATTGCGCTGCTTCAGTTTCGGGGCCCTGGTATTGCACATGCGTCCTCACTGTCGTGACCGACTGGGACACTTGAAAAGAAAAGTCCCTCATGTAATAAGCAACATGTCCGCTTCTCCAACGTCTGCTGAATGTCACCTCGTCACTGGAGGGGAACATTGACCCACAGACTCGGATCATAATTCAGTAATTGAGTTTAACGGTTGATGACAAAGAAAAGGATCTAATCGTTGAAGTAAAATAAAATACACGCTTTAAAGCTGCACTAATTAGCATTTTTCAGATGTCACGCCTCTTATTTTTCCCAATGACTGCAGGTACATGCAGTGTTTTATCGTCTTTTCAAGTTCTTTGTTTATTTAGGTTTTTATGACCTGCAACTTCACTGTTTTGGTTCACTCTCATCAACCTTGTCTCAAGCGAAGAAAGATTAGTTAGCAAGTAGTGAACATAGTAAATGTTAGCCGCTTAAGAGCCAGACAGCTCCCTCAGGGGTTTGTAGAGACTGAGGCGGAGCTCAAATATATTGCAATATTGGACTTGCATCTATCAGGTGAAGAACATCTCCAGATGAAAGCTAATATTCCATGTCAACGCTCAGTTTACAGCTTGCGATGCCAAACTAATTGACACCGCTTTAAGCAACGTGCATAGACATTGTAAGAATAGGAGAGAAAAAATAGAATCTCATGAGACCAAAACAAAATCAAAAAAATGAAAGAAAAGCTTTTTGGGAATCAAGATCATTGAAACAACCGCGAGTCCCTCGATGTGTTTCATCACATAGCATTACTACCTCATGAATATCGCCAAAGGGACAGCAACTAAATGCAGATCAGACGTCTGTATGGTATGACGCTAGTGCAGAATTATCTATGTCTTGCCTTGTGTGATGTTAATGAGGTCTTATCCACATTTCATTTGGAGCTTCACAAATAACCCCCCCCCCCCGTCTCAGCGCTGATTGGACTGACATTTATCTACACCGCTATTGTAACTCTCTGCTAATGGAGGGATTTCCACTTAAGTAATCAATCGCAGTCGCAAAGCATGAGCTGATGGGAATGCTGACCTTTAGGGATTGAGATAAGAAAAGGTTCTGCGCACTGTTTAAAGTTCACAACGGGAACATTTTCTCGAACAGACGTCCCTTTGAACTGACATGGATCTCCCCTTTCAGAACTAGAAATACGATGTTCCTACCATCCTTAGAGAGAGTGTTATATATATATATATATATATATATATATATATATATATATATATATATATATATATCCAAACACACTGTTTCCCGAAACTTTTTCCCGAAACTTTTACGCATTTGAAATTCAAAATTATGTGCGCGAACAACATGCTGAAGCTGGTGAGAAAGTTCAGTTTTGCTGTGTTGATCAAAGTTCTTTAAGATTGAAATGGTCCAACAGTGACCCTCACCACAACACACTAAAGTGTCGACTACGACACAAATTCTGGAGGACTTGCCTCGCAATGAAACACCATAAACGTCTTTGCACATAATTGTCACTGGAAAGGTTTAATAATTCACACCTATGAAACTAATTCACTATTTCATCATGCTTTTCTTCAGCTGTATGAAAAAGTTAGGTTATGTAAAATCCAGAGTAACTGCACCCTGTTGGATAATGGAGCAGTGGAGAAAAGAAAAAAATGTCTGCAAGCTGTGCAGCGCTAATGAGGTGGAACATTATAGTAGCGCTCTTATAGAGGCCACTGCAGCTGTGTTTCCCTCTTTTTAAAAACTCATCAACCTCGTTTCTTGCTGGAGAAGGCATCGAAAAGGCTCCGGTAAGCCCACTGTACTCTACCTGCTCAGCGCTAAATGGCAGAGACAGAATTAGAGGCCAGCTGGGGAACATAGTGGAGCATTTAACGGCTAAAGAGGCACAAACCTCCTTCAGATGTTGACTGAAGCAATTGTTCATCATCGCAACTTAAAAGCAGATGATAGCGATGCTGTGTTCACCAAAGTGGCCAAAAACATCTGTTGTTGCAGGCTAAAATCCATAGATACACACACACACACACACACACACACACACACACACACACACACACACACACACACACACACATATATATATTTATATATATCATCCCCATGATGTTCTGTAGTTATGCTTTTCACACCTTACAGGTTTTCTGGGTAAAAGTTCTACATGTAAACCAGTCAACACTCTTTACTTTCCGAAAGTTTACATAAATATTAACACATTTATCATAATATACTTCATAGCATCTTTCATTTTTTACCCACAAAAAGTTTTTGTTGTCAAAAATGTGAGCGTCTGCTTATTTCTTCTTGCCCTCCAGACATTACGCAACTGTTTCACAGGCGGAGGTACCGCTCATGTCAAGTAAGCTAAATGGGATTGTGTACATTTGAAGGAGAGCCTTCGTAAAGATAATGAACAAAGCCGCCTTACGCTGCTTTGAAACTTTTGAATTTCAAATATATTTGTGTCTATCTGAACGTTTAAAGCCGTTCGACCGGTCTCCAGTCTCAGCCTTTGGCTGGTCTCGAGTCCCGTTATAATCCCTGAACTCAAATCCCGACCTCCCTGAGTAAACTACTTCTGGACGTGCCCATCCACAACGCCCAACTCGTTCAGGGCTCCCAGAGACTCCTCGACCTTGGCTGCCAGCTCAGTGTATCTAAGCTCCTTCCTTCCATCTGCCACATCAGCTCCCCGCGGCACACACGGTCCTAGCAAAGTGTAACAGTCCAGAGAGTCCAGGCCCAGCGGGTCCGGTCCTGAGACTCAGTATCTCTGCGAGGATGTCCGTCACGACGGCTCACGCTCCTCAGTGCCTCGAGTCACATCCCACAGCGGCGGCGTGGACGGCTAGCTTTGCTTCCTGGCAGAACATGCAGGACAGCTGGAGTGTGTCTGAACACGTATTTAGAAGTACGATAATACGAGTGTGTCGCATTTTAATCACCTTACATCAGATTGATCGATAAATGGGTGAAGAATGTTGAGATGGATGGATGTCTTTTCAATGGCTGTGATGCCGGTAAACACTCACGTGATGTTCTGATAGTTAAAAGACTTCTACATTTTGAAGTTGTCATTGACTTTAACATTATTTCAACAGCATTGCAGATTCATATATTTACATGTGAAGCACCACCAAAATATACTCTTTGTTGCCCTTGTTGCTTCTTATTAGTATCCCTCATCGTTAAACCACTCGGTGCTGCATCATTTCCAAGGAACATTAAATATAAATAAAGTTTCATCATTAAGAAAACTGCCTTCACCAATCTTTAATGATGCAACGACAGGAAAACTGAGAACAGACCAGATAATAATATCAACTCCATTCGTTATGGTCATGGAGAAGCTGTGCGCTGACCTCGCTGCACATGTCTATGGGTTGCCAAAGATACTGCACGCTTTGTTGAAGCCAAGGTACGGATGTAAAAGGAGAGAAAAGTCACTCCAGCGTGTGGTTGCAGAAGCCAGATGCAGGTTCAGAGTGATGCGGCTCACAAGGAGCAACAAAACAGAGTAATTACTGACTCAAAGACACGAACAGGACGACATGCGAGTACATAAAGAAGGTTCGTTGATTGCATGTATGTATTTTTAGCACTAAATGATATTTGAATACATCATCTTGAACTGATTTCAGAAGGACATTTTGATGAGAGCTCACACAAGAAGGCATGATTAGAGCTTTTTTGGAGGGCAAAAGCACGAATGAATTATCCTGACGCCCTTTAAAAGTGTTTAACTTAAACCCAGAATATGCATGCCTTGCAAGCCCTACAGATTTTATAAGAATTTTGCCTTATAAAAATGTGTGAATGTACAGTATACGTCAATATTTAGATGTCCATTTGGGCATTTTACTTTAATATATTCAACAAAAATGTCAATGTTCAGTCTGCAGCTTTCAAAAATCTACTAATTTGCACTCAATTGCATGCAATTATAAAGGGTGCTGCTGTGGTACGGACACACACACACACACACACACACACACACACACACACACACACACACAAATATGTACAGTTTATAGATGGGAATGTGTAAATATGTATACACATTCCCATATAATGTAGTTACTTTGATGCACTTCCTTTCCAGTACCAAAGCCATTAGTGCACTTCTGAGCCCCTTTCTTTGAATCTGGGAGGCGGTGAGTTTGAAATCTCTCTCACACACACACACACACACACACACACACACACACTCACACACACACACACACACCCACACACACACACACACACGATACCATGCAGTCGAGTGGGAGCTAGCATGGGGGAAATGTCAGGACAATGTCAGGGTGTTAGCTCGGCATGGCACGGCTGCGAATGTCACCACTCTGGAGACCACACACACACACACACACACACACACACACACACACACACAGCGATAGATAGACCTGGGACGGAGTGGGAAGAGAAGAGAGGGATCTGTGTTTCCCTCCAGCCGCGGTCCCATCGGGGGGAAATGGAGGACAATGAAACATTCCCTATAAGGTCATATCTGAATGTCAAGCATTGATTATTACAAAAAAACACCAAAACGCAGGTTATGTGATGGGAAAGCGACCTTCAGGGTTTGAGCGTTCCTGAATGTAATGCTGAATGAAGTGTAGCCTGCTGGACATTATTTCAGGACAGTTTTTCAGTCACACAAATGATTCATAACCTCATGTACTACAATGAAAGATAGAGGGGAGAATAACAATTGGAGTCGCTACACTTTTGCTTTTGATTGGTTAGGTTTTATGATAGAGGCATAAGGAGATGTTATTGTGTGCAACCCTTCGTATGGCAAAGAAATATTTCAGAAATATCTCAGCTCCTTACTGATACATTGGTATTGATGTTTAATTTCATTGACAGTGTAAGTAGGAAAACTAAGAAGAGAAATGTAAACGACCAGTCAAGTATCTACATGACATACATTTCCTGTTGTAAATTGGCGCTCAGTGAAAAAAAAGGTGGATTTAAGGAGGTATTTCATTTATTTATTTGTAAGATTTCGTAGGTCATTAGCAGTCTATTCGTTTAATGTTTTAATAAAAGAATATACACTTATGATTCTGGTAAAACTTTGAACACTGACGTTGGTGTTGGGCTCCACAGATCCTGCATCAGTCGTGACTCTGCCGCGAAAAGTTCCCGTTTACCGGATGTCTCCGTGTCGCGACACGAGGACCTGCAGACGAACGCACAGTCAAACTTCCCGTCAGCAGGATTTACAACCAGTCTCTGCAGACATTAGTCAAAGATGGAGAACGCATCTTGTGCGTCCTCCCATCGGTCTCTCCTGTGTTTCTTGAAAAATTGAAATTGGGAACAAAGAACATGAAGTATTGAAGAGTTTCTCAGGAGGACCTTTGTTCACGCCGCTGCGGCTGTGGGTGCTTCTCTGTGAGATGACGGCGGTTTATTCGATCGTCAGGCAGCTGAATCGCTCGTGGAAACAAAGGAAAAAGTCACAGTGACTTATGACCTATCAGATCGAAGTAAACAATAAATACTGTTCTTTTCTCAGACAAACGTACACACACAGACACAAACACCTACCTGGCCTTGTGGGAAGCAGAACAAGATGCTGTGAAAGATAAACGAGGAGGATAAACCGGTGTTTGGCTCTCTGTGCTGCTGCCCTGTGTGAAAGCCATTCAAAAGGGCAAAACTAAGAGGGCTGATCTTCATTGATCACAATGACCCCCCAGAGACTAAACTGACAATAACTCTCCAACAAGCAGAGACACACTGCTGAGGGCAGCAGCTGTATACACACTCACACACACACACACACACATGCAGGGGACAAGAGACGATAACGGCATTCAAAGTCACACACAAACCAGCAAATGAAGATAGCCTCTCCATCTCAATCCACACACACACGTTTGTACATCTATACTTCACTCAGGAGAGACTTGTTTTGAGTTGAACAATAATGTATTACAGTTGCATTTGTCTTCGGTAATTGGACTCCATCTCGAATTAGGAGAAGCACGGGGTATTGATGCTGACATGTTCGACAGCAGGATCCTCCCTGGAGTCCAGACACTGGGGAACGTCATGAAGAAGGGCGTTTCAGTAGCCTGGAGATGAATGATGAGCAGCACTGAGTGCTGACTGGAGGAGGACGACAACTGACAGCCGCGGAGAGGAGAAACGACTGAAAAGTTGGACGACAACACTGTGACAACACTGTGACAGCAGCAGCGCCGACTCCGATTGGTTCGCGCGCACGCCCGCAATCAGCTGATGGAGTAATCGCGGTGAGACTTAAAGACTGAGCTTACGAATGAACCCGGAGAGCGTGAATTCACGCTAGAGCTTCATTTGTGAGCACCGTCAGCGACAGGATGTATCACCCCGACCTTTCATCTAACCGAACATGTCATGAACCCACTCCCCGTACCATCGATGGCCCCGTTTTACAGGAGTTGGGAACTGGGCTCACGTGGTAGTTCAACTGCCTGCTGAGTTCAACCTCACCAAACCCCACCAGAGGTTCAGCCTCACCTCAGTGTGATTTTTGTTCGGCCATACGGAAGATTTATCGCAGCGCAGATTCGCTGAGGCGGTGCAACGTGCACACACACGTACACATGCTCATGCACACATATAGGTTGTGCTGTTGTGCTCATCTCAGACGCACAAGGTGCCTCAACGCCTCTACTGTATGACTCTTTATGTTAATGAATGATGGCGGCCTCTTTGCCATTTTTGGAGATTCTTTGTGGATTCTAGATCGCTTGTAATTGTATAATAGTTGTTAATATTACTGACTTCATCAGTGTTAGTAGAAGTAAATAAACTCAGTACACTGCAAAAATTTAAATCGAAGTAAGATGAAATATCTTAAATCAAGGCATTATACGCTTGTTTTTTGATTGACAAGATATTTCTTCTTATCATGCAGTTTTAATTTTAGAGCATTTCACTTGTTTCAAGAAGTCTTGGCAAGTCAAATGTTCCTGTTCTGTTGGCAGATAATTTGTCTTATTTCAAGTAATATTTCCCTCATTTTATTACTTTTTTTTCTTGTTTTTGGAAGCTGAATTTTTGCAGTGTAGTACTTTAATAAAGAGCAGTTTTCTATAAATACTTTGTGCATGTGTAATGTGATGATAACTGGATGACGTGGCCTCACATCGAATTCAAACCTTTACTGTTCACTCTCAATAATAATTTGACTGTTGACAATTTGTTGAACATTTTGGTTTTCATACTCGTTGACAACCAAACATCCTCCAGATCCCAACACGGCGTCTTTGCAATTGTATCTTGTTCAGTCTGGGATTTTTTTCCACATGTTGAAGAAATGTGCAAGTTGAAAAAAGAGAAACTCTTCATCCAAAATCAAACACACAAGAGCGCGAGGGAACAGAATGCAACAGTGTGCTAACACACACACACACACACACACACACACACACACACACACACACACACACACACACACACACACACACACACACACACACACACACACACACCTCCTCTCCTGAGGCCAGCAGCTGCACACAACGACAACCTCTCACATTAATGCAAAAACAGGTGGACAATACACACACACCGTGCACTCATTCAGACAGACACAATTGCTCCAGCAGCAGCGAGCTCACTCAAAGGGAAAGATCTGGTATGTCAGAAGGTGAGTCAACACACACACACACACACACACACACACACACACACGCACGAGCATTAAAAAGAGTGGCCATTGATGCCATTCCTCCATGGAGATTGGTCAGATAATGGAGCGAGGCTATTGAGAAGATGATAGCTTTGCAGTCCAAAAACAAATTAAAGCAATAAAGCCTCTGCATCATTCATATATTATGCAGCCATGATGAGTTTCTATATTAATAGAAGACGCATCATGATCCACTCCAGCGTTTCTTAAAGTTCAAATAAACCTGACCGGCATAGAGATTTTCTTTTCTTTTTTCTTTTTTTTTTACAGACAATGACATTATCTGAAGCGCCACATGTGCTGCATAATGATCGGAGGTTACATGCTAACAGCGAGGTGGCTCCTATTCTTTTGAATAACGACATCGCCTGAACACCATCCTCGAGGACAGAGCTTCGGGGGTTCGCTCAATCGGAACCAGGAGACGAGACACATCCAAAGTCAACTGCTTTTCAAAGGCGGTGTGAGAAGCTGCTGTCAACGAGTAGGAAGGTGCAATATCTTTTTAATATGGGGATAGCGGTGCACAGCTTCCAGACAGTCCCTCATCCTTCATACTGTTGCAATCGATTGCAGTTTGAATGTTTCCGAACGTTGTCAGCCGAAGACCATTTTCACCTGATGTCAGAAAGGTGCAAAAGCAGCTCGCTGAGCATCCGACAAGTTGAGAATACTGGTGTCTTAATTACAGGTTGATTTCTTAAGTCTCTCTTCCTACGGTGCTGAATCTTTCAGAGCTCTGGCTGCCGTCAAAAGTTAAAGAAAAATTGCATCTTTATTGTCTTTATCTCAAAACTTTTCCTTGACCTCGATTGAACATGTCAAGCCGGTCAGGATGGAAAAGAGAATTCATAAGAATTTAGGAAAAAGGCAACCGGGATAATCCGACTCCTCTTTCCTCATGCTCCATGTTTATAATCTACCGACTGTTGTTATTGAGATCTGCTGAAACTACAACGTTCTGAAGATAGACGACAAAATAGGCGTCTTTCACTTCCCCCTGTGTGTTGTTTCATGCAGGATATTTAAACAGGAGCGATACTGCAGGTCCTTCCTGCTGCCGGTAGAGTGTCACAATAACGATTAAACTGGTCAATATCAATATTTCCTCCATGCAATAATGTGAATTAAACCATTCAGCTCTATTTTTAATTTTTTACAATTCATTTAATATAGAAATAATTTGTTTTTCACCTGATGCTTCTTGTTATTGTCTCATCCTCTTTGCCGCTGTAACTCTGTGAATGTTAACGCTGTGGGACGAATACAGAATAATCTTATCTTGAACGTGGACCATCGGTAAAAAAAAAAGTGCAATGAAAAGGTTGGAATTGAAATTAGAAAAGGAATATATTACTTATTTACTATACTAACTATAACTATTGAGTTCATTGTTTTAGTTCTGAAGGAGCACATGAGGTATACGAGTAATATTCATAAATGTTGACTATTTAAGTTGTTTAAGGTAATTTGTTTATTGGCAGATTGCTTTATTGACTGTATGTGTTGCTCTTCTGAGAGTCAAAATAAAAATAATAATCAATAAAACAAAGTGGTTGTCACTGCGCTCACATGTATCCACACGAAACCCATCAATATACGACCATATGAAAATACTGCTACTGACGTCCGGGTCAATCTCTCAGTCAGGAGCGTGCGTCTGAGTCTCTCTCCGTGGTGCTGAAAAGGGCAACGCCATTTATGGACAGCTCTATACCATGTAGCGTCTAACTGCTTGTCCTCGAATGCAAAAAATACAATTTAAATGAAAAATATTAATAAATATTGTCCCAAATTACCTATACATGTATTTTCCCAACATAGCTTTTTTTTGTTGTTGTTGTGTGTGTAAAAAAAATATACGGTATATCGAATAACAAATAACCCGGGCCCTATTTTTTGTCTGCAAGAAATGTGTTTTGAAGCGTGCCACACGGCACACTCATACATTCATAATGCATTGAGGATTATCATCAGGCTGCTCTGCAGCCGCCGCTGTGATGCTACAATGCAAATGATATATTATTACAGGTTGTAACTGAGATCTTAGTCAGCGTAGGTGTGATAAATTATTCTGCTTGTGTCTGCAAATTGATGTTGTGCACGTCGTGGCCATGTATTTTTAGTTGGTAAACAAGGGAGTCAATTCCTTAAACCCAGGACTGCAACACTTCCTCGCATTAAATGCCAACATCATTAGTGCCAGAACCTCAAAACCTGCTTATACAGAATATGTTAACAAGGTAAATCAAATCTGTCAGCGCGCCACAAGCTTAACTTCCTGCTCCTGCATAGAGACACCACTAACATCAGTGCCATGTAAATATGAACTGTGTGTGTCTGCAGCGGTGATTTAAATCACAGTCAATGTTCTTTTTTTTGGTCGCAGTTTCCTGACTGCCGGTCCTTCTGCTGCATTCGGGTATTAATAATAAAAACGTCCGGCATGGTATATATGAGCATATCCTGGGTTATTGTTTAGATGAGAATACACACTCCACGCTCGCCGTCTCATTAGCGAGTGATTTCCATTCAAACAATCTACACTCCAATTAACCGGCCCTGGAGCGTCGACCCTCTTCTCGCCGCTATTGATTGAACATCCAGTTAACTAGACGAAGGGGGAAGGAAGGAGGAGACGGGGCGCTCCTTCCCTTTGTGTAAGTGAACGCAGCGCTCACGTCCAGCGGGCTAAGAATAAACCTTTACAGTAGCTTTCTTTTCATCTCAGACAATGACCTCTCCAACGTTGTGAATTTGAGAGTGCATCATGTAGTTTTTCCCTGAACTGTAAACTAAGAAAGGAGAGTCATTACCTCACAAAACAGGCAAAAGAAAAACAACACGTTCAGATAACCTTAAAATATTAAAGTGAACTCAAATTTTAAGAGTTTAAGTGCAACAAAATAGGTTTTTTAACTTACCGTCTGAAACAAAGACTGGTTATGAACCTGTGCGTATGCTGAAAAACATACACACAAAGCAGAAAGTCAAAGAGACTCAAGTCTCAAAAAGCTTCAAAGCTTTAAAGCGCTCTCAAAGCAAAAGTGGTAAAGCTTGTTCATGTTTGTTTTGCGGTTCAGGAATATGATTTCTGCACAATAAAAAGCTCAACATGCTGTTTGTAGTTTATGGGATCTGGAGGAAAGCTACCTGAAAATAATATTCACAAAGCATTGCTTATAAATATATACAATGCACCGAAAAGCATCATTGTCTGTTTACCCCGTGGCTGCACATTGAATTTCACATGAAGTTACAGCAATTAAATGCAAACTTGCGTCAAGCTCAACTACATCCTGACAAAGTTGTTTGTCTCTGTGTGTGTTTGTGTGCGCAAAGGCTGTGAAGCAACAATAGATTTGAGGAGGTAGCACTGTACTTTCTGGTATAGTTTGTTGGTTACAGGCTGAAAGAAAGTTCTCAGGATACTCGCCTCATTCTCTGCAGGCATTAAAAGCACAGTGGTGCTGTGTTATTATTTACAGGACGACGCGTCTCCAACATCCTCTCCACAGTAAACGTGCTGACTCAGAGTGCTCGTCTCAGCCAACAGGTTCAGTCTCAGCAACAGGCGTTACGATGCGGCTGTTGGGGGTGGAGACACTTATTTTAAAGTGTCTGAAGCAGCGTTATTAGCAAGTACAAGTTAGCAACTTGTGGTTTCAACTCGTGCAGGAAGCTTATACACAGGATGTACGTTACACACCAAATCAGTGGGTACAGTAATATCTCCCTGTCAGAGCCCGGTGTACGAGCTCCTGCCAGAACTCATTTCCGTAAAGTACACTTACCTCATATCAGATAAACAAGTCCACGGTTATTACCTTAAAAAGGCAACACTGCCAGATTCACCCAGAGAAATCCAACATGCTTATTCTTTTTCAACAAAAGCTCGTGATGCAATTTTAATAATGCAGGAGAGATGCCCCGTTCCTGTCTCCTGCTAACCTTGTTGTACACTGTTTTGTTTCCGTGCATCTTGCTCGTTCTCAGTGGTGTCTTATTAGTTTTGTTGTAGCGTATCTACTAAAAATGACTTCACTGGATGAAGGTAACATTGTTTTATATTTTTCCTTTCATATGTTCGTCATCGAATCTCATGAAAAGACCAAAAGGTTGGCGCACCAATGTGTATTAATCTGCATCATGGCATAGTCCGCAACAAACATACGATACTCTCCTGTTTGTGTTATGTTTATAAAAAAAACTGCAACGCCCAGCTGTTTTAGGAACTGGTATTTATTTTTATAAAAATGTATTAATGTGTTATATAACTAACTAAACATCCTGAAGCTACTGGAGATTAAATAATAACATCTTCACTGAGCTAACAATTACTTAACAGCATGAAAAACATTGTAAATGGCCGTAAAAAATGATCCTGGCCAAAAAACAACGTCTGATATTGTCATTGTAAACATTTGGCATCCGTATGAAAGATGCGATAACTCCATATTAGTGTCGAGTGAGCAGTATTTATGCACGGTATAGTCCTCCCAGTTTTGAAACCAAGACCGTTTAAATATTCAACAGCAGCTCTAAAGTAGAAAACCCCTCATTTTGCTCTCCAAGATATGGACACAACTAGTAATTTGGCAGCATTAATTAGACACTGAGGGTAACTGTGTGTGTGATTGCATGTGCATGTTTATTTGAGAGAAGACTGGAAGAAAAACGAGTAGAGCAGCTGCAGAGGCTGAAAGTTAAGTATGAGTCATAGATTAGTCATGCTTTAATTAATGATATTGGCCTGGGGCTGTCACATTCAGACATCACATGGCCAGAGCAAGTAAAACACTCCAAAAATGAGCCAAAGTAAGAAGGGCATGCACAGAAATCTAAGATAACGTACTTTAAAAACATCTTTTTCTAACCCCATCTCCCTTTTAAATCAGGCTAAAGTGTTTTATAACAATGTCTGACAATACAGAATGGAGAAAAACATACACGTATATGATCAATGACAACAATAATACTAATACTAATGAGGGTGTTTTTTTTCGCAGTGCAAAACATAACACAATCAGGTCTGCTCTCTTCTCGAGTTGGAAAACATTTGAGACCCGAAGCATCTAAATATGTTTCCCATCCTCTTTTCCCCCTTCTTATCCCCAGTCTACTGCGTCTCTGAGTGTAATTGAAGTCAGGCTTTAAGAGGGGTTTAGTTCTCCACCCACATCGAATCGACCGCAACGCAATATCCTCCTCCTCCTTCCTCTTGTGTAAGGAGGGAAGACAGGTTGCAAATGAATCACTCAGCATGTCAAGAACCTCTCTCTCTCCCTCTCGCTCTCTCTCTCAGATTACACATTCTTCAGTTTCTCTCCGATTGGCATGCGGCACAATATCGGTAATTACTGCTGGGGAGTCGGGATAGATGGGAAAGTGTCAGGATGAGGGGAAGAGGGGAAGAGGGGAGGATGGGAGGAGAGGCTTCAATCACTCTCGACTGAAGAGAAGTTGGTAAAGAGGGAGAACAGATGGAGGGAGACGAGCGACGAGTATTACTGTGCCATGCACCTAGACATGTGTCGGACCTGAATGGTTTTAGTGGACTTCGTTCCATGTTATAATGAGCAGTAAATGTCAAATACTGCTTTCATGTCAAGATCCCATTAGATGGATTCCTTTTGTCAGAGAGTCATTTTGGGGTTAAAGTGTAATAATATAATGTAATATTGTGGTGGAGGAAGTCATTGGCGTTAATGACCGAATGCAGACTTATATCCAATTTATTTTTTATTCCATGTTCTCTGTGAGCCGACATGCTGACTTTTAAAACAGACCTTTCCCTGGTTGTGTCCAACTCCAACAACACAATGTTCTAGCCGGAACGATGCTGACTCATGGATGAATGAAGAGATCATCAAAATGCCATTGCCCTATAACCTCGACCATCCACGTAGGTCCCTGCTTCTGCTTCCAGTAAAATAAATCAAATCAAGGAAAACAAATGAGGGAAAAGTAGAAAACCGGGCACATGTACGAGCTGATCTAACCTTTGACTGCTTCAAAAGTAATCTAAATTCCTGAAATCAATTCTAAAATGAACTTTGAGTTATGAGATATTTTTACATTTTGGACGCGTTTCAGGCCAAAGGAGACTTACAGGGAATGAAATGAAATTAGATTGCAAATGGATTCACCCATTTCAGGAAAGAAAAAAAAACAAATGACCCGATTATTGAGATCTCACGGCCGCTAGAATCAAGACTGGACGAGAGCCAAGACTGTTTTCCATTTCTGCAGAGAATAAAAGGAGCCGACTCACTGTCAGAGTGTAGGTCGGCAATATGTTCACGAATGTTGGCAGCGACCAGAGACAGCGATCATTATTTTTACTCAGTTACTCAGTGAGTGACATCCATTGAGCCACAGCAATAGTGACATGAACGATAATCAAGAAAAATGGTTATTTTCTAAATCAAGTTCAATTTGATATTCATTCAGTTGCCATATTATTGAGTACAGCTGGCTAACAACAGCCATGCCGATACACCAGACCTTTGTAAAGAGTTATGGACGCAGGTATTGGCGTTCCTGGTCAAACCTTAAGTTTCCTCATCTAGAAGTGGGTATCTATCATTTCCAAGCACATTCTTTGGTCCTGTCTGTCAACCCTGGCCACGATGTCCCCGAGTTTTCTCTCCCACTCCACATCAGAAGACTCTTTCCCCCACGCGACATGACGTGAATAAATACTGATGCAGAGACATTTTCCACTGATATTCACTTGACTGACTGCTTGTCACATGTTGCCTCTATTTGTCCTCGCTGTTCCCGCCGTCGTTTCCTGACGGCTGGTCTGTTACAGTTCTTTCATTTTCAATAGAGGGTGCAGCGCCGCCACAGCCATTTGTTTTACGCATAGATGCAGACGCACTCCCACGGAGTTTTATGAGGGCGCTCAGCGGAGCGCCTCCATTAGAGACATCCATCCAAGTGACAGTAATGCACCAATAAAGAACATATAAAAAGATAGGAAGAGGGCACTGACCATCAGAAGACCAGTATGCACACACACACACACACACACACACACACACACACACTCTAACAAAGTATACATACAGGCCCCGTCTCCCAAATGAATATAATCAACTTATGTTTGGTGAATTCCGGGAACTATTTTGTGATAAACTACTGTAATAAACATTTTACCACACTCCCTGATAGCCCTGATCCAGTTAGGGGATTCTTACATTTCCCAGCATGCTCTTGTCCCCTCCAGAGAAGGGTTATGAACCTCTAAACACGGGAGCCCGTTGATGATCACGACCTATGTCTGCAGTACAGCGGCGCTTTTCAGCGAAAGAACGTTGTTCTGATTGTGCTTGTTTTTCGATTAGCGCGCGTGTAAAGCACCGGATCCAATCGCATTACCTCACGTGTTGCTGTTTTTAATTGCTGCCTACCTTGTAGACGAAAAGACATATGCAAACGTTTGTCAGATGGTCTCTTGTCAAATACAACTGGTGTGAATATTCACTGGCCTCATGATTTAATGAAAAGACAATTCACCTGTCAACGTTCCCACTTTTCTTTATACGTCTACTTTATCAGGAGTGAGTACAAGTTGTCAGATTAACCTGAACGCCTGAATTTTATTTGGAAAGTACCGGCTGACAGTCTCACTTAAAAAGCTGTATCTTTTTAGTACCCGTATCTGTGTGACCTCCCTCAGCACAACTATTACATTACAAAAGCTGAACATAAATCTTCCTGCAGTCCATTGCAAGAGCGATATCTGCAAAGATAGCAGCTCTGAGGCCGAACATCGAGCATTTCTAATACGTCTGCGTGAATTATCTTTACAGCAAGTGGACTTTTCCTAACTCATGCCTCTTCTGCTCTTCCCTCCTTCACCGGACAGGGTTATCAACCCCATGGTTGACTTTCGGCCCGCATGCAGTTTTATTCCAGCCCAACATTGTCGATAGCGGCGTAGCGAAGAAGCGTGTGTGAGCTCCGCCCACCTCGGTGAAACATGGAAATCAGAAGACAAAGAAAAGACAGTAACGTTTAAGACTTGCAAGGAGCTGAATCTAAATTAAACTCCCACATCACTGCATGGATGCAGAGTTGTTCACGTCCGTGTGGCGATGCATCTAGAATGGAGACGTGTACGCACTTCAAGTGTGAACTCTGTCTCCATTTGAATATCCATCAACGGCAGACAGCAGATGGATGAATAGACCTTTACGGAAACATCCATGATGTAGATGGAAACACAGATCCATGAACAGTAACCACCTTTAATATGCAGAGGAATTGTATTTATTTCATTGCAGTCTAACAAACCTTTGTCTTTGTCTTTGTTATCTGTGACAATCGATGCAAAAACTTTCTGTTTATCTGAAGCAGAGATTTATATCTCTGTTGTAGAAAAACAGGATTAGTCTAATTAAAATATATTTTCATAATCACGGGATTGTAATTTTGTACCTTAATAAGGATGCTAGACGAAAACGTTGAAAGATTATTATAAAAGCTATTATAATTAATATTGACAGGAACATTAACGTCACAACCAAAATGAAGGGAAAATCCATTCAATAACTGCAGACTTTTAATTCAAGACAAATGTAAACCTAAAGATGGCGCCAGAAGGAATAAGGATTCATCCTCTGGTGACCGGGAATACAAAACACCATCAATATTTGCACTTTGACTGTCCAATTATGAGTAATAAATATCATTCCAAAATGAAAACTGAAGAAGTGTGCTCTTACGTAACAACAGAACTGCATGTGTACGGTGTGTGGGCACGGACACACACTTCCCTGCAGTGTGATTAAGTTTGTGTGTTCTTACAATGTGCTTCACCACACGCAGCAGCTGACCTTGTACAATCGATGCTCGGGGCAGAATAATTTACTCTCCACGGATCCACTTTGTGGCCCGTATCTCTCTGTTCCATCTCTCTCTCAGGCACGGCTGTTTTGTTTGGGATTATTTCTTATGGAAGCTTATTGATTGAAAACTGTCGAGTGAGCACAAAAACAAACCCAATCAATCTGATAGTCAGGATTGAAGAGTGTGCACAGGCACGACGCGCGCACAACACCCTGATTTGTTTTTGTTGCAGTTGTAACTTTGCATGCGAGGGATACGTGCCGCTATAATTGGAAAAGTGCAAATGTGAGGATCAGTGCTTTAAGTCATTAACAAGCAGAAAGGACGCCGACTCGCTACTGCGAAGTTGCAACTTTCGTAAACTTCACAGGCGCTTTAATAAACCAACACACTGGTTGATTTCTGGACCAATCGCAGAGTGGTTGGCTTATAGATGAGATGTGACGAGTAACAAATTGATCCGAGATACATCTGATAATAAGCAGCGTATGTAATATATTGAATAACATGGTCACCGTGTGTTTTTCTGATCAATAAGGCAGTCAAACGCAGTACAATCTGTAATGTGTTGTGCTAGTATCCTCTCTTTACTTTGTGTTTTTTAATTGGACCTAATGAACTGACACACAGTAATCCTCACCTTATCGCAGTGTGAGACGTCTCTCTCTTTTTTTCACCCTGTCTCCACATAATAATTGGTCATTTCTTCGTGAGCTCTTTGAGACACCACAGACAATAAATTCATAAGAAGCAGACCAGCTGTCAATCACTGCAACTTGTTTTCCCAGTCGTGGGTCCACATCGCGCCGCTGATAGCGCCGAACCAAAACCGGAAAGCAACAATTAAAATACGTTCCTTGTCCGAACCAAATTAACTAAAAACTAACCACGCCTTTGGATTTAACCCCTGGAGATGGAGACACACTCCCTTTAGAAGATACATTCTTCGATCACAGGTCACAGACGAATTGTCTCACTAAATTTGGTGGAAACCACAGAGTCGCTGCTCAGTGTTAAGCGCTAAATGAAAATAAAAATAGCTGCTGTTGCTAGATGATTTGGTTTCGACAGCAACCGCCATTACAGCTTCATGAATCATGCTGGACTGGTGTGCTCTTGTAGGGCTCATTACTCGCTATGAGACACACACACACACACACACACACACACACACACACACCGAAGAAACGGTTGAAAGCTTCAGAAATATTTGGCACTCGGGAGAACAGAGGGCGGGCTGTCTTATGACTACATGGTATAAAACACTTAATTCTGAAAGATTACATAAACGGGAGTAATACTTTTATGTGGTGTGTGTTTTCATTGCATGTGCACTGCGCCCTCCCCCTGCCCCCCTTTTCCCCACACACACACACACACACACACACCTTCAACATTCCTTTCCCTTTGCTCACCCAAGAGGATGAAATCCTGACAACCCAGAGTGCAGAGCTAAAACAAGCGTCAAGCGTCGCCAGCCAGCAGTAACAGCCAGAGCATCGGCATTGTCGAGTGTGTGCGCGTGCGCGTGCGCGTGTGTTTGTATGACCGCGCATAGACCGTGTGTGCGACGCAGGCTGTCTGTGGCTTGCACGGCCCAGCGGCTCGTTGTTTAGTTGTTTTTTCTCTGCCACTCTCATGACATGACAGGCGGGATGAAGCTACACTGACAGCATGACCTGCAGAAATACGCACATCCAATATCATCTCACAAGAACATCTCATATTTACAAGAAACACAAAAAGGTGAGCTGGTTCATGAATGTAATTTATACATTTTGCGTGGTTCAAAAGACACAGTCTCATTGGCAATCTTTTTGCGAATTCACTTCATAGACAAAAGATGTTATGTATGTGAGAGTCTGGATCACAAAGTAATAACCTGATTCATATTCTTCAGGTGTCCTGGAGCCAGAATGGCTCCAAGGTTCATCCGATTTAGATTAATGAACACTGTCAAATAATTCAACCCTGTCCCCCACAAATTAAATTAATATGCAAATATTCTGCATTACATATTTACATTTTGTGTCAATGATCCGTACTGTGAGGTTCAGTGAAAAGGTCTTTGGATGGGTGTGTTAAGACTTTATTCTCTTGTTGGGCCAAGAATGAGAAGTGAATCCCTCATGGAAAATGACTTTATTTCAATCATTATAACTGAAAAATAATTCAGCAGTTGTCAAAAAAAAAAGAAGAGCTAAACTAATTAACTCCCAGAATACAGTATTGACGTCGCATTGGTTCAATGATAATTTACTAAATGAATTTGGCGTTGGCTGTCAGAAGTGCTTACGCGTGTCGGTATGGGAGACTGCACTCAACTCACCCCTCATTGGACTGACAAGCTTCAAGTGACACACACACACACACACGATTTTCATCCAAACCTGTCGTCTTGCACATAACTGTAATGTGCAAGTCAGCCAAATGAGCCACAGTGCTAATCATTTATTTATAATTCTTCAGATTTGATTTCAGATGCTGTTTGCCTTGTTGGCATCTGTGGTGGCCGGTGGTAAAGGTAAGGTCGTCCACTCAGGATGGTACGCAGAGAGAGGCCGTATCTGTTTCGACTGCATCTGCGATAAGTAGAGTTTTGTGGTCACGGCTTAACTCGTGATCAAAATACTTTTGCCACAGATGTGAAATGCGCTCATGCATCATGTCCAGTAGGTGCACGCACTATTTCCTGTGAATTCAAAGGGGGAGGTCACGCAATCTGAATCCTGAGTGCTGAGATGTTCGACTATATGGCGCATATGTTTTGAATTGTTAGGGACCTCTTCAGTAGTAGTAGCTGGCATGTCTACAACAGTTTAGTTCGTATTGGGTAAATGCTCATACGTTTGCTATTTGTACAGATAATTCACATTTTATTCAACATTTACATTTTGTATATTTACATTTTTATGCATTTTTTTTCATACTCTACCTTCAGCTCACTTTTCTTGCCGTGTATGACTAACGTATATGAAAGTGAACATTCACCTTCAGACGCCGCCTCTGACAGCGGCTTCCTCTGTGCCGCCCTCTGCCACTGCTACCCAACTCTCCAGCTGTGAAACCAAAACGTAAAAAGGCCAAATGCAAATGAACGGCCGATAAACTGCAAGTGTCCTACAACATTATGAAGGACACGATATGGAAATATCCGAGAGCGGGTTTATGATGTAACATTCTGTAATCTTATCTTCGAGAAACACTATAACTCTAGGGTGCGTAGTGTTATTGTTTAGTTGTTATCACTCTTTTAGTTGCTGCTTTCAAGCATCCTCTGAGCACTGGTTTTTTTATTTTCAAATATAATTTAGTGAACTTAATGTTCAAGCTTTAAAGAATCTTCCTAAGGCTAAGAACACAAGGATAAAGGTCCTCTTTCACCGAGTGGTTGATTCCACTGGGAGGAGCTTTTGAAGCTGTTTCTTTCTTGTCCCAGGGGACACGAGTCTCACATCATGTCCTCCACCTGTGTTCCAGATATTGTTTCTTAATGAGGTATTCAGTTCAGTTGGTGTCATCTGAAAAGAGTCTGCAGGGAGATAATGAAACGATGTTTTAAATTCGCTCCTATTCCTGACCCCCTCATCTCTTCAAAACTATCTTCTCCTAGCTGACCGAACTTCTGCCTTTTCCCTGCGTTTTGTTCGGGTGTCACAACCCAGTTCATATATTTTACGAGTCAACATAATATCTGAGAAATTCCGATCTGGTTTTACGGCCCCTCAGAGCACAGAGGCTGCTCTCCTCCGGGAGACTTATGACCTTCCTTCTTCGCAGCTGATGCTCGGGAAAGTTCAATTTTACATCTCACCGCAGCCTTGAATATTGTACACCAAATCATTTTATTGCAGCGCTTAAAGGGCCACAGTGGGAGGACGTTATAGTCAGTTTGCATTCCTGGAAAGTCACCTTGAAAGTGCATTCAGTTCAACACAGTTGGCCGCATTTCCACATTTTTAACAAGAGCTGTGTGTTTTTATATATCTGTGTAAATCCGATCATTGAATGTTTACGTGTCCAGCAATTGTCGATTTTCAAACAATTTTTGGACACTGGATTCATGCTCACAGTACGTGTATAGACACATCCAATCATTTTATGCGGATCAAATGAAATGATTTAACAGCCAACAGACCTGCCTGCATTCGTATGTACAGCCCGTGCACTCATTGCTCGTCACCGTCACTAACAATAGCCATGTTCGTTGACTTTCTTGCTAGATTTAGCAACTTTTGGAGCTTTCGCTGCTCGCATATTTTATTAGAAAAGTTGTCAAAACTCAGTTGGGCTTTTTGGTTTGATCATTTTTAAAAACTAGGTTTAAGATTACCAACACTAGCTTAAGGAAGAGAGCTTTTATTCTTTTAGACTGCAAATGTTGTTTGGTTGAGAGAAGAAAATGGGAATGGAATTGTGTAGGATGACATGTGTTTTGACAGTCTTTTGGGGTAGATCTTCATCTGACAAGTAGCTATAAATCGGATACGCAGGTACATTTCCCGGTAAATGTGGGTAGAAGTCTCCGTATTGTGACTCCTTTGTTGCTTTCATTCGGGCTCTAGAGCTGCACATCACACGTCCTCGCTGGCTTCACATCTGATCTCTGCAGAAAATGACAGACATCCTGAGGAGCATGAACAAATGATCCCTGATCAGTGGAGGCTGACATCCTGACTGAGAGGGTGCTTTAGAATACTTTTCCCTTTCAAAGGTTTTCCCATGGGCTTCATAATGTCCTAATCTGTGCTCCCTCATTCCCTCCCCCTTATCTTGTAAAATGAAATATAAATCCAGGAAGGGCCCACTCGTATGAATACTGATTCTCCTAATAGCAGGTGAGTATAGTCACACGTCTGCATGCAAAACGCATATCCACGCACACTCACACATTCTCATCACACGCCATTTTGAGCTGTTGCTAGGAGCAACAAGTGCACTCGTATTTTGCACACCCTGGGTAGGTGCGATTATGAAGCATTTGTCATGGGCCTGCTGTCTTCAAAGGGGGCCAGTGACGGTAGTAAAAAGGCACCTGATGAACTCTTTATTGAAATGGAAATTTGCACCGATAATGGTTTCCAGATGTCCTATCCCGTCTCGGCGAGGACCGCACTGATGTGCTGCAGTCAGACGAGACTGTTCAGCTCCCACCCACTCGCCCACTTCACGCTTCATCAGTGTGGTAGTTCCTGCAGACTGAAAACTCTCAGAGCGAACTGACTGAATGAGGAACTGAGTGGGTTTTACAGGATCAGGATCTTTTCAGTGTTCAAAGGGGTGGCATCTTAAAGCTGCATTAAGGGTGACCTGTAAGAGGCCAGTAGTACAACACACCATTCCACTGAGAATCAACATGCTACTTGTTCGCACTTCTATTGGAATCAGAGATTTTGGGTTCACTATCAACAGACTCAAGACAATGCCAGACTCACACAACCAAATTGGAAATCACAGGAGGGATGCAATGCAGGGATTCATTATCGACCAATAATTACCGTTATTACAAGCTGGTTGGAGATATAGATATATAGTCTTCTTTAACTTTAATTTCCTCCCATAAATAAACCTCAAAGCAGTCAAACCAGCCCACAGAATATTAATGAATTCACCACTTCATTCATGACTACAGCAGGTGCAGCCTGTTCAGTTCTCTGAAAAGTCTATTTATGTCTAGTACTCACATGAAATTCAAGAGCAGGATTTTTACCCACAAAGTTTGGCAACGCACTAGTTGTTGTCGACGTTGTTCAACTAAAGTCGCGTATATCTGGGGATACACTGCAAACATTTAATTTACGACGGCATTCCCTGAGTGATTTAGATCAAATCAGACTGGAAAGCGACTCCTTCTCCACACAGCGTTCAGGCAGCCTCCCTCTGCAGATCCAGACACTGCCAAAGAAATAAGTATGCAGCAAGTTTTTTGTTTAGTTAAAGTTAAAACTCATGCGCTTGTTCAGGAATTTCTCTTCACTTCAACACTTTGGTGGAGATCTTAAAGCTTTTTCTCGTTCAGTATTGAGTTATTCTCATGGATTTATTTTTAAAGTTTTGAGCTGTTCACACAGATTTAGGACAATACAAAAAACATTTTGGATTTCAATTTCAGAAGAAAGAAAGCGGAAATGTTTAACAATGATTATTAGGCCTATTGGGCCTAAATAAACATAACTTTACTTTTTGTTTGAAAGTCAGGTCCCCACAGTTTCTGCTTGGAAATATTCTAGCCTTTGGACAAATGTAGTTGATGACCCCTGCCACAGAGCCATGATCTTGTAAACTCTCAAACTAATCATTGTAACGGCTCCGGGGACAGCCGCTGCAACTGTCCCTGCTTTGTCTTGTATATTTTTAACCAACATACACCCTGTTTTTTACACCAGCTGGGCTATGTTTTGTAAATGCTGCTGTGTCCCAGTCGAGCAGTCTGCTCCTCTGAAGACCAAAGGCTCAGAGCGTTTTTTCAAAACTCTCCATCAACAACTCTGTAAGCCAGAAGTGCCTTGATCTACGGTGAAGAAAGTTCTCTCTTTTTCTCAGAGCTTCAATCCATTGAGTCAGTATCCCTCCGGTCGTCTTCCTAGCCCTGGGCGATGGTAGGAGGACGGGGCTCAGAAAGCATCAGATGGCAGCCCTGTGGAATTAATCAATGTGAGAGGGAGAGAGAGGCTGTGGCAGGGAGAGGAAGAAAGAGAGGGACGAAGAGATCAGACGAAATAGTGTCAGAGAAGATAAGAGGGAAAGGAGGGGAAGAAATTGGGTGTCTGGCATTGTGGCAGATCATGTGTGTTTCAACGAGGAGTACGATCGGACATTGTTCAGTCACTGTCAGGTTTGAACTGCGTTACTGATTAATGCGAGCGTGTCTTTTGAAAAAAATCTTAACTAAAATGTATCCTAAGAGCACATTTACAGAGATATTAGAGGATTATTGGAAATGTCTCCAGGTAATGGTCCGGTATCATATGTGTCTGTTACATGAACAGCAATGTTTGTAACTGACAGTATTTAATTTGTACACAGTAGAAAAATGGCGGTGAAATCCACAGTTATTTACTGTAAACTACTTTACGAATAAAATACTGTGTCAAGGGGACGGAGGAAGGACCCAAAAGCCATAAACAGTTCAAATAATATTTATTCCAAAAACAAGGCAAAGGGTACTCCAAAAACAGACCATGGAAGGCAAAAACAGGACCTGCGACAGGATACACAGTACTACACAGTACGAACCGACAAGGAGATAAATGGGGTTTAAATACAAGAGGGATGTGACGAGCAGCAGGTGGACACAATGAGGGCAGCACAGGTGCAGGGAATTCACAATCAGGAACCAGGTAGACAGACGATCCCAGACAATCACCAGGGCAAAAAGTGCAGAGACACATAGGACACAAGACTACAAAATAAAACAGGAAACCAAACTCAAACCATGACACGGTGTATTCAGTCAAATATTACAGTAATCCAAGCTTTACTGTTCAAATCACAGTAATACATATTGTACGGTATGAAAACACAGTAACAAAAAAAGTACTTTGGAAAATCACAGTAACCAATAATCTACTGTAGATCACTGTAACCAGAAAAGTACTGTAAAACTCACTGAAATCCAAAAAACACTGTATTCAATTACAGTAACTATAGTAAAGTAGTAACTAGTAAATATTGTACTGTATAAAATCAGTGACCAATAATCTACTGTGAAAATCACTAACACAAAACATACTGTAGAAAATCTCAGTAACTAATAATCTACTGTAGAAAATCAGCATAGCCAGAAAAGTACTGTGGACACTCGGTAACCAACAATACACTGTAAAAAAATAAAATAAAATAAATAATTTAAAAAAATCCCTGTACCTGACAAAGTACTGTATAAAATTACATCACCTAACAATCTACTGTAAAGGAGCCAACAGGATGGTGTAGAAAATTACAGTAATTGAGAATATTCATGAAAGAATCAGTTAAATATTAACATTAAATTATTAATTAATAACTAAACATTCCTCTGAAATAAATAAATATGCATATGAACAAAATCTTGAAATAAATAATTTAAGAATTATCAAAAAATATAATTTCATTTATATAAATGGAATTATAAATATTAAAGTCTGTTTAATAGCAGGTGTAACGTGAACCAACAGTGTGAAATCTGGGATTTGCATTAATTAATATCTCCTAAATAAATAATAGTAACCTTTACATAATAAAATGACTAAGTACCTTTTTTAATTACATTGAACTGAATTCAACAAATATTGTTTAATTATTAATTACAATTTACTTGATTTTGTGCAAATAAAATCATCATTGAGTAGACTTTAATTATATTTTATCAGTAAAGTCCAAAATGCAGGAAATTGATGAATTTTACTCATTTGGAGGTCTTTGTTTTTAATCAACGTCCATTTCCGCCAGCGCCACTTTAAAGAGCATTAAGGTTTATGAGATTATAGGAACAGACATTCTTGCTCCTAAATGTTAGTAATGAGGCATATGAGTTAAATTAATACCACTGTATTTGGTTTTGTGGAGTAATGTTAACCTATGCTGTTAAAAGCAGTCGAGATAGACCATGCAGTTAATGGTAAGGTACATTTATGGAGAATAGTCAGTAAAACAAATTAACAAGTAGTGCAGCTTCCTCTTTCTTTCTTTTTTTAAAAACCTAACGTTATTTTCAGCTCCAGGCTGTTTTGTGCTGGCTTTGATAGGTGTTGTGGTAACTAGTCCAAGTTCATTCGTTAGTAGTCACGCAGTCTCCGTTCATGGTACTGAGAGGCTGCAGCGGGAGATGGGACTTGGAGACGGTTTGCATCTAAAGTAATATGCATTAGCCTTTTTGTTCTAGGTTCAGTTTTCAGTTTTTTTCTTAAAATGGTGTCTGGTACCTCACTGCCAATGTTGGTAAGTTTTTTTTTAAGTCTGTAGTCTGTCTGTATTGTTTGTGTAGTTTTAATGTTTTATGTGTGCTTGTGTAAGTAAGTATGAATTTAATAGGTATTTTTTTCCCAGGTGCATCAACAATCTTTAACTAAAGTTCATCAACGGGTATGTATCATACAATATGCTGTGATACCAAATTTCACACACAGTATATGTCCAGGATGAGTTTCACAGGATCACAACGGTGCACCTTAAACAAAGTTCATGTCCATGCTGGATGAATACAATCCCGGGTCTTCTAAACCTCTTCCACTCCGAGGGCAGAACCGTGGGGCTGAGGTTGAAGGCTATCCTACTCAAGGTGTCATTCATCGAGGTTTGCAAATATTAATTTGTAATACGTCAAACACCGACGTAATCAGGGTGAAAATATGTTTCTAGTCAACGTAATTGAAGATGCAGTTCAGTTCTGGGGTAAGGTAATTTGTCGGAGACAGGGTTGGATCAACAGACTCAAGACATTGCCAGAGTCACACAACCAAATTGGAAATCACAGTAGGGATGCAATGCAGGGATTCATTATCGACCAATTATTACCGTTATTACAAGCTGGTTATGTCATACAATATGCTGTGATATCAAATTTCACTCACAGTATATGTCCAGGATGAGTTTCACAGGATCACAACGGTGCACCTTGAAACAAAGTTCATGTCCATGCTGGATGAATACACTGCGAGTTTTCTAAACCTCTTCCACTCCAAGGGCAGAACCGTGGGGCTGAGGTTGAAGGCTATCCTACTCCAGGTGTCACTCATCGAGGTTTGCAAATATTAATTTTTGAAGATATGATGAAAAAGTTGGTATATCAGTTGCTTATTACTTAAATCTACAAGAGACAATGTCTATAGTAATCTATAGTAAAGTAGAATATCTTTAATGATAAAGCCCTCAATATTAAAAATGTAATTAACACTTTTCAGTGTTAACAGAAACTGAATGTTAGAGTCATCATGAAAGTAAATTTTGTGAATAAATTGAATTGATATGCATTAAGTTGTACAGGAGAACACATTTAAAGAGGCCACTGAATATACTGTACATAATATTTAACAACCAAATGAACAGGTTTGAGACTTACCAAGTGGTGCTTTGACATTACTAATTCTTTTCCCCTCACTTTACCCTCTCACCTCCAGATACCCGAACATCAGTGACTAGTGGTCAAAACTAATCCATGTAATTAAGTTTACACCACACAATTTGAATCTTACAATAGTCTGACAAAAAATAAAATATTGATAATAATTACAGTTTCTTGAATTCTCTCTATAAAACACTCTTTCCTTCCCAGTTAGTATGAGTACAAATAGGTAATGTTCATAAACATTGGAATAGTGAAATATGAATGAACTTAAACATTTAAAGTGAATTATTAGAAATGGTGGTAATAAATACATGAAATAACATATTTCAGGGCGCTACACCTACATGTGTATTTATCCAGAAAACTTATGTTGATATGGCCCACCAGCCAATGTTTCAATTAAAAAGGCACAGATAGACCTGAAATAGCCAAAAAGCTAACTTTATAGTCCTATAGTACTTTCTAGACCGTGATTGTTATTATATAACAGTCATACTGTTGCGTTAACATTCAAAGTCATAATAATGTATACCTTTTTATTTGAAAAAATGTTTTTTATACAATTTTTATGCCAATAAAGCTACGTTAAAATCAATTGAATTGGAATGGTTTTGGACAGTGCGAAGTGCATAGCAACAGTAACCACAGCAGCCAGCTGGAACGGAAAGGGGGCGTGGCCAGTTCGTGTCCTCATGTCACATTAAAGGCACTGTTCAACTCTTTGACCAAGTATAACAGTTTCTCTAACACTTGTTAAACCTCCAGTTAACATTGCTTAGTTCCTTTAACCCACTAGTTCACATTCATTTTACCTTAAAACTCCGGTTTAAAGATCTTTTAAACCACGAAAAGAAACAAAAAAATGTTGAACCTTACGAAACTACCCAAAGTTCCCGTGCATGGCCGAGGCTCCTCTGGTCCTGTTTACGCTGTATGCCAACCGAACAAAAAATCCCGTGACTCAATTTTTCCAATGATATTGCCAAAATATAAGCCAGTACAATACCAAACCATGGAGGAAATGCAGCAGCTAGCAGCTCAGCAGCCGGTAACTCGTCAGCCAACAGCTCATCAAATAAAGACTACCCAGAAAGCTTATGCAGACTACTATCAGCTTCAGCACACGAAGGCAGAGAAGCAGCTGCGAGAGCAACAAGCACAACAGGAGAAGGACGAGAGAGAGACACTCCAGGCCCTTTATCAAGTATTTGCAAAGGGGCAAAGATGCGAGGAAGCCAAAAAAACGGTGTTAAAGGAAATAAACACGACCGATCGGCCTGGGGCGGTCGTCAATCAAAACCGGCGGAGCGAAACGGGTGCACACAGGTATATTATTGAGATGATCGAAGGCGTCGAACCAATAGCCAGATTAGTCAAGGAGCACACGAGTTTACTTTACAGCCTCGAACCCAACATTAACAACATAAATGTTGACTGTCAGCCACCAATTCCCAGAGCAACCAAGGTAAAAGTGGCAGGCCGTAGTTCGACTGTCGATTCTGAGAGATCCTGTTACCGATTACACTGTACAGGTGTGTTAAATAAAAAGAACACGGCACATCGGCTTCAAGAGTTAGACAATCGAACCCGTCTGAGAGAAAAAGATGCACAGAGGCCCGATATTGAGAAAATCGAAAGTATCAATCCAAAACCCAGACCAGCCAAGGAGCCGAACCGTTTACTGGAACGCCGCTTTCTACAACCCAATATAATTAACATGAATTTTGACTGTGAGCAACCACATCCCAGAGAAACCAGGCTAAGAAAAGCTTTGGCAACAGCCAGCAATAGTTCCACTGCTGATTATAAGAGGTCCGGCGACCAATCAAACGGTTCAAGTGCATTTAAGACAAAGAACACGACAGATCGGCTTGATGAGTTCGCCAATCAAACCCATCAGAGGGAAATAGAGGCAAAGAGGCATAATATTGAGGAGATCAAACAGGTCAAACCAATACTCAGACCAACCACGGAGCAGTCCCGTTTAGCAAGTCGCAACTGCCTGAAAGCCAACATTATAAATATGAATATTCCGTGTGGCAACACTTTGCAGCGCAACCAAGCAACCGAGCAAAGCGACACTTTGGCGGCAGCAGGCAATACGTCCACTGTCGATTACAAGCTGCAACAGGGGTTAGTTGAGAACAGCAAGGTTGATCCTCAGCCAAACAGCTTACCATCTATTGCCACAAGAGGAGCATTTCACCAATGGCATGGGGTGAGGACCCAACACTACTCGGCAGAGAAGGGGAAACATTTACCAAAATATGCCACCGTGGAAACCAGGTGTATCAAACAGCGGCAGGAACGCAATAAGGTGCATCTTATATGGCTTTAAATGGTCGATCCCAGCCTCCCCTGTTTCACACCTCCCCCTTCTACATTTCACTGTTTCCTTTCATTTCAATTATTTTTAATCATTTACTCTGTTCGAAGTTTTACTCAAAGTGATCTGGTTTCCTCTGGCTAAATTAACCTAGATTTAGATTTTTTTTTTTTAAATGACTCTATTCATGGATTTACTCCAGGTGATCTCGTTGCCTCCTGCTAAATTTATCCAGATTTAGATTTTTGTGAAATTACTCTATTCATGGGTTTACTCCAGGTGATCTGGTTTCCTCTTACTAAATTAATCTAGATTTAGATTATTTTCTAAAACACTATTCATGGGTTTGCACCAGGTGATCTGGTTTCCTTAAACAAAATTAATCTAGATTTATATTACTTTCTAAAACACTATTCATAGGTTTACACCAGGTGATCTGGTTTCCTTGCACTAAATTAATCTAGATTTATATTATTTTCTAAAACACTATTCATGTTTTTACACCAGGTGAACTGGTTTCCTCCCGCTAAATTAATCTAGATTTATATTACTTTCTAAAACACTATTCATGGGTTTACACCAGGTGATCTGGTTTCCTTACACTAAATTAATCTAGATTTATATTATTTTTTTTAAATGACTATATTTGTGGGTTTACTCAGGGTGATCTGGTTTCCTCCCGCTAAATGAATCTAGATTTAGATTATTTTCTAAAACACTATTCATGGGTTTACACCAGGTGATCTGGTTTCCTTACACAAAATTAATCTACATTTAGATATTAAAAAAATACTCTATTCAAGGATTTACTCCTGTACTCACTCCTGTACTCTGGGTAATTTGGTTTCTTCCCACCAGTGGCGGGCCGTTTACCCTGGGATACATAACTAAATGTGACTGGTTGGCTGGGAAGTTCCCACAAAATACTCTATTTGTGGGTTTAACAGGTTATCTGTTAAACCCATGAATAAAATCTAAATAAAAAGAAATTTTTGTGAGAAACAAAAATGATTTGACAATAAACGCTCTTCATAACTTTCAGGCATGAAAACAGGTCAGGGGTGAAAAAGGTGAGAAGGTTATTACAAGGGGGGGAGGGCAGCAAAACATTTCACAACAAACATTTGATGCTAAATATGAAACATATGAAATACGAAAGGAGTGAGCATGGATATTTAATTAGGATGCATGAACGTGTGAAAGTGACACATGAGAAAGAGCTTTACAATTCTAGATGGAAACACGACTCTGCTGCTCAGAAGCTCCAGCTGACTCCTGCTTAGCCCTAAGTACAACTGAAAGCTCTCGTCATCCAGATACAACTCAAGGATCAATATTCGCCGTACTCTCTTTAAAATAAAAACAAAAAAAACAGCCGGATTTTGTCAAGGAGTTTTTTAAGCGGCTGCGCTTTAAAAAGTCTCGTCCTGTGTGTTTGGCCCCTCACCTCAGAATCTACCTCCTCATTAACAGAAGCGTTAGCTAATAACTTTCCAGGCAGCGTTAGCTAGCTGGCTAACATGGCGTTCTCTCCTGCTGTGTTCAATGGACCAATCCCAATCTCCACCCTAAACCCTCAAGCCCTGGGACTCACTGACGTCAGCTGCTAAATGGTTGAGTGTGAGAGTCTGTGAGGCCTTGAGCTGGTGCGATTATGAATGGGACAGCACTTTACTGCAACATCACGTGACTATATTAAAAATATTGTGTACAATTATGTATTTATTTTATTCTTTTTATTCACTGGTTCAAACATCTTCCTCATAAAATGAGAAGTCATGTTATATTATTCATTCACTTGTTTTTGTCAAAATAAAATGTATGATGAACGTACAGAAAAATATATATCTTCTGTTTGCATTCCTCTAATTCATGTGTTTTTATGTTCCATAATGTTGTAAAGGTATTTTATCAGGCTAAATGCCCACGTGCCTCTTTGTTTACCTTTTTTTTTTTACTTCTCCATTCTTCCATTGGGAACTGCGTGTTAAACCTCATGTTGCAATGTATTGTGGGTAATTCCCTTAGGCAAAGTCAGCATCTAATGTTGACTTACGGAAAGGGTTCATAAAGGGCTCAAAATGTCCGCCACAGAGCCCTCAGGCACTCCACCATGTAACACTGGGACACCCCTAAACCCTCAAGGACTTTGCGGGAGCGCGCCTCAAAGTCTGTGAGTCCGTAAGGGTGGAGATTGGGACAATGACTCCATTCATCAAACTGGAGCTAACGTTAGCTAAGTCTATGTCAACAGAGTTTCTGGGTAACTTAACTTAGATATACCATCAAATATTATATTACCATGCACTCGACACATGCATTAACTGAATTTAAAGCTACAGGGCATAGTACAAAATAAATACTGTTTACAAACTTACTGCTAAGCTAACCGTTAGCAGTCTTCCCTTAGCTTATGAAAATGCCATACACATGTTAAGTTTGTAAATACAGCGCAAATCTAGCCAACATTAGATTTCAGTGTGGACATGCAGAATGGCCGACTGCTTTTGCTACAGTGAGTGCAATTCAAAAGCACATGTACAGATTTCATCGGCACACCATCAATGTTAAAACCAGTGCCACAAACACACATGGAAAAAAATGCTTTAGCACGCTAAATTAAGGGTTGTAGCTTTGTGTCAGTGCATGTTTCAACCTTCTGTGAGCATCTTAAATTGCATATAAAAGGGAAACAAGTGTCTTGACCAACAAGTGTCATGCAGGCTGATTGCTAGCCAGTGTGATTTAGAAACTAATTGAGGAGTTCTAGGAGGTACACAGTTCCTGCACATACCATCTTTTGTCTAAATTGCATGAAGACTTAACAAAGTTAATGTGCATTAAAATGATATTAAGGATCTAATTGATGATCCCTCTAAAAATGACCTCATGAAAATGTGCATGGATGGAGTCCTCAGAAGTGATGAAACACGTAACACTCTCTTAAGAGTAAGTTCAACTACGTCGAGCCAACCCTCACTTCTTACGCTGAACGCCTAACCTGCTCCGGAGCAGGTTAAGTTCCCGGATAAGATCTCAGTGGGGACATAAGACGCCGACCGCCCAATTATTGTCTTGGGAACGTGACCTGCCCATTTCTACAGAATCCCATTAAGGAAGTACACGGATAGTTAGAGCAGCGCTCTGCAGAGAGCGCGTGTTTGGTGACCGGCGAAATCATGCATCATACATGAAGCCTGGAAGAAATAAACTTTATGACTGCTTTGAACTATGTTCTTGTATTTCGTTTTAACTTGCTCCCATGTTCTTTTAGGGGTTGCAACTGAAATGAGGTTAAATTGTTAAAAAGATAATCAAAATAGGCACATAGGTTTGAGACAGTGATTTAATATTACAATCCCTGTAATTTACGCATTAACAGAGTCGCCGGTTTATTTTTTGCCACGATTCCTTGCGGCTTCTGGCTGCAGCAGCAGAGTTGCTTTTTGGTTTTTGTATTCTTTCACTATATTTTTCGTACTCAAGATTATGGTTTGCTCTTCCTTTGTAAAATACGTTGCTCTCGGCGGCTTCTCCTTGGTGAACAATTGGTCTAACGGCGTTAACTCCGCCCCTTTTATGTGCACGAGCACAGATCTAGATGAGACACACCTGGGTTGACTAAACGAGTTGACAATCGGCTTTGTGAGACCAAAAAGCGAGACCACGGACATCTCGTTAAATGCAGCTGGATAACTGAGGGAAACCTCGGCTATGTCAACCCAGCTTCGTGAGACAGGCCACTGCTGTCAGGTTAGCTGTGGCTAAAAAGTCACATCTGCTCTCGAGGAGAGGAAATCAACTGGGTCAACTTTCAGCACTAATTGTTTTCTCCAATAAAAATGCATAGCATCAGTTTATACATTATAAATTCAATATGATGCAGTAATAATCTACTGTGATCCCTAAGCAATCAAAGTGGATTGTCACAAGGTGTGCGAGGTAAAAAGGTTGTTGGACAGGAAGAACCAGAGACTTTCAGATAATGGAAAATCAACAACCGAACCATCATGGAGCATATCGTAGACATTGCAAGACCCAATTCCAACTTTTTTCCACGACAATGTGTCGTTTTACACAATGAAACACTGCACAAAACATGATAAAATATATATAGTCATCACGCCTGACACTAATTCACATTCCCAACACCCATCATCTATCCTGACATAACAAAGTACGTAGTTTCTGTATAGCAACATTTGCTCATAGCAGGCTGATCTACCATTGTTGGTGGAAAAGAGAAACAACCCAAACTTAAAGTTCTATATGATTCTAATTTAAGACTTATTCATGAGTTGGAGGGAACAAATGCGTACTTAAAAGATGAAGTGAGAGATGAGAGCTGGACAAGCCTGGGAAGTACAAACAGGGTGAAACGACTGTGGGGGGAGTATGGGAGCTTTATGGGACATAAAGGCTGCAGGAGCTGTTGATTTACTTCTGCGGTGCACTTTGGGAAGTGTGCACACATAAAAAGATACAGAAAAACTCAGCATGTGTAAGAAAATATAGAATAACAAAAACATACATTTGCTGCTGTTATTGTTTGCTGAAGAATGTGTAGCATGTTGAATGACCTTACACACACACACACACACACACACACCCACGGCCCCTGTAAAGTTAGTCTTTTGGCTCACTGTATACGTCCAACAAGGGGTCAGCGATTGCAAAAGGCCAAGTCAGAGAATTGATTAGCCACCATTGAGCTCACAGCATGAAGGGAACCGAGGGGAGAAGAGTACTTCCTGTTGAGATATAATGCACTGTTCTCTCCCAGGAAGAGAGAGAGAGCATGAAAATGAAGAAGCAATTTTTTTCTCTCTCTCTCGCTCTCTCCCTCTGGGTTTTATTATGCGATACGTCATTTCAGTACACCGCCATTTACTGTCACTGTATTGTCCTTGGTCCGGACACACCAATAAACTATATTTTCTATTGGTTCAATGATTAGACAAACAAACAAAGTCCCACGCAGACACGCACGAGATACAAAAATAACTTGTTAAAGAAAGTCCAGAAAGAATGCTTTAGAAAGATGATGTAATAGAAAGATAGAGGGTGATTAATACAGTAGTGCTGTGTTACAACAAGAAAACATCACTGTGCTGAACACATCACACAAATCAGGTTGCTGATATTTTTTTTAAAGATGTTACTTGTAACAGAAATGGGAAATCACATGGTTCCAAGCTATGAGGGTCACTTCAGTGTTAAACCTAGATCCTATTTTCCCATGTTTTTTCGTGTCAAAATCAGAAATGGCGACAACAAAGTTGAAATTGGTCCGGCATTGAGGGAACTAAACCGGCTGCAATGTAATTCCTCGGGCAACTCCTCAACGTTGATGTACGTGCACTAAAAAAGTGTTGTTTTTTTTCACCGACAAGCTCAGATTGTTATTGCATGTATCTGAAAACATTATAGAAACGCCCCTACAGAGACTTTTTTTTTTTTTTTTACTTTTTGCTTGATCCAATCTCTTTGTAATTGTGTGTCTTGCTCAGAGTCTCGTTGTGGAGTCTCGCGTCACATCCACATTGTAAATACTTCTCCATGACATTGAGCGTCTTTTAGATGACCTTAAACCCCAACACAGACAATGCTGCCGCTCCTCTCTGTAACTGTTATTCACGTTTTCCACTGTTGTCTTCTGGCAACAAGTCAGGTGACACAATAATCAATCAAGCGCAAGGTAAAGAAAAGCGTTTTATTTCTCACTTACAATAACAATCCGACCTGTCAGCGGCAAAAACAAGCGCTGTCAGTGGACGCAAATCGATGGTGAGGAGTTGCCCCGAGCGATTACATTACAGCCCATTTAGTGGCTCCGGGCTGCAGCAATTGTCGTCCCTGTTAGACACAAAAACATAGAAAAATAGGATCCAGGTTGAACAATAACATAGTTACCCTTTAAGGCTTGCCATAGGCTGTGATTTTGGAAAAACTCAAATATATAATAATTTGTCTGGGAGCGAATACGGACACCATGGTACCAGAGGCCCAGGCCGTATTACTGGGTCCGCTGGAGAGAAGGGAGGCACAGGGGAACCAGAACCAGGACTGAGCGGGGAAACTGTCAGACCCTGCTGCAGTAAAATATGAAGCTTTCTAAAAGGGACCCTTGTGCGAAGAAACACTACCACTTTTTTTCCACAGGGACCACCAAAATCAACACAAAATGAAAGTCCTTTAAAGTCGCAATATATAACATTTTCAAAATAGGATCTAATGGGATTTCTTATCCAAAAAGGTAGAAGTTAAAAGGAACTTTTGAAAGAAATATGAATTAATTAAATGACATTGAACAGCTAATGGAGCAAATGTTCCTTGTAAGTGGCCACTCTAAAAACTCAGTAGTGCCAGTAGTGAACAATAAATAAAATAAATGACATCACATCCATTTTGAAGTCCATGCCTGCTGGCGTCCCGCTGGCATCCAACATTTAAAGGACAACATTTAAAAATGATCTTTCCCTGACGTGTCTGTAAGAGACAAAACTTTGTCTGGTTTCTACGAGGTCGTTTCAGTGAATCCCCGCAGTTTACTACGCTGCCGTTGACCTTTTTCATGCTTTCAGACTGATGGCTCCGCGGATACTTCTGAGACAACAAATGCCACCGTTTTCTTGAATAATGGGGAAAACAACTAGATCACGCCACAAAGAGAAGCCTGTTAATTGACAGAAAATACAGCTCATTTTACGGCGAGAGGGCCGAGGGAACCGTGTTGCGTTTGCCGGGCCAGTGGTGTCTAATATGTGCTCTCATCTCTTTAATTTAGTGTTTTACATTTTGCTTGGCAGATGCAGTCCATCACCAATTAATGACAGCAAACACGGGCCTACATTTGAACTGACTGGTGTGCGTTCATGTATATGTGTGTCTGTGTGATGAAGCTTTTAGAGAATCTGAAAAGAAATATTGTGCAACTCTGCAACATCTCGAAACTAATTAGTGCCGGGATTTGGATTGGAAATGCTGACCGCAGCAGGCAAACCCTTGTTTATGAGAGAGACCTACTTACTTTACAGTTACTGAAAATGCTGAGCAATACTATCTCCATCCCTACACAGCATGTTGCCTACAGCTTTGATCCTGATTATACAGCACACCAGCTTGAATGCTCTGATAAAACTCAGGAACACTGAATCGTGTGCCTTTTGTGAGTAGCTCAGGGGTGAAACTCTCTCAGTCAAATCAAATGTACCTTGATTTATTTTTTTGCCACGTCAGCGACTCTGGGAGGCAGCTGTCAGTTCGGCTCTGTGCTCCAGACTGAAATATCTCAACAACTGTTGGACGATGTGCCGTTTAATTTGGTCTAGACGTTTGGCAACACAAGATGTTGTGAGCTTTCATCTCGTGCCACCAGTGGGTCCATAGTTTCACTTTTGCAACACAACGTGACAGAATATTTTGAGAAATGTGTTGCCCTGTATGGATATAACTGGAGTATCGTACATATAACTCCAGGTTTCTTTCGTCTCACAGCAGCAGACCCACTGTTCAGATGTACGCTGTCGCAAATGTACACACTTAAGGGAGCATATATATGCTCCTAGGATCCTGTGTTCCCCAGATTATTATCCTCAAAATATGATATATTAATATACCTTTTATTAGATTCAGAGCAGTCTCTACGTAAAATGATGGTAACACCGACCTGTAGCTTATAGATCACTGATGTTATACTCTTGGGAAACTTTGCTTACTTAGAGTGTGTGTGTATGTGGGGTGTAAATGTATATGTATATGACAGCAGGGAGTCCATTTTTTAAGATCGATGACATGACAGATAATTCTCGACCGGTCGATTATGTCAGCAGGTCTGCAAGTTCAGATCTGATTTTAAACAGTGGGACGCATGTCGAGTCATTTTGTACCCGGGAAATACAGTTTTTATACCTTTTGGAAAGAAATGCCAATATTAGCACCAGCATTGATATTGATTGATGTTTCATCACAGTATAATCCTATTTAGTTTGATGCTCAAAGCTGCTTACACTTCACACTCAAACATAATAATAAAGATACTGAAATAAAAGGGGGAAAGGAATTGGTTCCTTCCTACAACAGATTGTAACAACAGGTTTTTTTTAAACTTGTTTTACAGTAAATATATTCCTGCCTGAATGATACTACCGCTTCACTTTACAGTCAAATTTAAACTGCTTGTCATTATAACAAAGATAAAAGAGCAATTGTTTTGTTCACATCCAACAAGTTTCCCCGAGGCGTTAACAGCTTGTGGATGACCTGAATGTGACGGAGAATGTGATGCTTAAGACTCTTTTATGGTTATAGCAGCTCTTTAAATGCTTTTTTTTTGTCGTGGTAAAAAAAAAAAAGGGGAAAAATACTATAGGCCGGATCTAAACAGCAAATAAAAACAAAAGTCCAACAAGTGGTGCATTGGTCCAGACGCAGAGGAAATGGCTCAATGACTCCGTCACTGACTAATAAATGCCCACTGATTCTTGCCATCCCTCTGTCAGAAAAGTTACATCTGTGAGTATGTCTTTTAAATAGCATACGTACCAAGCTTCCATATATAATATATAGTTTGACATACCAGCTTCCTATCTCCTGAAGTCAACCTGAAGAGTCGCAGTTGAGTGTGAATTAAGCGGAGAAATGCGTCTCAATCCTGAATGGGATTGACGCTGAGCCATGAGAATGTAACGCTGTATGATGTGCTCCCAAAAGGATTATCCATAGTCCCACTGCAACACATACGACGGCCTCCAGAGACGGGGAAGGAAACTGCTTTTGTGCTTCATCCACTAAAAAGTGTTGTGCTAGTAAAATAAAAAGCTTTTCATGCATCATGCTTCTGTTGTGTATTGAACGGTTGATAACCCAACTACCTTATGTGTAGTACCGTATGTGTTTCTGAGGAATTACAGTATACAAACACAACATGTGTATTATGTTACATGATTTTATTACAACTCATTCATCATGTTATTAACACGTTTTATCCTTAATAAGTACCACATTTTTGAAATTGTAATGAAGGCCTTTACAGGGCGAAGAGTGACGAATAAACTACATCAGAATGAATAAACTTGCCAATGAATTTTTCATAATATGTTACGCTGTGTTACAGAGCTTTTATTGTGAAAGGTAAGAATGGAAGGAGTGGTTCTGGTTTGCTCCAAGTATACCTTCGTTGATTGATGATTGGTTGATGTCCTAATTCACGGTGCAAAAGCTCAGAAACATCGACCTCAATCTGGGAGAAAATGGTGCGTTTTGTCTTAAAGTAATATACTTTTTTTTTTTTTTTTTAAATCACAAAATGTGTTTTTCCAGGTGTTGTTAAGATACATACAAAATACATCATAATAAATGTAAAAAAAAAAGTTTTATACTGTAAAAAAAAAAGGCCACTCTGCATAATTTGTCTTTTTTTTAGTTGTTTCAAACTTTCTATTATCAACAAAGTATTTATTACTACAATAGAACGGGAAAGATTTGTTGATCTAAAAATATTTGGCCATGTAGTCTCCCATTTTAAACTGAACCCTGAGCCGAAGGAAGAATGAAGGAAATCCCATTGACATTCTTGCCGTGTCCTTGACTTTAGCGATGATTCACGCTGTCGACTTTTCAGTCTCCACAATGAAGACCTTATCAGAAAGGACACGGAGCCCTGCAGCTGTCAATCACTGTCTCTGTGAATGTGTTTATGTGTGTCTCAGTTTCCTGCCGGCTGATGACAACGCAGTAAGTGCTGCTCAAGGAAAACAGAAAAGGCCTTTTGTTGGTTGGGACGTGCAACGTGTGCGAGGGAGGGTTATGAATAGTTTAACTTATTTTACATAGATATTTCATTTTCCGTGCAGATATGACATAATGCATGTAACCGATTAGTTTTTTTAGGGTTAATATGTTAATTAAAGCTCTCACGCGATAAGAATTTTCTCCCTATGACAGCTGTCTTCTTACCTATTGCCGTGCACTAAATCTAAACTTATCTAAAGATATGTGATTGCTTCAAACCTTTTACGGCACAAGAGTTTGTGACAGGACTATTACTTTAGTACACTTTTTGGATCTCTTATTCACATTTCACTTCTACCATAACATTTTAAGCATTTATTTATTTCAACATCCCTGTGGCTACCAAGTGGAAGAGACAGAAGCCCGTTTCACACCGGGTCTCAACTAGGGATGGGTATCGTTTGGATTTTTTTCCGATACCGGTGCTAAACCGATACCTTTAAAACGATAACGGTGCCTGAACCGATACTTTTTATTGCCAAGGTCATTTTTTTCATCAAAGTGAACAATATATTAACTGTTTTAAGTATACTATGAATATAAATACATACAAAACACTTCAAACTACAGCTTCAAACGTTTTAACTTCAACCTATAAACAATATTTATTTATTTATTTAAAAAAAAAACAGACCAGCATCGGGTGGCCTGATAGGGAGCGTTTGCAACAGAACTCCATTCTACAAAATCTGCTGCTTTACAGGTCAACACGTCATCATTTACTGGACGACAGCGTTGTTCCAACAAGCACAGGACGGCAAAAGCTCCTGCACTCTGTGCGCGCGCTGCGGGTGCGCGCTGCGGGCGCGCGCTGGTAGCCCCGCCCCCTTGCGCCCCGCTGCATGCAGCAACATGAGAGAGACAGCGGAGCTCTGATCCGCGCTATTTTAATAAAGTCTCGAGACTAAAAATATGCAAACTCCGATTGTTTTTAAGGCACGGGTACCGCACTGCCTTTTTAGTATCGGTACCGTATACTGTGCAACTTATTTGTGTAAAAAAAAACAAACAAACAGTATTTAAATCGGCTCAGGCACCGAAATCCGCGTTGTGTTTCGGTCGGGTTGGTACCGGGCATCTTGGAACCGGTGCCACATTAGCACCGGTTCTCGGTACCCAACCCTTGTCTTAACACCCATCTCCACCAGTCGAGTGACAACCTGCCATCTGATCTCACTTTCGCCCTCTATCTGTAAATAAACACGTACATCATTTACATTTGCCAGGACCAAATGTGTTGTGTCTAACCGGCGGCGGCGGCAGCAATGTTATTGTACATGTAAACCTAAAAATATAAGGTTAAAGTCTACTGTTGTACAGAGCGTACTGGGCCTCCGGTGCCTGGCAGAGACACAGAGCTTCAGAGAGCCGGGGACGAGGGCAAGTGTCAGATCTGTGCAGAGCGTCGTGACAAAAACACGGACACATCACCAGGCCTGTGTGTGTGTGTGTGTATATATATATATATATATATATATATATATATATATATATATATATATATATATATATATATATATATATATATATATATATATATGTGTGTGTGTGTGTGTGTATATACCTCTCTCTTTCTACATTTTCAGACCAGGAAATGCATACGTACATCCATTCATGCACAGGACATCAGTTGAGCAGGCAGTCGATGTCCATCAATGTTGCCCAGGACACCTTTGCGTACAAACCTCTGAAAGATGTGCAGCCGTGATCAGAATGTGGGCGTCCTATGCAGTTTGATCTAAATGCATCCTCTGTGAACCTTTGGATGCAGTCACACCTGCACTTTGAGCCGCCCTCTTCTGATTGGTTTACACCAAAATGCATGTTAATACCAGAACCAGGCCAGACTGAAAAAAAGAAAATGTGTGTGTCTGTTTGTTTCTGCGTTTGTGTCTGATGCTTCAACACTCGCGGGACAATAGGGAACAGCTTTACTTTCTAACTGAATGGAGATTCATCCTCAAACTCAGCGCGCTGAAGTGTAAAGCAATTAGCCGATTGATGGTGACCGGTCCGGGAGGTGTGGAAACGAGATGTGCGTGAGAGGTGAGACGAGAGGTGTGTGTGCGTGGGTGTGTGTGTGTGCGCGTGTGTGCGTGCGTGTGTGTTCTTTCATCCCTGAGCAGCAACATCAATCACCATCAATCATCTAATTGCTTTCTCAGTATGCACACATACACACACTAAGTGCACAGGGATCCCTGGTGTGTGCGTGTGTGTGTGTGTGAGTGTGAAATTCCCTTGGCAGCAAATAATTCAGAATATAGGCATGCAGCCGCAGTGTGAAATCCTAGTAGTGTGTGGTGGATTACTGCTACTCAATTCTCACTGCCCCTTTGAGAGACAAGCAGAGAGCCTGTCAGTCAACCTGCCTACTTCAGCTCCACGTAACGCACACACACACACACACACACACACACACACACACACACACACACACACACTAACATACTTTGTACAAAGCATGGAGAAGACATATACAAGAGCATAATAGAAATTGCGTCAAAAGGACGACATTGAGGAACACAAGCAGAGATTGGCGTGGAGAAGCTGATTATCACAGACATTAGTGATATTAAGACAACCATCTGCAGATGGAATTACACTAGATGGAGACAGGCTCTGTGTTGTATCAAAGAGAAATATTTAGTTTGCTTACGTTTGCTTTATAAGACAAGAAAATAAACAACATTGTCTTTCATCGAGACAGTGAATAATTGTTTCGGGGCTGTTGCATCACATCAGGACAAAATAATGTGTATCTGGGATGAACCTGGAGATATTTGGGCAGAATATTTGGGCAGTTATACAACATGATCTTTAATACAAGCCTCCTGGTTCGCTTTTGACACTCTTTGAAGAAAATACTACAGTAGAATGGTTAAGAGAAAGCTCCCGCAAACGATAACCTTCACATAGTTCGGAGGATCCATGGGCTCCTTGTGAAGTAAATTCAATCATCTGCACGTCTGTGACAGTCCGCACACAAACCAAAACACATGAGCACATCGACTGTAGAGACGTCCATGACAAAAGGCACGTGAACACGTTAGCACATGCAGAAACAAATTGATATAAACTGGAGCTGAGTGAATAGTTTGAGAAGGCACGAAACCTTAATCATGTTTTCTAAAGAAATACATGTTTGCTCTATTGCAACACTATGTTCTGATAGAAGTTGAATACACACTCGAATAAGATAAGATTCCTGTGGTGAGTCATCTTGTCATTTTCCCTCACGATGAACATTCACTTATTAATAGATGAGACCTTTATATCTGCTCTCTGACATGTTGTCTCGCTGCCGATTGCTTTGGATTCAGCTGTCAACCAAGTTAATCAATAGACCTGCAACGAGCACACGTGTGTCTTTGACACGCGGCATTTACGTTTCGCAAAATGCCAACTCAAGTGGATTCTGCAGTGGAGGGGTTCAACAGCAGATAACAAGCAGAAAGTAATCCAGAACAAAATTTTCATTATTGATTTCAAGGGAACAAGCTTTTAGCTGAGAACAATAACGATTTTTTTTTTTCAGTCCGCTTCATTGTGATGTCAAGAAGGCTTAGATAGCTCATCAGCATCTGACTGGGCTGAGTATTGATCACTCAACGTGTTGACCGGCACTGAACCCATTATTACATTGACCCCTTCAGATAGAACCATTGACATGTCTGTCTTTATGGGCGGACATTTCCCTTAACTTGCTGAACTGTACATCCTGGCTCCAAGCTCTCCTACGCAATGACCTGACCAGCACACACACACACACACACACACACATTCAATGTTTGCTCCACAGAAAGATTCATTATGAGATATTGCTTTCGGCCGTCTCTCCCTCAAACACACTCTGCCTGTCACATATATGTAGTAGTTACCCTATAGATGCTCATTAAATCCGCTTGTCACCGCAGATGTTTGAACGCCTCTACAAAGAGTATTATCCTGCTTGAATAAAGTGCACGGATGAACGGCTGAAGCCTCAAACTCCGGCTTGGATCTTATAATGAAATCTCCTGGGTAAAATCCCTGCAGTATTTTCTTCTTCTTTTTTTTTCGTCTTCTTTAATTTACTTAGAAATAAAAGTTTGGTTGGGGTGAAAGCCAATCACCTTGTGAAAAAAAAAAGTGTATAAGTATTCTTAATGTAAGAAGGAGAGGGAGCGACAGGCAAAGACAACCGCAAACACAAGCGGGGATGAAAACGGTGGGTCTCGAGCAACTTACAAGGCAGCTTTCTGAGTGCCCTGCATGAAAATCTATCAATTATGAATGTATGCTGAGGGTGAGGCATAGCCACACAATGAAGCTAAACGGGGAGCGGTTGGATTGGATGCTGAGGGCTGCAGGCAGTCATTAGCATTTCTCATTCTTATTGTTAATACTGAGCTTATTTTGATTGAAGTTAAAAGAAAGACGCCGAGGCTCAAAGGCCAATTTTCAGCTGGGTGAGAACGCTGGAGCAATATAGTGGAGGAGGAGGAGGGGGGGGGAGGAAGAGGAGGGAAGAGGAGGAAGAGGGGTGGGGGCTGGAACAGGAAAGTTGAAATCAAAGAACGACTGTGGCGAGAGATGAAGTGGATGTGCGCGCGGTGGAAATGGGAGTGTGAGAAAAATGTGGAAGGCAGCAGAAAAACAGCTCCAACGTTACCGTTTATGTATTAGCCAGTTGTCCTCATTAATTAAGGTCAAGCTCTTTAATGATTGTGTGAAAGTGCTTTACTCAAATCCCATGTGTGCCTTTTTGGCTGCAAAATGAGGTGGAAGAGAGGGTTTTTGTTTTTTTTTTCTCCACGCATGTAATTATAGGAGTGCTGAGGCTTCTTGATCCATGAGTTATCTGAATAGCCAGAGTCGAGTGTGCCTCTACCCATGAGTCGAGGAGGGCGGGGATCACACTGATCCAGTCGGACATTAGGTTTAGGGCAACGGCTTTTTGTTCATTCGCTGTTTCGTGCAACCCAGGTCGCATTTCCCTCGAACTGGCCGTAGTCTCTATTTGAACTATTATCCAATCTTGGTGTGTCACTTGAGATCTGTTTGAATGTCACGACGTGCTGAGGCGGCGTGCATGGTGTTCCAGCTAACGAGATACTTGGTACTCTCAAGAGATTGGCGTCTTCTTTGAGCCTTTCGAAAATTAAAAAAAAAGGCAGAACTTTTGCACACCTGTCGGTCGACAATATAGAACTAAAAAGACTCTCGCACTGTTTTCCACTTATTTCAAAAAATACTGATCTTTACGAACTGTGAATTATTTGTTCTCATGTAAACTTTGAATATTAGCATGTCCGTCCAACTAGAGAAGCATAATATTATCAAGCATCGATGACTGCCGAGATGCAGCAATTTTCAGCTGGGTGGGAACGCTGAAGCAATATAGAAGAGGAGGAAGAGGAGGAGGAGGAGGAGGGCAGGCTGAGGTTAGCAGCATATTGAACTTTGGGGAGTGTAACGCTGCAGCAATATTTAACTGCACTAAATATGGACAGATATTGACAAGAAACTACAACTCTGTGATAAGGAAGTCGTATGTCACTCAACGTCGTGGCTCATTAGTGAAGTGTATGAGCAACACTCTGCACCGGTGTCAGCGGTGACAAACGAGTGGCAGCGGTGGAAATCGCTCACTGTTATCATAGTGAGCTGCATTGTGCCGTGAGGAAGGCCATTAAAAGCTGTCCGTCAACGCTGGTGTTCAAATATTGATTCAGAACACTATAGTTCAGAGAAAATACATACATACATACAGCATCGTATTGCCAGGCTCCAAAAAAAAAACAAACCCCGACAGGCCAACCTAATGTGAAAGCTGCAAATGTGTGTTGTCCGTCTTTGCCTGTTTAGCATGGCACATTGGGATAAACAGACATGTTTTACTGAGTGTTTGCCGCCGCCCTTGGGGTTATTTATGGGCCCACGACATACAGCCTCTGCTTCACAGCCAAACAGCCGGGCTGCTTTATGCTCGTTGCTTCAAGCGCAACCCCCTCATTGTAAACAGAGAACGCAGCAGGGAAACTCTATCTTGTTCAAATTTGGTGGCAGGGAAGGAGATGAGGATTTGAAGAGGAGAAGGGGGTTGGGAGGAGGGGGTGAGGGGGGAAGCAAGAGGCCTGGAGGGAAGTGTTGGTACAAGAAAAGGAGATGATTTTCTTTTTCCTGCGCCTTTTTTAAGTATATTTGTTTACAACGTTGTTTAAAGCTGAAAAAAGCTCTGTTTTATGCTTTGTTGTAACTGAGTTACATGGCTTTGTTACTGCAGTACAATATCCTCGCTCTCAGTGCTTAGGTCCATCACTTTTTGGTTGCAAATTTTGAGACAGGAAAAAAAAAAAACATGTTGGAGATTCTATTTTATTTTGAAAGTCAACTGATTTTTCTCGCATGATGTTGCCCTTTCGCTGCTGGCCCCAATGACCATACATCCTGCAAAGCTGTTTCCTTATACTTTTACTCACGTCCTTGGCGGTCTATCTTCAGCGAGCAAGACACCCGGCAAGTGCAATAAAATGCATCTTAATCTCAAACTGCACTGACCTGGGTTTCTATTTCGCAACTCCATCAGAGTGAGTGAATGAGGCGTTATCACAGGGAGTTCACACAGTGCGAGAGCGAATTGCTGCCGAGAAGTGCACAGGTACACAGATAGCACTGAAATATGTGACGGATATGGTTGATAAATCACAAGGCTATCTCAGGTTTCAGCATCCTTGCACTTAAGAAAATGCGTCGCTGGCTGTTGCAGCTTTATGGGGACGGAAAGCTCTTGGCAGCGCTTCTGGAGGTCATCATGTCTTTGCAACAACATGCTGGAAATAACAGACATGTTCACAATCCCTGCTGCCATCTTGCTGATTATGATGTGCCAGTATCATTCAGACATGACGTCGAAATGATATGAAATCTTCCTTGCTGTCTTTTATACTTTACTATACTATACTTAACCCTTGTATGTGTTCATTTTTGTTACTCAGCAAGTGTTGTTGGTCTGTTGGACCCTCTGTGTGTAGGGGGTTTAATTCAACACAAACAGTTTTATGTTGAAATACTCTACAGATGTTTTCTTCATCCAAATTAAAAGCAATATAAACAGCAAATGTGGGTAATAATTTTATTCAGGTACACAATTTCCACGCTTTTATTAGCCCTGAACACCTCGTATGTAATATAAATGTGTTAGGAGGTGGGGAGGGGGGGGGGGGGTTACGGTGTCCAGTCAATAAAACTTTTCTCTGATATGTTCTTTGCAGAAAGTGAGCCAAGGCCAACAAGTCGGAGTTTGAAAAAATAACGAATCTTATATTTTTGTTTTGATTAAAAATGAAAAAACGGTGCTCGAACACCACACCAGGGTTAAAAACTACACTAAATAATTTTACACCGACACCAGCGCTGTCTTCAACTAAAAACATTCTCACTCAACTTAGACTCTTTACACTTCGACAGATCTGTAAAACTGAGTTTCTCAAAATGAATCATTCAAAAGCTTCACATTTAATCTTGTGTTTACCAGAGAAGTGCTCGTATGGTTCGTGGGAATAAGTCCTTGATCATAGAAAATGACCAATAAACGATAGAAATCTCAGTTGACTGGGACCATAATGACTAATTAGTTGACTAATCGATTAAAAAGGAGCTGCGAGCGACACCAAGCGTCTGTATCGGCTTTCTCAGTTGTCCAGCAGCCATCTTTGCTGGGCGTCCATGACAGAGCCAGACTGACATTTTTAAACACACAAACAAGCTCAGCCAATGTAAGTGAGTGCGCTGTAAGCGCTGGCCACGCAGCTCTATCTCTGACATCCCTGCTGCCGCCATCTTGTTTGTGAGGGAAGGCGAGCCCGCATGTGAGGGATGTATGTATGAAGCATGTCATCTTTTTGATCGCACTGATAACTACCATGTCAGATGTGATGACTTCACATCTGACAACCCTTCCTCACACAAAACTACGTTAAGTTCCTTTCATTTTTTCCCCAATATTTAGTCCCTATAAAGTAGAATTTGAAAGTTAGGTTTGTTTGAAAATACAGCAGGTTTAACATTTAATTTCATGCTACACTTACCTTATCTGTAAATGTACGACATTGAAAGACTCTTGGAAATTGGTAAAAGTTTAAGCGATCATGTCAAAATTGAAATTAAATTCCACCGCTGTTCATCTACTTCAAGAGCAGCGGTCTGAAGTGGTTCAAGATGCCCCTCTGGAAGGTGACCTGCGGAGGTGGACTGACTGGAGGGCGCCCCCGGGGCAGAGCGAAGATATCGCACTGTTCAACAGGAACTGAGGACGTCCGAAGGGAAGCCGTCGGGGAGGAGACGGTGTCGGCGCCGCATCGCCTGTTCAAAGTGAGAAACTGGCCAAAAAAAAATCACAATGATGGCCGAAAAAAAGTTTGACTTGACGTGACTCCAATTGTCCCAATTTGGCTTCTCATTACACGTCTTCCTCCTTCTTTCCTAACACTTTTCCTAAATGTAGTTAAACCCCGCTCCACTTTAAACGCGTGTCATTTTCAACATGTAGCGCTTGTTTATGTGGTTGGCAGATGCCCTGAATGTTTTTAGTCCTCTTGATAGAACGATGGTTAAAGCAGGAGGGTGAGGGGGGGGGCTTGTTTTTCTTTTCGGTTTCTTTTTCCCCTCCTCACTCCTCGTTCTGTCACAGCGCATCTCTTTTAGGTTGCTGGTGAGTCTAAGCAGCAGCGCTTGGAGCAATGAGATAATTGTCACTCGTCTTTCTACCCCCACAAACCGCGCGTGTGTGTGTTTCTGCACTGGGGATCCGCGGGCCTCGTGGCATTCTCCCCTTCATTGTTTTGTTTGTCGTAATTAGCAGACTGCTCCGAAAAATGGTCGTCGGCACACAGAACCACAGGCGCTTTAGTCCCCCAACACTTCCCCGTGTAAAGACCGCTATTTTCAGGTTGAAATCATCGTTAAAACCTGAAATACGCTTTATTTTGAATCCCCCCTGCAGGTCATTAGTTACAGCAGAGTCCCGCAGATGGGAGAACATGAAAGGGTCTCTCATAAGGAGCAATTCTCTCAGATCTCAGAGCGACACGCCGATCAATACAGAGGGATCGCTCGGCATGAGTAAACATGCCGAGGATGGCCGCTGTTTACTTCTGCTCACTGAGCCGTTTATCTTCACCGCGGTACCGCTCGTGTCCGACCCTGCATCGTCTCTTTGTTTCCTGTCTATACATCATTCTACATGTTTTTCACCTTTTTTTACATTTCTGGGTTTTAGCGAAAGACACTTTTACGGCAGCCCTCGCCGCTCAGACACTCGAAGTACCGTCAAAAGGATTCAAAACAAGAGTCGGTAGAGTCGGACCCAAGGTCATGACAAACAGGGTTTTCACCCGAAACTAAAACTCTTTCTACTTTCAGGTCAAGCAATGCCATTTGTGACAACCCTCTCTCACTGGCCGTTATCCCTGCAGGTGTGCAGGTGTGCAGGTGGGCGGGGCAGAGTGGGTCGTCAGCAGAGTGGGGACACCTGTGTTCATTAGTGGCCACTCACTTGAAGGCCCTCGGGTCTGAGCTCTCTCTCTGGTTGTGTTTGTGTACAACGATCTGGTTTGTCTTTGTTTGCTGGTCAATAAGCCGTACTTGTCGTTGAACCACTCCCTTCTGTGTGTATTGCCTCCTTTTGTCATGGCCGGGCAGCCTGGTTTGTGACATTTATTTATACAAGAAGATATAAGAAATACATTGACGTGGATTCAGGAAAACGAAAGAAAAACCATTCGGTAAAATATAATTTATCAATTTTATTTGTAAAAATAACATATCTCATAAATCACACCAATTGTAAATTTGACATTTATAAACTTCCAATCACAGGTTCAGTGGTCCTGTGGTTGTTTTTAGGATTAAACTTAGTCCTAATCATGAAAACATCGCATGTAACTATTCGCTTCATCTTTGAAGATGAAGCGAATCCTCGACTGTTTGTGTAACAAAAATGTCTTCAAAGAAAAATGTCTTCAAAGAATAATGAAGTGTTTCATTTGCAGGTTTTTCTTCTCTTAATAATCCATGATACATGGAAAACACCTGAAAAGAACGTTTGTTCTTTCATCCAATCACGTGTCCTCGCCCCGTAGCTTCTACTGCAGTGTTTGTGCGTTTATGTCCTGGGTTCAACGCCACATGAACAGCATTGATTGGTTACTACAGTTTATAATCGAACCCCTCAAACTGAAAACATCTGGCAGCAGTACTGATACAATAACAATACCAAAGGGAACAAACTTCATAATAATGAAAAGTATCAGCAATCATACATTTCAGCAAGTTAAACACGGACACGCTGAAATAAATTGAGTATCGCCTTCAGTCACCTTTTTTCATTTGTTTCTGTGTCGCGGGAAATAAATGTATTGTTTCTTAATACACAAGGGGTCGCATGACAAAATGATTCGCTCGGTACAGAGGAGCCGCACAGCGGCAAACTGGAAAACTAATTCACTAATTCTTCAAATCAACCTGACTGGATGTTGAAATCATTGCTCTGACGTTCATTGTACAGCGAGAAAAACACAACGTGATGTTCTTGTTCTGTCAAATAGTCTCCTCAAGGAACGCAGCCTCACGTTTACATAATTAGCCCTCGTTCTCCGCTCGTCGCACACTGTGCATCTGTAAAAGTGTTTGGTGTTAGACCATGTTGCTTTCTGTAATTTGAATCTTTTATAATTGACAAAGATAACAGAATAACTGATTGAGTCGTCCATTCAGTCTCTTCTATTGTCTTGGCCCAAAAATGAAATAATTAAGCATGCACATGACACGCAAAACACGTTTCCCTGTCTAATAAGATAAAATCAGTTCTCTTTGTGCCATTTTATCTCCTTGTCCTCCGTCACTCCTCTTTTCCAACAAGTAAGAAAGGAATACAAAGGAAGAGAAGATGAAGTTCACATGGAAATGGAGGTTAACTGAGCAGGGCCCGTCTGCGTGTGCGTGGTCTTGTTTTATCTCCGTCTTTGGCCCCTGAGGCTGCCGCCGTACTTCAGCAGAGTTGATCTGTGTCGAGAGCTATTGATTGATCTGAAGTTTGGTTGGCCGAGGCGTGGGGGGGGCGGGGGAGTGGTCGGGACGGGGGCGCCTTGTGACAGAGTTATCTCCGCTGCCTGGAAACCCGGAGAGCCGAAGCTGCTCCAAGGATTAAATTGACACTAACCAAGATTTGATGTACAAATACAAATGTATTACCGGGCTAAATCACTAAGTGGAGCTGCGACAGTGCTCAGTACTGAAATGCCCCAGATCCAGTTTGCGCTAAATGTAATTCGGGTGATGGGTTTGGTCTTCTCTGCCTACAGGAAGCGATGAATCACAAATTCAGTCCGAAGCACAGAAAATAAATCCTCAAGCCAGAACTGGTCTTCTGCCGCTCTCATCCCTTTAGCGAACTTCTCATAATGAATCCATCACTGGCCGGTAAAGATAGCGAGCGTTCAGAGTCATTTGGATATTGATATTCATGTATTCACAGTTTTGTCCTGCTGCCATTTTCCCCCTGCCATCAAATGGCACTCCCCGGAAGCTGGAACAATGACATCAGATTCATCAAACGGCGTCTAACGCCGACTGTGGTGCTGATCCCCCCCCCCCCCCCCCCCGCCTCTCTCTCTTTCGGCATTGTAACCTGCTTTCACAGACTTTCCGGAGCGACTCAGAACTGCCCTCGCTAGAACTTTCCTTTGTTTCAGACTCCACGAATTTCCCTTTCATTCTTTGTTCCCCCGCTATGTCTTTCTCCCCACTACAGTTGACGCTATAGAAGGCGGCGGCGTTCGGTAATTAGACGAGATAAGATGCAGGCCTCGGACGCTGAGCGCTCAGGAAGCTCGGGGACGAGAATCGCAGACAAAAACTTCTGCAGTGGTCAGCAAAAAAACTAAACAGAACGGCGTCTTGGAAGAAAGAAAGGGTGGAGGAAAAGAAACGAGGAAATAGGCGGACAGAGGGAGTGTGTGGGATGGTGGGGGGGGGCAGACAGAGATGACAAAAAGTACAGGCGAAAGATTTCCTGCATCAAAGAAAGAGGGAAGAGGAGGATGACATCAAGATGAGGGAAGACAAAAATCTGCAAAAACATCTTTTGTCATGAAGCTGTGAAAGAAAGGAGGATCAAACGGGATCCGAGTTGTTGTTTGTTTACTTTATTCAGCAGTTTGATGTATACGTGTATTGATCTCAGTTGATTATCACCGAATGAATCCACTACTTACCGTTTGGATCTCTTGTGTTTTACTGCCCACAAGCTGCAGTACAAATGCACAGACCATGAGGTCTGCTGCTCTCCGACACGATCCACGAGTTCCTGGACATCTTTCTGAAGACTCCCTGCTTGCACTAAAGTTGTTTTTTTTGTGTGCTCTTTCTTATACCGCACTCCCCCCCCCCGTCCACTATTTCCCCTCTCTCCTCCACTCTCATCAGCTCCAGTGACAAAAAGATTGACTTGATGTCTAACGTTTCATAGAGCGGCAATCAGGGTCATCGCAGAAGAAGCCGACTGCAGCTAATGATTCTCAGAAACACTGCTCAGACCCTCAGGCCGACGGTACATGAAAGGGACCTGGTGGAGAGGAAAGGTAAGGAGCTAACTCGCTTCACTGTGGTAATTATTCATCACACTTTTACTTGTTTTATTTGGCACTATGTAAGAGCTGCGTTTAGGCTACGGCCAGGACGTCAATAGTGATCTGAAGACATTAGAACATTTTAACTCCCTTTCTTTTTTCATATCACTGAAGTGCTACCAAAAGATTAATGAATCTGAGAAAGTTGCTTAGCTCTGCACTATTAAAAAGAAATATCCATCTGTCTCACATTAGCAAAGTAGATGGAAAATAATAGCAAGGCAAGATGAATAGTTTAGCACCGGCAGAAAGGGGATAGCGGTAAGAGCTAAGACTGTTGTAACAGTGAAGGTTATCCACGCGTCTTTGGAAAAATAGGTCGTGCCAGAAGCTTGGCCTAATACAGTATTGTGACGACCTCAGTGGCGAGCCGTGGATTTTCTACCTGCACCTTCAGTGCCGTCTCTACGAGCTGAAAAACCCTAATTAGCTCATTGTGACGCCACAGCTACCGGTTATTTGTTTTGTGTAAACGTATAGCGTAAGTTCAGACAGCAGGACAACCCCCTCACGTGTGTAGACCTCTTCTATAAAGAAGATCACCTTCAGAGGAGTCATAACCTCGATCAGCTGTTTAACAGCTGCCCTCCACCCTAACAGTGCAGAGTCATGTATAAAAACAGTAACACAACCAGCAGTTCACTCACCACTTGCTCGTAACCCTGTGTGGGAAAGGCGTCGTCAGTAAATCCACCAGCTAGTCAAATACAGTATCTTCTTCACCTCTGACCAGTCACAGCGCACGTTAATGGTCACGCTGGGCCCTGTACCAAAACACAGGGCCATATTGCTGGCAGGCCTCCGTGTAGTTTAAGCTGCTAATCTGCCTGACAATCGGAGGTGAAATGTGATTGGACAAGAGCTCTCATCCAGCTGCCGTGCAGCGAGCCTGAAGCAGAGCAACAGAGGAAGACAGAAGCTGAGCAATGAGGAAAAAAGCTAACAGGGAAAAATAATTATAATACATGTAGTGTATGTGTGAAAAACATTTACATTCTAAAATAGCCATGACTTTTAATTATAAAAAAATAAAACAAGAACAATTTAAATGATGAAATAGCTGTGACTTGGTGATTCTGTTGAGGTCAGCATTACATTAAGCCAATTGGTTGATTACTTAAATGTGTGTGCTGCTAAGCACTTATCACTCAGCCGGTGTTCAGAACATAAACAATGTGTTAAATTAATGCAAAAGGCGGCTTCGGTGGAGACAGGTTTCAGGTATCAGTGTAATGAAAATGTTAGCAGGGACCTGAAGGGGAATCTATTTGACAATTCAATTAAAGGAGCCTGTTTCAACTGCCAATCTCCGTGGAAGAGTGGCAGAAAAATGTGTTTATGAAACAAAGGATCATTCCCATCTTGCTACAAGGGGCTGCGGTCTGGGTTTCTTTGTTTCTTGGTTCCCACAATAAATCACAGCCTATTTGTGTATAAATCTCCATGTATATTTGTAGTTGCACTATCCACATTTGCGGGATGTCAGAGCAACGCCTTAGCCTCAGAGAGGTTAAGGCGTTTAAAAACAAATGAATTAATCTGAGAATACCTATGACAAGACAAGAAAATCATTGTTTTTTTTGGACAAATGGAAGTTAATGATAAAATGAGAACAAACTATAATCAAGTCAATGTTTATCAAGACTTTATCAACTGAATGTGAATATGTAAACTCTAAGAAATATTACAAGGAAATATGATCCATTAAGTCTGTTGAAACAGGGTGGTATTACCATGGAAAGAGATCGAACTTGCATTTGTTGGATCAGCCAAGGTCGTACCTGGTGAGAGGATGATCCACAGTTTAGAGGCGAAAGTTTCTTTTTGCTAAACGCCGTTATTCAAATGTCTGAGCTAGGCAGCTGTAAACACGCTAGTGCTCATCAGTCACATCACTTTCCAAGCAAACATGTTCGTCACTGTTAGTTAGCGAAGTGACTCAAACTATTTAATCATTTCTCAAGTAGTATTTATACTTTGGCAAAGTATGGTGACATGAAAGAACAACACAACGCCGCTCAAAGCTACTTATAAAGCTAAAGATGTAAATCATGTTTTAGTATTTATTTTTTTGGCTTTGCAGGTTGACAATCAAACAACGGTACATTGAAGGTTTTTGCATCAGTCTATGTTCATACATGTACTGCATGTAGTGCATGCTGCATCTACTCAGCCACTTCAGGAATACAACAGGATAAAAGACATTAATCCAACATCAATCCAGGTTGACAAAGTGCCAAAACTTTCACAAGAGTCGAGCCCATGCTGACGGTATCTGCAGAAGGGAAGCATCTGGCTCTGAAACTGGTCAGTCAACCTTTTCCACCTCCCCCAAACACAAGGGTGGAGACATCAGGCAGTGCTGCTTTCATGTTCTCGTGCTGCACCACCATCTGGTGAGGCACTGATGTTGTGAGGATGTGCATTCACGAGTGTCCTGTGGCAGCAGTGGAAATTACCTTCCAATTAGATCTAATAGATCAAATTAGAGTCCACAGCATAAAGCGAGGCTGGGGTTATCTCCTCAGGCATGGATTGGCCTCGGTTTAGAAAATTAATTAGAGACTGCAGAGAGAGGAGTTTATAACAGCCAACATGGCATTTATTCTCCTCAGCGGTCTTTCTCTCCCTTTTTATCATTCATGACAGAAGTTTGCTCTCATTTTCTTGATTTTCGTCTGTCACCAATAGGGACAAACACGACGGCCATGGCTTCTTCTGCAACGTCATAATGTAGCCGGATGCTGATCAATATGAAATCAAAATGGCGTTTCCCCTTTCTGAACTTGGAAACACTCGTCTTACGAAACAAATTACAGTCCGAAACTGGACTAGACAATGTGATGTGGTTGAAAGCGCTGGACCACGTAGTTACCTTTGTGTACAGCTTGGTGCGTATCAACATGATCTTTAGCAATAGGAATCCATGGATGGATACACGTGTGTGTATTTCGTAATGAGAGCATGCTTTGCAGCTGCGGCCCTCTGCATTTGAAACATGATATGACAAAATCTCAAGGCACGAGCCCGGAAATTGCACTTGACATCAAGGTGCGAAACCTCTCCTATTCGACTATGACTGGCACGGTGCTGTGAACAACACCTCAGATCTCAACATTATAGTAATGGACTTCCTGACACAAGGACTTCACCAATGGGCCTTGCATTATGCATTATTTGGGGCCATCTGCACAGCTTTCAGCTTTGATGCACATAGAGACGCTTATTATGCTGCAGTAGGAGAGTGCCTGCTGGACACTGACAACTTTACGAGTGTGTGCGTGTGTGTGCGTGCATGTGTGTGTGTGTGTGTGCGTGCACGTGGCTGGTGAGAGAACTGATCTAATATTTGTGAACGACCACATTTCCAACTTGTTTCAGAAGTTAGTTCACATGCTAAATATGGCCGCGGTGCATCGTGGGCCATGGCTGCCAAGATGACTCCAGAGTGGGAAAGTGAGGAAAACAAGCAAAACGGATGCAAACCACACTGCTCTATATTCGACAGAGATAAGGAGAGCACATTGCAATATCCCTGACAGAAATATTTAGATATAGATAGCTTCTTATAAGGCAAGATGCAGTATTGCCTATGATGGCATTCTTCCCAGAAAGCCTGTGAATTAATCGCAGGTGCACCTCCCTTTTAATGTAAGTGTTTATTAAAGTAGTAGCCCCACTGTTTTATGGAAAAAAGATCTGGAGGATCCTGCCTGAGCATCTTTAGTCTGCATTTCGGCTCCACGGGAGATTTAACATTGCATATAACTGCCTGTAGAGTCTCAAAAGCTTAAATATTCAATATTTCTTGATTAATTACTTGACAGGGGTGCCGTGTGTGTTCGGGTTTAGAGCAAAACAAGCAAAACATACTTTCAACAGAATTCAATTTAATGCATTTTTAAGCTTCTCAGTGATAAGATGATTAAAAGCAAGTCTAATCTTTTACAAATCAGGAACAAGTCACCAATTCTACAGCACGAATAAAGCTCGCTTTAGGTCCTTGATAAGTATGTTTACAGAACAGGTTGTCTCTTTGACAGCAGCATCATGTTCACAGTCACAATGCAACATAATTCAATGTAACAAACACAAACTTGGATATAGGATTAGTGTGTGACAAACAGCTTAACATGTTCGAGCTACTCAACACATTTCTACAGAAATCTATTATTAAACTAAATTCTCTGTATCAAACATCTGAACTACTAATGTTGCTACTCAGACTATCAAGAAAAGTGACTAAGACTATTCACTTATGCCGTCATGTATGCAGATAAAATGAGTTTCCCCGTTGCTGTACATGTTTGCTTGTGGCGCTGCGTCCGTAAAGCTGACATTAATACACGGATTTGTGTCAGAAAAGGCAAATAAAAGCTTTCCGCCGAGTTTGAAATTGATGTTTTTGTTTAATAAATTAGCAAATATCATAGCTGGAAACTGTACAAACAGAAATTACGTTGGATTTTTGAAATGTTCGAGAAAAAAAACGTGTGTGACAAACGCAACGAAGAAAAAAAACAACAACAACAGTTTACAATAGTGATACACATGACTCATTTAAGTATAAGTATGTAGAGCATGTGGAGACCCCATTTTCACCCGATATTGAAAACACTTGTGATCATCAGGATGAAATGAAGTTTTCAACTTTAACTTTTGTTTCTAATGATTTATGGCATCACAACTGTTACACAGCACATGAGACATTTTTAATTTTCTTCGCTTCTAGTCATGGAGCTGTTTCCATAAAGGTTCAGGACTTATATATTTCAGTGCAAAACGAGGCCGCAGTGAGCGAAATGTGACTGGAGCAACGTTGTGGAACCGCTTTTGGGGTTCAGAGGGTAATAAACAAAATGTCTGACGGGTGTTTAAGAACTCTGATGTCAAAATGTAATTAAAGATGCCGTTTCATTGTGATCCTCATGACCTCAAATATTAGCAGTGAGTCAGTCAAAACAACATTAATAATGTAAGAACACAAGCACACACTTATGTGATGGATGAGGATTGTGTTACAAGGCTGCACTGTTCAGCTGGATAAGTATCTCAAAACGGTTTTTGCATATTGTCTTTTCTTGTTTTCTTCTCGTTGCATTTGCTTTGAAAGAACTCTGTGACATGTACTATACATTGTGATTTATGATTATCAATAGGGAGGCCTAACTCCTGCGCTCTCAGTCCATGGAGAAATAAAGCTGCAGGAGACCCCGCAGTCTAAATGGGAAGTCCAGTCTTATCCAGTTAAAGCAATAAAAACAGAGCCAGACTGTCTCTGTACAAATTACCAGAGATGGAGAGCGCGGGGAAATATACTCAGGCACATCAACAGGGAGCTCTGTGTGTGTTGTACATGCACAGTGTATATATATATATATATATATATATATATATATATATATATATATATATATATATATATAGCATTATACCGTTCAGTTTCAGTGCTGTAGTGTAGTTTATAATAATTTAGTTAAGTGACTCATTCAGTTAGTTAAGTGACTCATTATATATATATATATATATATATATATATATATATATATATATATATATATATATATATATATATATATATATATATATATATATATCTATATATATATATATATATATATCTATATATATATAGATATATATATCTATATATATATAGATATATATATCTATATATAGATATATATATATATCTATATATAGATATATATATATATATATATATAGATATATATATATATATATATATATATATATATATCTTCAGATCCTGGACTTGAAGAGGTTGCAGGATACAAAGCTAGAATCAAGATATTGATTTCATATGAAACTCGATGACCTGAGGCATCCATTAGTAGCATAGCTGTCTGGAAGGGGTTCAGAAGTTGGGCAACACTTTGGGGGGATAATGTGGCCGTATTCACAAAGGTCCTCTGACCTCCCACCTCAAGATGTATGAATGAAAATAAGTTCTGAGTACTTTCTCCAATTTACAGACTTTAGCGTGAAGTGAGCATGTCCCGTTTGGGGACAACGCGTGTCAGCCTGCCGGATTAACGTGTTGTTTTCACCGATTCTAAAATGGTGGATTTGAATTATTTGTATACTTACCTAAACATTTAAACAAGAAATGACTTGAGGATCCCATGAGCCCAATTTGTACTTATGTCCAAACCAACTATACCAAAGAGTATATAGCAAGTCACAGGATTTTCTTCTGCTGTTTTCAAAGTCTTGGTGTACTATTTTAGTATTTTGGAGAGATTAGTGGTAAAAGTTGTTAAATTGTATTATTTTTTTTAAAAAAAGGCTACTTTTTTCACCACATTTGTCTGAACCCAAAATATGTTTAGCATGGTAGGGACAATGATGTGCTTCCATTATAATGTTTTAACCTTGTGAACTCTAAACTATTCATCTCAACTATTAATTTGACAGAAGCTGAGACCTAAAGATTAGAGCTGCGTGCATTTTAATGGTTCATCTGCGTGGCCTTCACAGTGCCGACCAGCTTTCTCCCCTCATTCTAATGGTTGGATTAAAACTTTCTGACATTTTACAAGATTGCTTTAGTTATGGATAACGGCCTGTATTGTGAGAGCAGATGTACCGTTTTACAAAGTTATACTTTGAAATTAAAGTTACACCTTCATTTTAGTACCCCCATAAAATAGATTTAGCTCAATAAGTTAAAGGGGATGATTTTTAGATATGTTTTATCTGCTCGTAGAAACCAAGAGCCGACTGCGGTTCAAGCCTGAGAGGTGATTAACGGCGCGTCGTCAAGGTGCCCAGCCTCCACGGACACAAATGAAGAAACTAATGAATACCATTAGGATTTAGCAAATGGCCTCTGTCAGGGAACAGTGCCCAAGGAATCTGTGTGAGTGTGTGTTTGTATGTGACAGTGCATGTGTGCAGGCATTTAATCACTTGCTAACTTTTAATTAAAAGGCTGTGAGATTACTTCAAGAAAACAAAATAAAAAAAAAATCTGAAACACTTAGACCTTATTTGGTATCAAAGTATGGTTTAATGGGTACCGGGGCACAGTAGTTCATGAACACAATGAATTAAACCAATGCCTTTCAAGCGTGGCTTTAAATCCAGTCACACTTCACTGGCAGGAGAACAACAGCCGTCGCCGATCAAGAGTCATGCATTTCAACCCAGGGCACTTTGGCCGGTTTAAATTAGCCACCAGTTCACCCTCTCACGACTCCCACCGCTCTTTGAGTACCGTGGGGCCTTAACACTTAATACTGACGTGGACCATGTCATATTAAGACAAAAACCGGGCTGGAGCCATGCACTTAGGGTTTGCAGAGATATGGTTTTGCCCTGTGTTTAAATAAGTGTTCATGGATACACTTTAGCTATGCTACAAGTATATGTATGAAACACACTTTGATCTCCTTCCTGTGGTCAACCAGCCGTCTGTTAAGGACGCTCTTTATGGCCTTGGGTGGAGTTGTCTTTTCAATGCAACTACACGTGTCCACACTTGACATTTCAATGCAACCTTCACGATATCACAGTGATTGGATATATTTTGAGGCCAACAAGTGGCTGTTAAGTGGCTGTGGTGGAAATATTCCTAGAGATTCTTCACCATGAAGAGATCCTGTTATATTTGATTTATTCACAGGAATTTTTTTACACCAAACCTGAAATAATTATGCATATTAATCGATAATGCAGCCCTTCTCATCTATGGAGGCTTGTACAGTATTGGCTTTTTCTTTTAGTTTGGATTTCATTAATTGATATTATGTGCAGTACACAAGAGAAAAAAACTGCATATATGCTAAGTGTTGTACATTGACTTAATATATTCAAAGCTGCTGAATTAAGCAAAAATTGGTCTATAGGTTCATCGAAATAATGATGTTAAAATGGGCATAGTTTATGAAAATAAAGATGTCATTTTTGTACTTGTGCTTCACATAGTTTTCAATGAACATGAAGTCAAACTATTGTTCTCAGCTAACACTCTGACCTTGGTTCCTCTCGCTTCTCTTTCTTCTACAGCAGACAAAACTCTCCATCTGATAAGGATAGCTGCTTATGAATGACTGAGTAAATTACCGACTCCTATTATTCTCCATGATTACTTTCCTAAATACTGATAAGACTCTTCCTTCTAACACATTTCTGTTTGTTGAAACCCTGAGGGAGACTGGGATGATTTGGAAGATACGACTGATTCCTTTTACAGTGCTGCTTTAATTTGCTTGTTTCTATTTAAACGTTGCTCTTAGTTCTTACTTTTATTATTCTCACTTTGGCTTTTCAGATAAATGGCTAAAAAAAAATGGGTGATGATAATCCAGATAATTTTGACTAAAATTGCTGAGCACAGCGGCACCAATACGGGGCTTTCCAGATAAAAGGCTAATCATTGATAATGGTCAGATCATACATAAAGTACAGTAGAAGTGCTCTACTTATAGCCATGTGGAGGTTAAAAGCCCCTGGTTACGTGTCCAATCACATGGAAACCGCTGTTTGCATAGCTTCTCCGGCCTCCTTTCTTTCTTTTGGCCTTGAACATAATCTTTCCACCAGACCAGAACATGCCAACCTATGTCATTCAGGAAGGAAATAACAATCAAACCATGATGTCATTCACTTTGGAGGACTATACCACGATACCAAAATTATGATTCTTTGAACTTTGATTCAATAGTGAAAAGATTAAATAGTAAAAAGAAGCAACGACAGGATTATTGTACCATGTTTACATTTTAATATCAAACATGTCTCTACCTTTACATGTCACACTGTTTAGGTTCATTCTTTGCAGAGATAAATGTGAGAACCACTGTATTAAACATTTGTCTCTGTCTTTTATTGTGATTATAAGTATGAAAAGAGGGAAGCTTTAAAGCTAGTTTGCTGTCTTGGACGGAGCATTCCTCTAATATTACTTCATGAGTATAGTCGAAACTCATAACTCACAGGGCTACATCACTTCTGTGCCACAAGACACGTGTGTGCGTCTGCTTTGACCACAAGTCGGCACATCGTGTCATTGAGAGAACAACAATATGATTGACATAACGACAATTTCTTTTCTGCAGGGAGTGGAAGCAGAACACAACACAACTCATACATACAGCTCTTACACCGTCAGTCTTCAAGTACTAACAAACTAATAAAAAAGGGTATATATATATATATATATATATATATATATATATATATATATATATATATATATATATGTCTGTGTATTGTGCAACACCAGCAAGTATATGTACTTAGCATGTGCTTAGCATTGCAGAATATGAATAAGTGTTCAAACAAATGCAAAAATGTCTTGTAGCGAGCATGCCAGTGCGTACAATATCACAATGTTTTGTTTTTTCAATGCTATATGTGTTAAATAAACTTCCCTTCCAGCAGTAGGAGATGTGAGGGAGCGGAGGAGAGGGGATGCCATCCCTCTCATTAGCAAAGTGACTAAAAAGCATCCTCCTGCGGTCTGCGAGACTAACAGGATCGCATTTTATTAAGCAGCGATAGAATGATCAATGATCATAAAACGCTGCCGCACGTCATTTGACCGGCTCATATCCCACACTCTCTCTCCGAGTGACATGAATAAATGAAACTGAGTCAAACAGTGTGTGAAAAAGCAAATGTCAGGGGAGCGTCTCCAGAAGGTATCAGGATGAAGAGATTAACCACTGACAAGCGCCGTGTCAATCTGACACCTCCACAGAGAGGTGCGTGTTGCTTCTATGTCGATTGTCTCCCGAGCTTTGACATTTTCAACCTCGTCTGAATTCACCTGGAACTTTTTTTTATCATGTTTTCTTTAAAGACGTTAAACCAACTGCAGTGCTGTTCTTCCTCGTCCCTGTTCGTCAACCAGCGGAAGCATTTAATGACGTGTGATTGAGTTTGTGCTGAACAGAAGAAAAACAAAATCTTCTTTTATTCATTAAGCGGATGTTAATTTCTATTGCAGCCTGCTGCATCTGCCATGTTCCTTTCTTTCCTCTTGTTTGCTCCTCGCTGTGCGTATGCTGCAACATTTTGTCACTTTTTCTGACAATACGTAAAACAAAATATTTGTATGCAATCCGGTGACAGCGACCTCCCACACATTGTTATGGATATAAAACACTAACCTGCGACGTGAAGCCAAAGCAAACTCGACAAAATAATTTTATTTTAAAAGGGAAATGTGGAATTTTAAGCACCCGCCCAACTTTTCTTGTTCATTTAATGTTTTTATTCAAAACTGATTCATTTTAAGGAACAGCTTATATTTATCACATCTCCCGCACTGCTGGGCCCCTGGGAATACTTCAGTAAAATGCAGCAGTTAACATTCATGTATGCAGATTGGGACTTGACTCTATCGCAGGTACTGTGGCCCAAAATCAGCCAAAGCTACCCTACAACATAAGCAATGTATTCATAAAAAACATGGAATCACACATGCAGATACTTCAAAGATATTTCCCCTTCGTGCTGCTTTACATGCAGGCTGCACATAAGATTGCACACACACACACGCACACAAGCACGCACACACGCACACACACACGCACGCACCTCCCTTCTTTCTGTTCAAGACATGGTAAATAACCACCTTGCCGCCGCCACAGCCTAGCAATTTATGCATGAAGAGGATGCATCTCGTCTCTCTCTCAAACACAGACACACACACACACACACACACGCACACAAAGCCATGTGTTGCCCTCAAACTGCATGTGGCTAGTGGCTATGGAAACCGTCACAAGTTGAATTACAATGTGGTGATTGAGACGTGGAGACATAGCACAGAAATTGGATTTAAAATGGAAGGAGAGACCACACACACACACACACACACACACACACACACACACACACACACACACACACACACACACACACACACACACACACACCAACCAGATGGATTGGCCCCCATTTTCAGATCAGTTAGCAGCACAGATGGCAATGGTGGGTGTTTATATATATGGGCAAGAATCAAGTGGGACACCTGTAAAATCCAGTGAAAATCAGATACAATACCCAAATACCACGACTACCTCACGTTGGTCTCGAACACCAAATGTTAGCAGCTTCTTGTGCACCTGCATAATTTGTGATAACCAAAAGGGATCTGGTAATGTACTTCTACATTTGTACCCCATCTACCTTAAAAAATGTGGGTTACAAGGCCACTAATTATTTTATTTAGCGCCAGCTGCTGTAGCTAGCGCTGACAACGCTGTTGTTTACTACAGCTCAAACAGTGCAGCCACAAATTATTGTGGTAGCTGCAGCTAGCTTAGGACCCTTGGTTAGGACCCCCCCCCCCCACAGTTTTCCATCTCGCCTCCTCGGCTAAGCGTGGCGGCATCGTCGGTATCAAATTGGGAATATTTCAAGGGAATTTTGTACCGTATGTCTCTGCAACTGAATTTAGAATCGGAAAAATCCACAAATTAGCCGCACCAATAGTTAAGCCGCGTGGGTCAAAGTGGGAAAAAAAAGTTCGCCCTCCATTGTACTTCGTACTTTTTTAATGAATTCCAAAACATTTGGTAGAATAGATAGCCGCAAACGTCTCTTTGCAGAGAGCAGTTGCTATGTTTTGATCTTTATCAGAGCATACCATGCGATCCTTAGTTGAAAAGAAAAACAATTGTGACCGATGGTTATCTAATATGTTGTTCAAAATCTCCAAAACTCCTTGTTTTCCCTGAGAGGAGCTAGAATAATATGCATTTTCACAGACAATGCCTCTGTTAGACTGGTATTGAATCTAACTGGGCCCTGGTGTGTCGCCTCGGTTGGTAGTTGATGGGTTTTACAACGAGAGTAATTAAAGTGACTGACGGCTAGACTGGGGCAGAGGACAAACCAAGCCAGCCTGTTGGGATAATTATTGAATTCTGTTAAAAGCCAACTATGTTATCTGCCGGTGGAGTTAATAGGAGTTTAGCAGCAGAGGTGATAAGGATAACTGTCAGCAACTCCGCTCTCTCCACGCTGAACCTCCTCTCGAGAAGCGGCATAGAGTGCAGTTAATTCTTAACTCATCCTCCATTAGTCTTCGCCACAGACAAAAGACATGGATTCTGTGTGCTCTGTGATAATAGACATCAGAGCAGAGCCCGTGCTTCTGTAGAAATGGAAATAGACGTGACAGCGGCGCTGACACAGTTTGGATTATGTGGGTATTCCATGACAACTGTGTTGCTTCATTTTCGCCGTAAATAATCAATGATACCAATCCATGCTGCAACAGAGCCCGCTGTGATTCCCCTCGGCCATTACAACTTCTCTCAGTTTTGATCAGACCTCTTACCCGACTGAATGCTTTAATGCTTTAAACTATGACTCCCGATGTTTTTGAGGACTGAAACTCAACTGTCAAACAATATCAAGTGTCCTATTGGATAAGTTCTACATACACCACCACCGAACAGACCTAAACATAAAAACATACGTACGTTTGCTGTACAGGGGCTCCTGTGGCCAGTAGTGACGATTACATGGTAATAGTTCATGGCAAAAGGCCGTGTAACAGTGGCAGAGTGGCAGCAAACTGATAGACAGCTAACAATGAAATGTGCAGAAATTCACTTACATTAACCATCACAAGCTACTGGTCATCAGGGCTGGGACGAAATACCTATTTACCAAATTGGTACTTTCATAACAGTCGGACTTACGTGTTGAGATTTTAGTTCATTTCATGGGAAGAAATTAAATCCGACATTTCGGCTAACTTGTACTTTGGCAAATCTCTAAATTGATTGCTTTTCAGCACGTACAGTATGTAATTAGATATGTGGTTAAGTAAATTCAAGAAATTATTCTTATTTCTAGATATGTATTTTGTGTAGACCTCTTTGCCGATCCATTACGTTCTCTTCATACGTCTATGGTCTGCTCGATCTGTGCCGTTTAAACGTATTTTACATAAACACCAGTTCATTGGTGCACTACTGCTGTCGGCTGATTGGACCATGCTGATGCGAGTGATGACCGTCTTGTCTGCTGAATTATTGTGTACATTATCATGCACTCTGCTAAGAATATGTAACCATTAAGCTATTCACTAAAACATGTTGCTGTCACTTATGGAAAACAATACCCCCTGTAAGCCGTGTTCAGGCCGACATGAATCCCACATGACAGTCAAAATGCGTAAAATTAGAAACATACTGACAACAATCGGGGTTTCCACCAAAGTAATTCTTCAACATTACAGGCCTTCGACACTCACACTGAATGTAAAGCATCTTATCCTACTTTTAACGCCCAAAATGCGTATCTACCCGAGAAGCCCTTGAGGATCCCTGTGTGTGGTGATCAGAGCCAACGTTACATACTAGACCTGCTCACGTTTTAACACATAACTTCATCTCAATGATGAACTCCAGACGACTCGAGACACAAAGACGACCCTCACGTGATACGAGTGAGTCCGAGGTAAATCGATGACCCCGGATACTTTCATCATTGTCGCGCGTTACTTCCAGATATGCAGAGAAATTAAGGAAGTGAGCAAGTGATACAATTTCATTGAGGATCGATGGTCTTCCCGTAAAAGAACTGCAAATTTCCGCTGCAAATTAAAGCGGCTCTGCATCAAATCAATTATTAAGTCACCTGAGAAGCAACATATCCCACAACAAGCGTGCTCTCTCACGCGCTAATGCGCTCCCGCTACACAGCGGCTACATCAAAAGGCCTCCGTGACCCTGTGAGACGTCCACTTCTGGGGAACCGCGGCTGAACCGACATCGTAAACTACACACACACAAACTCGATTGTCAGCTCCGAGCGCCGAGACGCGACGCCATGTCTTTGTTCCACCAGATTCATGTCAAGCAGACGTTTTCTCAGCTGGCCCTAACAACTGTACTGACATGCTGAATTCAGCCTCATAAATAGTTCCCTGTAAATTGCCCTCGGGAGATGATATTGACTTGGTAAAAATGAGCTAGATCTTGCATGTTGCAATAAACTAGATGTGATTTTTTTTTTTGTACACACACACACACACACACACACACACACACACAGGCCTCACCAAATCTAATTTACCAGATGCTTTCTAATGGGGCTTCATATTTCAATATAAATGTTAATAATCTATGATTACTCTCTGAGCTGCAACATAGGGCGTGGAGGCTTTCTTTCATGTATTTATGAAAGCTCTCTTTCTCTCTCTCTCTCTCATATTCCATCTCTTGCTTTTGGGAAAATGTTTTTGAATACAGACATCAAGTGAAAGATTGTTTTTTTTTTTACCAGCATGAAGGGAGATCACTGCAGCAGTTATGTGCAGCGTTAACCCCCATTCTTCCTGTATTAATCATCTGTTTAGTGGGGGTTTTCTTTTTTGCATGATATCCCTTTTAATTTTGAGTCCCAGAAAACTGAGTTTTGAACATTTACTTAGCACATTATTTATGCATTTATTCTCAAAGCGTAAACCAGCGAAGCAGAGCTGTCAACTCTGCACCAGAACACTGTCTTTAGTTTAACAGGTGAATTTAACCTACATCAGCGTTAGGGTTGTTATTGAAAGAAGGCAATATTCATTATATTATATAAAAAACAAAAAGTTTGGAGTTAGTAACAGAAATACTTTTCACGTCGTGGATGGTCATGGTGTCCTTTTTGAAATCGTGCTGTTGCATTGAATGTTTTTGTTTCAAGGCTTTGTCTGCTGCAACTCAATTTGGTCTGATCAGGTCCCCCAAATCAATACTTTGAGAGGACCGACCGCATTGTGTCCATGCAATAGAAAACAACACTATCCCAGCGATTTTTTATTCTTGTTTACTTATTCTTTTGAGAGACACTTGATAATCAGGAAGTTAGAAAGCACAACTCATTCTCGAATGTCTTCAGCACAAGAACAATGAGTTTGTCATCAGACTTCAAACTAAAAACACAATTTTCACAAGCTTATTCTCATTTCTCCACAATCAAAAAAAACAACCATCCGAATGATTCAACAAGCACTTCAAAAGAAATATGAATACATTGCTTCAAACAGACGTCCGGCATGACGCACGTAACCCTTCACATGTGATGCCCCCAACGACAAGCTGTGAACAAATGTAATCATGCTGATTGTCAGGGGATGGAGGAGGTAGGAGCCAAACACCAAACAGTCAAATAAAGAATATTTATTTCCACAAAAAAACTCTGCAAGGATTCCCAAAAAAAACAAAACAGATTCGATCGGAACAAAAAAAGCAGCAACTGGACCGAGACAGGCCCACAAAGGCACACAAACAACATTACACAGTACGAACCGACAAGGAGACAAATGGGGTTTAAGTACAAGAGGGAGGTAACGAGCAACAGGTGGACCCAACGAGGGCAGCACAGGTGCAGGGAATCCACAATCAGGAACCAGGTAGACAGACAATCAGCAGGGCAGGAAGTGCAGAGACGCAGCGGACACAAGACTACAAAATAAAACAGGAAACAGAAACTCAAATCATGACACTGAACGGGAACCAATCAGCGCCGTCCCACGTCAAAACCTTACATTTTGTCGGACTACAAAAAAGATCCGACCCGATGGACACACACGCTGCCCTCGCCACGTCGGGACTATGGTAGCTATCTCCAACCCATTTATTTTCCATTTGTCAGCGTCTGAGGGAGGTTATAATAGCTTGGTAAAGCGCCACATTAGAAGGATACGGTGTGACAAAGCTATGGATTAATTCTGTCTGATCCCTCGCTGTCAAGCCCATTAAAATGTATGCAATTTGGCATTATCGCTGGAGCCATGCTTGTCTGTCGACTCGACTCCACATGGAGGGGACCGAGTTAAAATTATTCTGAATGTATCAGTGCCTCATTTGCTGTGTTTAATGACTCACCATGTCTTCAGTTTTTATTTCCCTGTCTTTCCTCCTCCTCTTACCCTCGACTCCGTAAAACTAAAGATAAGGCATGCCTATCATTCCTGCGCGTCTGTCAATCATAATCCGCTGCTGAAATTACATTCCCCCGCATCGCTGCGGCTCTGTGGAGGGTAAAGCCGGCTCCCTTCAACTCTACCTGTAGGTATTCGGCTCCTTCCAGCGCCATATATTATTATTATTATTATTATTATATATACAAGAAGGAGGCAGTCCAACCTCAACCTGTATTTTCTCTTTGTAAAAACTTATCCCGAAAACGCTGTGCCAGATTGATCAATATCAACTCCACGCATTGAAGTGCCAGTCCACACACTGCCGGTGGAATTTCATGTCACCAAAATATTAAAAATGCTCTCAGCCTCCTGGAGCTCTCCAGTTTGACTTATGAAGCTGTTGTTTATTTATTGTTTGCTGATAATGGCTTCTTATCACCTCGACTCTGTAGTCGGGAGAGGCCGCTTGTGAGAACACAACTGAGTCTTTTCAAGCTGAGATGGTGAACATCTTAATACCAGAATGTGTCTATGAAATCATACATTATTATTATTATTATTATTATTATTATTCCTTAGATTCCTACATGCCTGGAGGGTTACACAAAGGAGTCTTTTACTGAAATCCGACTTTGTAAAGTGTATTTATTAGCGATCTAGTGAAACCTTATGGCAGTGTGAAAGTGACGGCGAGGTTAGAGGGTTTATGTAATTACGTAAACTTTACGGTAAGTTTAATTTGTTCTGTTCGGCTCGAACTCTCCACACAAGGCTTTACTGTAATTCAGCAAGCCATATAAAGTTAATCAACGTTGTGGAGAGTCTGGAGGAAACATCACTTGACTTATTTTATCATTTCCTTGTCCGATAATGGCTCGGGATGCTCGGGGCTACAGAGGAATAGGATTTAATCCATTCGGTGTAAAATATCTCTGATACTGATTCCATAATGCATTGGTCACGTATTTGAAGGCTTTGAAATGAACTAACATCCCACTAACTGCAGGTATTAGTCATTACTTTGGGTGAGAGTAATGGTGAGGAGGCTAAAGGCCCTCATGTAAACACTGAACTCAACCTATTATGTATTGTATTTCCTTTGTATTGCCATGAATGGCATGAGTCTGTAATATCAGGTTTCCTCTCCGAATTATTGGAAAACCATCCAAACACAGAGGACATCCAGTCTCTGCAAGCGATTGATATGCTCTAAATGCACCAAATACTGCCTGGAGGAGTATGTCAGCATCATTACACCTGATACAGTCGAACAAATATGTGTTATGCAAGACGGTGATTCTGAACAGCAGCTTTTGCAGAGGCTTGTGGTGCATGTTTTAACATGTTTATATATACATTCTGATTCATATACATATATACATGAATAACATGTGTGTTTTCTGAACGAATCAGAGCCATGTTAGACAATATATACATGTATATATATATGCAAATGAATGACTTGTTTGGGGATTGTCCTATGAAACAGTAAAACATCTGTTGAATGATATCACTACGACAGATCACTCCTCCATTTCACTCTATAAATAGCAGCCTTCAACAACCTGTACTCGTCTAATAGCAGTTTGAACTGTCGTCGGCGCAGCAGCTGCTCATTATCTTGGGCTTGGAAAAAATTCACATTTTTCATGTGACATTGGTGGGAAGGATATGAAACAGGCAGAGTGGACTGCACAATGATCACAGTGCTGAAAATAATTCAGCTGGATGAGCAGCGGAGATGGGATCTCCCGATTAAGAGCTGGCACTGGTCTCATTCTCGCTCACGGTGGCACTTTTTCCTCTCCGACACGTCCTCGGTCTACAGAGGACACTGCACACACACCTCATGTCACGGTACTTTTACACAGAAGTAGTAAAGTAATTGCTGCCAATTTCAGACATTAAATTGATTTTAAAAAATGGAGAAAGCAGGTTGCTTCTCTTTTTCAAAAGCATTGAAAAAAACTACGACTCTTGTTCCCAGATTGGTTTCATTCGAGCTAAACTCTTGTTGAACCAAGAAAAAACAAGGACATGCTTCTGCTGTTGCACTTGTGCTCGACCTGATGCCCGGCCACCCCTTTCTCTCTCACACACACACACACACACACACACACACACACAGACAAGACAAACACACCAAAAATCTGACTCGTACAGAGCGCCAGAGAAAGAAAGGTTATAGTCCTGGGTCTCACACGGCCCTGTAAGCAAGCTCTGCAGCATCTTCAGACATAAAACATATGCGGCTTTCAGATAATTTCCCTTTTCTCACAGCAAACGGTGCAGACAGATGGTTCAGCGGCTGGCCACCTTAACCATAAGCATCTGCATGTGTCTGCACGAGTGATTTAGACATATGAATCAGTTTATTCTGCTGTGTGTGTGTGTGTTGTTAGGTCTGTAACACTGACAATGGTGTAGAAAAAAGGAGAGTAAATGCCTGATGGCGGTTTAATGTGGCCTGCAGCTCACGCTGGCAGGGAACACATGAACGTGTGGATTCGATTACATAGAAGTTAATTCAACCTCGGTATGGTACCGCATGTGTGTGTCTGTCTGCAGCTAATCTCACGTTGGAGCCATCGTACGTCCAAAAATGTTTGTCCAAATGTATAACTGTACGCTCAGGGCCCTTTCATGGTTGTAGTGAGACACATCTTTCTTTAAATTGTATGTTTAAGAGAAAATAACCCTACTTCTCATTTGTTTTACCTCAGGAAACATTGTAAACGTGAGATTGTGATCTTGATCACTTCCTTCAAGTCTTCTTTAATAGAGGTGGTCTCTTCTATGTTAGACCATAAAGCAGACTATGTTTTAAGGCGGGCTCACTGTGATTGACAGGTCGCTGCCGCCACCAGAACCGTCACTGCGTCACTGCGTCACTGCTCCGCATTGCAAATATGGTAATTTACGTTTATCGGTCGCAAAAAAAGCAAAATGGCCGATTCCGAGGCTTCACAGCGGCAGTCCACAAACCAAAGATGACGTCACGATGACTGCGTCCACTTCTTATACAGTTTTTGAAACAGCATTTGCAGATTCATTCCATACGTGACATGTTATGATCCATTAAAGTTAGACACAGTACGAGATGAATAAATCATTTTTGTTGATCTTCGCTGCCATCCTGACTGTAAAAGGGAACCAGAGATCTGCACTCTCAGAGCACTTTTCTCGTTATGTGAGGTTTTGGCTGGAGGCGTTCACTTTCACTTCATCAATGATAAATAGGGCCAACCTTGACAAGGCTTTGTTCACATAAATTAATAAGTTAGTCCACGTCTTGGTGTTCAACTTCACGGCAAAACTACACTAGGATGCAGCCAACTTGTTTTGTCAGTGATTGTACACCAACAGTTACACTATTAGGGGTCACCTCTAGACCCTGTGTTCAATCATGACCGATCACTGCCGTCAAAGACACATTTTTGACATAGTTATTAAAAGTGTCATCCGCAACATTGTTCTGAGAATTATCTGGGATTTTTAACATTATTTGACTGTGGATGACTTCTCTTATGCTCGATTGACTTTATGTTGCAACATTTCTATCTTAAATGTTGCAAAAAGAAACAAAGGTAACAAAGCCGAACATGAGACATGATGCTTCTTCTGTTGCAACAATGTGTGTGACTGAACAGAGTTTCAAGGCGCTTTTTCAAGACTATTCATTTGGTGTAAAACTCAATTGAGAGGCTGATCATTGTAATAAACCTGAAACCCATTCAGAAACTGCTCTCCTTGTTTGGACAATTGGTCAAATTTTAGTCTTAACTCAACGTTGACCTGATATGTTGTTTCTGTGTTTGGGCTTTTTAGGGAAGTTGAGGAAATGAGGATTGCATTTGGGATTAAACTGAGGATATTTGTGAGGTTTCACTACTCGCACTAACACAATAATCCTAATTTGAAGCACAGAAAACTGATTATGTTGTATCATATCTTTGGCAAATGAGTTTTCTCTGTACTGTGCTTTTCTCTCAGTCAAAGTATCACCTACCATCAGATAAAGAAAGCGGACAACCTACAAATGTATTAGTATTGTGATCTGTGTCAAAGGGAAATTGAGACCTGGAGCGTTGTGTAGCACCGGCTCTGCTGCTCCAATCAAATCAAGTTGAATATAACCAACACAGGAGGGGTCCAACAATATTCTCATTAAGCACATCCTATCTATATGCACATCATTATTGGTGATAATCATAATTAGAACGTAAGATGGTATATAACACATAATGTACAAAGGCTTTGGGGCTTGAGAAACCTCTTTGGCAACTTTAATTAATATCAGTTCTCTAATAAGCTCTTCTTGTAATCATAATGAATTATAATAAGAGTCAGGTGATTATGTTGTACTCACAATAGTCCATTAGACTATCTTCAGGCTGAACAAAGCCTGTATCCTTTACCACATTTATACACAAGTTGCTTGAGTAATCTTGGAGGGATTACTGCCATCAGTGAAGGGTGTAATATAAACTGTTGTAATAATCAGCTGTCCAAACTCTATTTAGAGATAATAATATGATGCAATAGAGGACGTAATAGGCGTATTTCTAATTTCACATCTTTGTCCTTGATGGAAAACAGAACAACAAAACTAATTAGGCGTAAGCAAATCCCTCTTGTCATTACGTCTCAAGTGACAGAAAAATTACAATCTGCACAAATCTACACATCGATAATAAGGCATCGACACACAAGTGTTATCGTGGTGTTATAAAGTAGCTCCACACTAAGTGACTCTCAAGCATTATCTGCAAATGGGTCCTTTTTTTCCAGGATAAAAAGTTGTTCTTATCCAAATAACACCAACCTCCTTCAGCTCCTGACAAACATTGAATTCATAGCAACAAAGTGCCGTTGACAGTTTGGATCAGAATAAGGCACACTGCACACCAAGAGTGTACTTTTTCTATTTTAGGGTGTACAAAACTGTCAAACTGAATTTAAAGTTCAAGCCATACATAACTTCAATTATCCGTGGCCCCAAATGGATAAACACTATATGAGGTAACTGTCAAATAAAGATAATTTTAGAAACAGATATTACGGATTTTTTCCCAACACTTGGCCTGTCAGGGTTTCCACCTCTAAATCCTTTGAATGGGAAAGCACTGACACGGAGCCGGCTTTAAGAAAAGCTTAAAAATACTCCAGAAACAGCCCAAAATCTAAAACTGGCGCGATCAAAAGGGCTGGATTTAAATCTGATTATATGGACATCAAATACACACATATCTTATCAACTTTATAACTTGCCCTGTTTATCTTGCAGGCACCAGCAAACAAGGACAAGCCGAGTCTGGGAGGACTGGACATTTATAACCTCTGCAGATTGACTTTGATTTGATAACTACAGCAAAAATGTACATTGATTGTATCACAACAATGATTCTTTACCGCAGTTATTTGTTATGTATATGTTTCCATGCATATGTATATATGTATGTATGTAGACCACGGGTATGTGTATGTATATATATGTATATATATGTGTATATGTATGTGTGTGTATGTATATGTACGTATATATATATGTATGTATGTATGTATGTATGTATGTATGTATGTATTCATTTCATTTGCTTACATATATATATTAATTTCTTATTTTTGTACATATCTGTTATCCCTGTTCCTGTTATTATTTATTTTATCTTATTTTATTTGTGTGTTTAGCTTAGTTTAGTTTATTTCATTGGATGTCTAAGTGTGGGATGCTGCTACTATGACAAAAAAAAAATCTCCTTGGAGATTAATAAAGTACTTTTCATTCATTCATTTCCTTTCATTCATTCGTTCTGACAACCAGTATTTCATTAACGGAGGAATTAGAAGAAATTGCGTGTCTTTTTATTCCCAATTTGTTAGTTTTCATATCGTGTTTATTTACTAGAAAGTTAAATGTGGATTTGTTGAGGTTTCTGCCAGCCAGTGCCTGAGACCAGTGGCTCGTAAAGTTTCATATAATGTTCGATTGAGAGAGAAAGATCGAGCGAGCCTGTGCGACGTGAGTCTGAAGTTAGCGGTAACGTAGCCGGCAGATCTGGTTATTTGTCAATAACAAAATGCTACAGCTCCTAAAAGAAGCCAACCATGTGTGAAGGGGTTCGTTAGCCTCAAAGTTACTGACAACATCTGGCCAACTAGGGTGGACCAGTTACTGGACCAGTTACTGGACCAGTTAGTCTCATTTTAGTGACAAGCCGCTCCTCCAAGTTTGTGCTGGTTCACGACACCTAAATGGGAAAAATGTACCGGTCCAGTCCGGTGTTCGGCTGATTATCAAACGGGTTTGATCATTTTTAACAAGGTCCAACCCTAGCAGGGTATCAGCAGGTAGCCCAGATATCCTCCTCCCCAGTGGCTTGTGCTCAACCTGCTAGCTGTGCTCAGGACAGATAGGAAATGCTGTGTTGTGGATCTGGGCCAGGCTCTCCTCCTCTGCGCAGGGGGGCACCCAGGGTTGAGCCGGTCTGCAAATCCTTTTTCTGACCGAGTGATGTTCTGAAACGTCTCCGTAACCTGTGGACTATTAAAACGTGGAGCTTCTTGGAGCCGAATGTCTTTCATGGATCACACGCCAGAGCCTTGATACTTCAAGACGGCTTTGCCTCTCCCCTGGACCTTGCAGGTACTTTCAGTAAAGTTGTGCCAGAAACCCTCCACTCCAATCACTCTCCCTCCTCCCTCCCCCTTATCCCCATTAAGATTATACCACTTAAGAAACACTGTGTAATCACCCGGGCCCAAACGTTGTCTCTTTCTCCTATTTAGTCATCAATATCCTTCACACACAGCATATAGTAAAACCCTTAACTTGATTTCCCCCATATTATTCTACTTTCTTCTACTCTCAATCATCCTTTTTCCCACGGACTAAAGGTCTTTGAAGCAGAAATTATTCGTGCCTTCCTTTTAAGTCTTCCAATTCATTCTGATTGCTTATGCTGTTTTTTTGTAAGTTTGCTGGAAAAGAGCCTACCACTTAGTCATCAAAAACAAAAATCCTATTAAGCGGCTTCAAGTTCTGCTGGACACGCATCAAAATCCACAAATCCCATACCAAGCAACTCTTGACTCCATCAAGACTTTGTTGATTACCTCAAAGCTGGAACGCCTGTTTGCTTTTTTTTTAGATGATCCTTTGATCCATCTGGATGACGTCCAATCTGGCAGACATGCTTTATGGGTGTTTCTATAGAGAAATGTGGTTCTCTGCTGAATGGAGGAGCCCTTCAAGACGTTCCTGCTACATTCCCCATCACCATTGTTCCTCCTGTTGGGACACGGACAATAAAAACATCAAACACTCATCTACCAGCAGAAATCAGTAATAGGTCGGATAAAATCCATGGCAACCCTTTCCTGAACCGTCTCACCCATCTGTGGCGACTGTGGCTCAGTGGTTAGCATGCCCGTCTTTCAATCGGCGGTTCGATCCCCGGCTCCGCTAGTCCAAGTCGTTGTGTCCTTGAGCAACACACTTAACCCCTAATTGTTCCCCGTTGCTGTGTCTTTGGTGTATAGAGCAAAAAACATAAGTCTCTTTGGATAAAAGCGTCAGCTAGAAGTAAAGTAATCTTTCATTTCCCTTTTTAGTTAGTCACTCAGTCTTTTTTTCCATTTCCCCGTATATAAATCGTAAGCCTTGGATCCATAGGATGACCCTGCTGCCTCCATTTTTAGCTACAACACTCACCATTCAAACCCTCCCATAGATGACTTCATCAATGTTTCATAACTCTGCATCATACGTAGTCTCGCCTCCTCTTCATATTGGACAGATGTGTGTTTCATCCACAATCTAGTCAACCTCACTTTTACCTCATGTCACTCTGACTAGATGTGTGTCTCATACTCAGTTGAAGTCTATCCGAGTGACATCACCACATATTTCTTCGTTGGCCTTTATTAACACACTCCCGGTTGTCATTACTCATCTATTTTTACTGCGCAGTCTCCAGCCCTCAACAGGCCTAATATTCTGCATACCTTTCTCTTCATCTTCATGCAAGGTTTTATATTGTTTTAAGTTGGATATTGTTGGCTTTTTGGGTAGTAAATTGAATATAACATGATTTTTTAAATGATCAGTACACATTGATCATAGCCGATTTGTACAGAATGACTTTTCCTTCTCCATGACGCGTTCATATCTATAGCTGTATTTGTGGTTTTCTAAGATGAATCTGTCGAAGCCAGAGAGCTGTAGCAAAAAATTGTCTTCCAACTCCACCATATCTGGCTGTTTTTGTTTGTGTTGAGTCCTCCGTCCTGAGGGACGCCTCTCCTGTTCGGCATGCCTGTCTGCCTGCCTACCTCAGAGCGTCTCTCTTGTCAATGCGTCATGCCCAATCAAAAAAAAGTCTCATCCTTCTCAGAGGCAGTGAACTCTATCTCGGTTGCTCTGTCTCCCTTCCAACTTTTCACCCTACCAACAAATCTCCTTTAAAAAAAGAACTATTCCCGCTCCTTGAAACCTTGAAACGACTTCAGTGTAGTGTGCAGAGAGGCTGAAGAGGCGGTCCGCACTTCTTCTGGTTTGGTGTCAGAGCTGACAGCCCGTCAAGGGAGAACTGCAGCGGATTAGACAGAACAAGGCAGAGCCAGGACACACACAAACACAATTAAAGGCGTTTTCTGACAAGACAGCAGCTGATGGACCTTGCACACACGCACACGCACACACACACACACACACACACACACACACACACACACACACACACACTCAAGCACACAGAGAGTTAAAATCTTTTTTTTCTCGCTGACAATCCGGTGAGTAACAGAGTGCCCACAGATCATCATCAATATTCTCGTCTTGCACTGGGAAGGTAAAGAATGAGAGGTTTAACTGACCCCTTTCATTGACCTATAAGATTTTTGTGTGTGTGTGGGTGTGTGGGTGTGTGTGTGTGCACTGCAGATTGAGACCACCAGCCAGTTTGCCAGTTTGGGAAGGTCATGATTTGCAAGAACTGCTAAATCCACGGAGCTCAGCTGATGTCTTACTGACAAGGAAATACAGCGGTACATAATTCAATTGCATCAGAAAACAGCTGTATTAGATGATGTCCAAGGTGTTTTAATATATTGTAAATAATTTAGCCTGACTTTAAACCTGGTAGCCACATTCGAGGCGGATTAGCTGTTGTTTGACGTTCAGCTTGAGAGGAACACAGCGCTTAATCAATTCCCTGAACAATCAACGATCTGTCAGATGATCAGATGGATTGTTGGAGTGTCTGACATGTTTTGTCTGCCGCTGTCAAAGGATCCATAATAAACTGTACTGGGCTCATTACAAAAAAAGTTACTGGAGAAGTATTTTACATGCAGTGGCTAAAACTGTCAGAGATGCTTTGGAGTAAATTAGAATTTTGTCGTCTAAGAGGTGAATCATTTTGTCGTCATCTTTCCATCCATATGCATATTCCAACCGTTTTCCCTTCTCGCTATCCATTCAAGGAATACTGTCATTGTAGTTTCTGCCTAGTTTAAAATAATGTCATTGTCACATTATTTTATATGAAACCTTAGAGCTGTAACAACATGTTTATAGCATTGTCGGGTCATTTTGAGGAAGGGATTGATGCATATTTTATGCATAGTTGAAATTCATTCCTAGAAGTGATTTGTTAAATGTAGCATGTGGCTTTCAGTTCCATCACTGCAGCCTCTAAATTATCCGTACTGCTTGAACCAGATGAGAGGGCGCTATTATGTTCGTGAATGAGTCTGCAATGCAGGGTAATATGAACAGTGACGAGGGCCTCTTTTGCAAAACCAAGCTATGGAATGATTAAAGATGTTTTATTATTTACGTGGGTATGCTATAAACTACTGTCACACACTGTTAACATAAGGCCTTTTCTGGATAATGAATGTACTCGTGAATGCCATTGAGTTTGTAAAGCAGCCAGGGCACAGGAGAAACTATGTGACGCAAAAACAATAAAGGTTAAAGGTCAAGGAACAAAAACCTGCACTCTGGCTAAATGTACAGTGCATGGTGTACATGTACAAGAGTACATCTTTATATATATATATGTGTGTGTGTGTGTGTGTGTGTGTGTGTGTGTGTGTGTGTGTGTGTGTGTGTGTGTGTGTGTGTGTGTGTGTGCAGGCCTGGAAGATGAGTCACTGACTGAAGTTATGAAAAGAGGAGACAAAGGTACTAAGTAAAGTAAGAAAAAGTGACTTGGAAGTAATTTGTTGAATGTGTCACTGCTCTCTCTGGTTCTTACTCTGTCGGTCTCACACACACACACACACACACACACACACACACACACACACACACAGCTTATCACAAAGAGCTCCAGGTGAGTTGGTGATTTAGACCAGTCATTTCCGAGCCTCTCTGTCTGGCTGTAATGACTCCATCCCGGCCTGCTGGCAGAGGAAGATACTGAGAACTGAAGTGAAGTGCTGAATAGCGACTGCAGGGCACGGACCCACTGCAGTGACTGATGATCAATTAGACCCGGGGTTCTCCAACTTTTAACTTTTTTTCTCCCCGCCAAAGGCCACCAAACGGATCACTCCATCTGACAAGATGTTGGACTAAAGACCCTCTGCTTGGGAAGTACTTATTTTTCATCACGAATTAGAACCAATGGACAGAAAGACGATTCACGCCTCAGCACACGGAGACTCTGACTACTTTAAAGTCCTTCACTTATTGCTGTTTGTAGATAGTTTCCTTGCATTGCAGAGGCTCAAATAATCACAAACCTCAGAGGAAGGAACACAACACACTCTTGACCCACATTTAGGGAAAACAAGCTTGACAATTTTCTTTGGTATTTTTTCACCTGTGCCTTATTTTCCCATGTTTTTGTGTGCAACTGACTAATGGGAACATTATTTGGTAGAAAACTGGTGCAGTATTGAACACCGTCAGGTTAATACAAGTATGAGTGAGTGTCGGCTGGGCAGAGTTTGTTGTGTTGGAGTACGGGGAGTGTAGCTGACTGTAATCTAAAATATTTTGAGCTTGTCACAGCTGAATGAAGATAAAGTGGCACTGAGACAGAGGAACACAGGGTTAAAATACACTGGGGAGGTGCAGGTGATTAGACACAGCTGGGATCAATTGGGGGCGGGGCAACAATCACAGTGGCGGGAAAACACACAGCTGCAGGACGTAAAGTGACCTGAAACAAGAGGAGATAAAACAGGAAAAGTATGACAACTGATCAAAGAACAAAAACATAACTTTGGAGACAGGACGAGACGTGACAGCTATGAGGTCAAATGTTTTATTTCTTGGGTCCTTTTTCTGTTGAGTTGTCAGACACTTACAACATCATCTGAGCCTGTCGGTGACATAAACAAGCACTTTAAATGTAGCTGAACCACAAGTGTGAAAGTGACCTAATTAAATGACAGTTTGGGATTTAGCTTCAAATGCAGCTTCTGAGGTCTACGCCACACGACCGCCAAGAATCAGATGATTGAATGCAATCGAGCTGAAAATATAATTTCTTTTTTTTGGAGTTTCCGTTCATCCTTCATGTTGCTGTGGTCTCATTACCATCATCCATGCACTGCTCCCTTCCAGTGTAGAAGATAAATGTCAGTTCTCACTGAGTTCTTTATACCTTTTATTGAAAAGATTTCATCTCACTGACAGAATATGACATGGGCTCTTGCACTTTTAGCGTATTTATGTCATGCGTCTAAGTCAAAGGATCACACCTTGTTTAAGCCATTTTGTTAGATTTCTTGGTCTTCATATAACTGATAGTAAAAAGTTCTGCTTATCCTGTGATTTAAAAGGTTATCGCTTAAATTCTTTGTATATTTCTTTTTTCCGCAGTGCGGAGAGTATTTTCTGTTACGTAACATGGACCCATTGAATACAACATTATAAACGGCTCCCAGGAGCCTGAGCGTTAAGCACGTTTATCCCTTTCTGAACGTCTCATCCCGCTCTATGACAGCCGTCTTTTCAGCCTGGATTCGAGTGTGGCCATTCAGAACGGCTTTAAACATTTTTAACACGTGGTTGGACAGCACTTCATGTCAACTAATTTGTTTCAAGCATACCCGGTGTATAAAAAGTTCAGAAGGCCGCACAGCGAAGTCTCCTTTGATTCATTTTTTTAAGCTAAAAATCAAACAGTCGGTCCCACTTCCTGCAGTATAAAAAAGGGCAGATCTCCCAGTGCTTCAAAAACTCTTATCTCTCCTGAGATGCACTAATCTCTTCTGTGATGGCACTGACGCCCACACACACAGGCTCTGGTTACAACTCCACTACGTTTCTTTATCGTAGACTCAGACAGATGGCAAAGCACACTGTGGATCCCCGTCTCCTGCCTCTGAATTTAATATCTTGCATTCTGTTGCACCTTTGTATTGACTTTTGTGCCAAGCCATACTAATGCGTTGTCATCCCAATGCCCGACCCCCTCATTCAATGGAAAGAAAATAAGTGCCACCTTTTATCACTGTTATTTTGATAGCTCAAGTCTATATTCACAAATCCATTGTCATCTAGATGGCTGCCTTCTCTTTTTAAGCCATGTGAACACCACACAAGTCCTTCTTACTCTCTCAATACCCTATGTTAATCATTTATCTTTTTTTCTGGTGTCAATTTCACTTCATGCATTCATTTACTAATCTATTTACGCTTGCAAGGGATTTTTTTTATATGATTGTTTATCATTTGAATAAATGTTTTACCCTATATTGTTGTTCCTTCATGTCCTGCTTCTCAAGGCTCTTCTGGAGGCTCTTCCTGGTTGTGTGTAACATGTTACTCTTGTTCTCGTTGTACATTGTATTACATGTTGGTCAATACAGTTAGAAGAAAGAATAGTGACACGTCATCTGACCCTGATCTGATCTTTGAACAAGTACCTATCTCCTCAGATACGAATGTGTGTGGTAATGTCTCCGTCAGGTGGGTAAGTTATGTGCGATCTGCTATTTATACAAAACCCTCAGGCTCCCTCCTCAAAGCATGCCACTCATCCTTCTGTCCTTTTCTTTCCTCTCTGAGATGTCAAACTCCTCCATTACCTGGGAAACATCTGCCTCTTGGTACATCAAGCAGAGGTTTCCATCTCATCCTCCCCTCCTCCCTCGTTCTGGCTTTTGGGAGTTTCTCCAAGAGATTCCCAGTCGATCTCATTATAGAGCCGTTCCAACAGATAGCTGGGGAAAATATAACTCCAAAGGTTGTTGCCAGAAGAGAAAAAGATAACAATGTTCCTCATATCAGTGCAAATATCTTTACGGCATCGTTCTTGTCACCTTCTGACAATCTGTCTTTTCTCCTGTGGGGCGAACACTGCACCAGCCTTTCCTGTGTCAAATAATACAAATTGTAAGCAAACGAGGTGTCAGTTTTTCTCACTCTGGCACTAAAAATGCAGGCTAGTTCTGGGAATTGAGAAGTGAAGCAAACAAACAGAGACCGACCTAAAGTGTTTTGTCAGACTTCATAAGGAATCTCCTCCACTGTCACAAGTGTCCCAGATGAGAACGTGGACTTCTCAAAGTCAGTATTGAATGTTCATACCGCGGGGAAGAAGGTAGACACAAGCATCCTTCTTGAACATAAAGTTCACCTCAGCTTTCAAGACAGAGTTTAGTGATGATTTGTTTGCCGTACTTTTGTGACTTCTGCCGTCACTCCTCTTGGATTGCAAGAGAAGGGTACTGGTGAGGACACAATCTCACGTCAAGGTCCATTACTTTGAACTTTTCTAGAGCTCTACATCGGTTTGTATGCTGCTTCAAAGAAGGTCACGGATTTTGTTTAAAGATGAGCTTTTCAATTCAAACACATTATTGCCTCAATGTAGGGCTGGGAGATTAATCCAATTTAATATATCAGAGTTCTCCAAAGACAAATAGACATTGTACCTCACTCTGTTTTGCAATGATGCTTTCTATTTGACTTGTGTCGTACATCCAGCGCTGCCCTTTCCTTTACAGAGGTGCACTTTTGCCCGACGGTGCAAGCAGCCTTCCCAGCGCGCTGGTTGGCGGCTCTCGGGCACTCGCTCCCTGCTGGGAGGAACGCAGACTGTCCTCAGTACAAAATACATACATCCAAACCAGAATTGTCAGAAATGTGCTTCAGATGGTCTATGCAGTGGTCCTGGTATTGAACGAAGGCGTGGCCCTTTCAGACTGTAGAGCGAGAAGACTTATGGAAAAGATAAAACACTGTTAGTCAGGTTTGTGTCCAAGAGTTTTGTGTTCTGGGATTTGTAAACAAAAAAAAGAAGCTTGCATAAGATCACTTAACATATTTACAAAGTCATGGTTGTATACACTGGCCTTTAAAGGGCAAAATCATCTGCACATTGTGTGGAAATGTAAAGTTAGTAGGGCGAGTCATGAATAACACGAGGTAACTATAACTGACACGACTCTGGATGGACGCTCAGTCATCTCTGTACACAACCTGAGTGCTGCACAAGGTCACGCTGGGTGGACGTCACAAGGTTCAGAGGGTTAACTGCATACAGGTCAGTCATAAACCATCTATCAAGCCTGTGCTGACGCGCCAGCGTCTCACACAACAGTGGGGTGAGAAACTAAGTCAATGGTTCAATGACTGACGGCAGATTTTGTCTTCAACATCGTCTGCAGCAGCTCCAAGCTATGTGTGCTATTTAAAGCATTCACAAAATGTCATAAAAACACAGCATTACCTGTATTTTTTTAGATAAAGACAGTTTTAAATCTTAGGAAGCACCTCTTTGATAAAACTGTAAACCCAATAGGTTGTATGTGAACAGTATTCCCACATTTTTTTCAGCCGAGCAGTTACGCTCGGTTACTTCCTCGTAACCTTGTTGAAATTCAAATCTGATTTGCATTAAATTCAATTGCACACCCCTTAAATCCTTATAAATCATCTCCCCTCTGCTTTCTCTCCTCATCTCTGTGGCCATAATGAGCAGGCGCACAGCGGATACTAAATCATCCTGGAGAGCAAATTACCGTAATCTGACAGCAGCCATGCACCTGCACAGCACCTTTATAATCACAGCACAACAACTCTGAGTCTATACTTGTGTGTGTGTCTCTCTCTCTCTCTCTCTCTCTCTCTCTCTCTCTCTCTCTCTCTCTCCATATATATATATATATATATATATATATATATATATATATATATATATATATATATATATATATATATATATATATATATATATATATAATGTACAAACTCTGCCGGGGGAGAAGTTCAACTCCCAGAATACAGTGGGCTGAAAAGGCATTAAGCAGCCATCAGAGAGCGCCTGGCTCTCCTCTCACCGAAGCCTAAAGGTGAAGCTTAATAAGTGAAGACACACACACACACACACACACACCAACACACACTCCCGCCTTGTCCACCTTTTCCCGGCTGCCTGGTCGGGAAAGGAGGTTTGACCTTTATCAGATGGGAGCGCTAACACGCTAATAGCCCTGTCCACACTCCAATTAGAGCTGGTAAGAGAAGGGTTGAACAGAGCACAGCCTGCCAGTAAGGATCTGACTGAGAGATGGGAATTGTAGAGTCTGTCAGCCCGAGAAAAGGAGAGGGAAAAAAAGAGGAAATGATTAATGAAAATGGGAATAAATATGGAAAAGAGAAATACAAGGAATCAAGAAAATGTTGCTCTTTAAAAAAACCTTTTTCATGGTGTTTGATCAGAGATATCCTGTCAGCTGCGGCACCGAATCGGACCAGGCGGAAAGTGGGAGGCCATTGGCCCCGTCACCACAGCAGCCAACAAATGCCTCTGTGGTGGTTGCTGTCACAGCAGCTGACGCCAGGGCCTCACGATGACACACAAGGTGGAAGGGGAAAGCAAGGTGAAGCACGGGTGCTAACAAAGTAAAATCAAAGCCAGCGGCTGGTAAGAAATAAACCAGACTAAAAGTCAATGTGAGCCGAACGTCGTTACCGAAACCAAAAGGGGTTATACTCTATATTGGATATTAGGACATATCAGACACAGATCATCACATGAGTATCGTCTTCTTGGGTTTCACGGCTCACTACTATCCGTTGTATCCGGTCACGACTTAACTACCAGGACCGGGCGACTGCTTGGCCGATGGAAAGAGCTGCTTGCAGCCTTTGAGAACCGCGTGTCGCTCATTAAAGAAAAGTTATGTTGGCGTTAGTATATCGAGCGTGGAGCAGCAGAAGTGACTTGCAGACGACACGCTGGACTCACTCTGCTGCACTGAGCACCGTTTGCTTATGAATTCAAAGTGTATTTTTATTGGAAATGTCTAAATTGCACTACATTTGACAACGCATTCACTTGTGATGCAGATCTGATGGACGGTTTCTTGAAGATATGCAAAGGACTTGACCACAGACAGACGTCAGATGTTTTTATCAAAAGACATTCTGAAAAAACTTGCTGACCTTTTTACAGACGCTAGGCATTACTTGTATTTACAAAGTAATCTAGCAGAATATTGTTTTGTCATCTAATAAATTGCCAGGACAAGTCTTCTACACACTTGAAAAGTGAGGTTTGAATGTAGATTAATATATACATGTTTTGGTATTTGAGTACATATCTTCATTTAGGCAAGGCAAGTTTATTTTAGACAGTAAGGCGATTTAAAGTGCTTCACATAAAATCTTTAAGCATCAAAACATAATGCTGAAGAAAAGAACATTTCATAATTTTAAAGCATTTAAAAACAATCAAAAAGAAGGAGAAAAAAAAGTCGCAGTGCAGTTTAAGAAATAAAATGCGGTGGTGAGATGCAGAAATGTATATCCTTGAATCTGGTTCAATTAAAGGCAACAACAAACAGAAAAGTCTTCAATCTGGATTTAAAGGAGCTGAGGGTCTCATCAGACCTGCAGCTAGCATCAATGCACCCAGGAGGTTCTGCATAAAACATAAAAACACATGATTTAACATCTACTTTTCTTTTAAAATGAGGTTTCACTTCATGGGAGAACTGTAGTACTGTAGATAAGGTTATCTGTGTGTGTGTGTGTGTGTGTGTGCGCGTGTGTGTGCGTGTGCTGTGGGATGTGCACAGACCAGTGTGAGTTCATGTGCAAAGCAGAGGGTTAAGTCCCTTCTCTCCCAGCAGATGGAACAGAGCGCTGATGTGATATGAGACATTGCAAGTTGCTGAACCCTGGCTGATTGGATGGTAACATGAGGTGATTGCTCTTTTCTTTGGTGGCCCAGCCAGACTTTTCCAAATCTTTATTCGTTTCTCAGACACCTACACCGAGGGCAGTGAGACAGTAGAAAATAAAGCAGATGAAGATGAAAAAAATAATAAAATGGAGACCATCATGCAATAATGGCTGGGATTCAGTGTGTTAAATAAGCAGTGCATGCTCAAAACACCTCAGATTATGCATTTCTCAAGTGTGCCGCATGAGTAATTAAAAAACGACCCACTTATTTGAGCATGCTTCTTGAAAACAGACTGTCTGAAGGCATTTAACTGGACAATGTGTGATGGCCAGCCCTCTTGTGGTGCACAGCTCCCATTACAGGGAGAGAGCGCTGCCCAAACAGACCATGAAGATGAAAAGACTGGATGCGTTGGCCATGTAATGGAACAAGACCCCAATTACACACGGCAAACAAAGGAATCGAACTCTCAAAATCCGTTCTCAGTGGTACCCAAACCCACAACCTCGCTTTACGTAGGCAGAGGAAAATAAAATCCACAAGACAAGATATTAAGGATAAAAGACTGTTTGAGGATGGTTGTCGCTTCCACACTCAGCTCCACGCAGTCTCCATCCAAATCCTTTGTTTTTTTTTCCCACACTGGTTAAAAAAAAGCACTACGAGCATCAACAAGAGACAGAAAAAAGGAAAACGACTGCTAAGTGTGGATAGGCTAGAAAGGAGTTATCAGATTGGTGAGTGGGACAACTTTCAGCTAACGATCGCCATTTTCTTTTGACCCAGTCAAATGACCACGGGACGCGTTTTAATGTTCGTGCTTCCCCAATTCCATTTCCATGGACGGCTGCAGACATGAACTGATCTCCTGGCTTCAAAGCATTTCCAATATTATTGCTAGAAATAGACAGTCCAAGGACAAAGACATCATGACATTGGCCATTGAGCAGTTGTGAAAACAAATCTCCATTTCAATAGCCAAGTCCTGCAACTAAGTGATTGAAGTTTTATTGAGAATTTACTAGACTACAGACTTCAGATAAGAGTCTGTATCTTGAATAAGAATGAGTAAAATAGATCCAGTAGAATAGAACATTACATGTTTTATGGTGTATAGTTTTTGTTATTTAGCTTGAGTGATGGCGATGTCAGTGGGCCTATTGTTCGGTCGGTTCGTAAAGGGCCTTGAAATTGGTTCAGCCTGTCTGCTGTGTTGGTGTGCAGGGCAAACCGCACAGTGCACAGGTCTGGGAGGATCAATCAAATGTGGCAGCGCAAGACTAGACCAGCCATTTTGTAGGTTATGTGATGTTTTTTCAACACCGGCAACCTAAATATTTGGAAAACATGCCCGGTAATCTGCTCTTGCTTCTAGAAGTTAGCTTAGGAGATAGCTAACAGCAGATCCCTGAAATGAAGACAGGAATCTGGAGGAGAGAGTCGGGTCTTCAGCAGTGACGGTCTGCACTCCTGGGACACTCCTGGGGGGGGGGAGGGTCCCAGGAGTGACAGTGTGATGCTAACGAGGAAATGCTAATCATCTATCTACAGCACAAAGGTTATAACAAAACGGTAAACACACAGAGTTATACCGTAGAAGATATTTACATGCTACATCCAGACGTACTTGCAGACTTAGATCTTCAAAGGCTATCAAACAGTAAGACAGAAAAGTAGCTGCAGCATGTCCTCTCAGTAGATTGAGAAACAAATGAACTAACTACGGTGACATTGTAATGAAATACTCTCCAGCCAGTTTAAATGGGCCTCAGAAATGTGAGCTTTATTTGGTTAAAGAAGGAACTTCGATACAGCATTCTGCACTTATTTATGAATGATTATGGATGATTCGAGCAGTATTTATGCAACAGTTGGTTTACGTTGTTTGTGTAAGAGGCTGAGTCCAGCCCTGTGTCATTAGGAGAGGCATTGGGGCGAGCAAACTGCTTTTTGATCGTGATACGGTAACAAAGAGATGGAAATGTTTAAGGTTCATTTTATGATTTTACTATATGCACCCAGGTTGTGCCAACATGGTTATGATTGTGTTTTGTATAAAGAAACGCAACTGAACAATAACAAAACTGGACTCTACATTTGGACAGTCGTGAACGAAACGCGTCAGAAACAATAGCAATGGAGCAAGTGGTGCCTCAGGGTTGAATAGAGGACGGGCGCTACAGTATGAAAAGCTTCTCCTTCACTTTATTAAATACCTGCAGCCGTCTGAAGGCAGGAGCACAGATCCACTTCTACATCTGCAGCCTGTGCCTCCAGTGCTCCACGGCCAATTTGCTTTCAGTAAATCACCTGAAATGAGGTGTTTGCTACAACAACCCCACACACTGCAGGCTCCTCATATTGTTCCTCATATCCGTGCAAACTTTCGTTTTAGCAAAGAATGTTTTGGGAAATTGCTGTTATTATGAGGCATAAATAAGCCAGGGATTGAGTTTTAATAATGGAAAACAATGTATTTATTTGTTACATGGTCGGACGACAAAGTTAGGGAAGCAATGTTAAAGAAATCTGCTGTTGCCTTACACATAAAATAATGATCCCAGTTAAAAGTACAGGTTAATAATTAAACACTTATCAGATAAGTATCGGCCAATACCCAAAGCCCATCGCTAAAAGGACTGAGTGCTTAATTGTAACATTATAGAGCTTGTTAATGGGCTGAAAAGAGTAAGATTATATAAGAATATAAACAGTTTTTACCTCCATTTAGTGAAAGCTGTGTAATGTTCAACATGTTCCTTCTTCCCCCACAGTACAACACACACCATTATCAAAAGGGCGCACAGTCATCAGCGCCAGCAGAGTGGAAAATCTTGGGTAAATGGAAAAGTACCATTATTCAGTCCCAGACCGACCACTCGTCTTTTTTCTTCTTCTTAGTATTATTATATTGCCGCTTTCATAGCAATCAGACTAATGTTAACGCCCACGATTCGGTGGCAGAGGTAGGTGGGTTTCTAAAGAAGTGAGTGATAAAAACAGACACGGTCCACAAAGAGGGAGCGAGGCTGGAACGAGAACAAAACGGAAGAGAAAATGTAATATTCTTCTCCAGCACGCTCAGGGCCGGGATCTGACACCCATTTAGCTGCAGCAAGTAGCCCGGGCCATGATAAATGTGATGAAGACAAGAAAGAGAAGGAATGGCGCGTAGGAAAAAGGCGGACAATGGGAGATGAGAGGGATGTAATATCAAAATCACAGGAGGAGGCAAATCAATGAGATATGAGTGTGAAAAGACAGGGCAGAAGAAAGTGTTGCATTCGTTCGTGCAGCAGGGCGCACACAAGCGCTGCAGGTGCACATTCGAAGCTTCTGATGGCGAGGTATCACCCACGCCATTAAAGCGGCGACGCGGGGTTCCACCTTTGTTGAAGAAGCATCACAGTGATTCCTTCAAGTCCGTCCGATCGCCTCCAGGTGAGAAAATATCAAAGTTAAAAGGAAAAATTGAGGGAGAAAGAAAGAAAGTGTTCATTGTATCATCCTGAGAAGAACTGAGTCAGACTCTCACTTCTTTCTGGCTGTGGGGATATTAAACCACGAGGTGACTTCCTGTGACAAAATAATTACATGTCGGTGTAAAGTTGCTACACAATCTCCTCTTGAATCCAACCAGAGGAATCTGTGTGCACATTGTAAATTGTCGCACACTAAAGAAATGAAAGACTAAAGACCATCATGCATCGCTCAGACGGCAGCCGGCACATGCCGCCCCACCACAAGAACCAGGTGGACTCTGGGTAACGGGGAAATGTGAAAGGCTCTCTCTGCACCTCGTGTTTTGGGGTGTGTGTGGAAAATTAAAAGGGGCTCGAAACCTGCAGTTGTGCAAGATATGAAGAGAGAGAGACACACACACACACACTGCTGTTGCTGTGTGTGTGTGTGTCTCCTGAGAGGAGTTTCACACCCCGCTGGTTATCATCACTGACTTCCTGGCAGCCGTTTCTTTTCTCCGTCGTCATTGTCCCCTTCCTGAATGACAGCTCAGTGTTCTCAGCATCGCCATGGTGACTGACATGCATTGGTCCCGCCCCCTCATCGAAGCGGCTCCCCTTTACGATGCCAGCCGGTCGTAATTGGGTTGTAATTGGAGTTTAATGGTCTGTGTGTTCATGCCTCTGGAGCCCGTCTCTGTGGAGACTCAGACGTGTGGCGGTCCGGCCGGACGCTCGTGGACTTCTGCCATCGATTCATGGTACCTTCCAGTCGCCATGGTTGCATTGGTTTTCCTCTGCCGTCTCTCGAGGCATGCCTTAATTGAATATCACATGACTTCACGCTGTAGTCCATCGAGCAGATACAATAATTATATCTCAGGGGCTCTGTCCCTTCAAGCCGAGTCGGCACTTCTCAGTTCAGTGTCTTGATCCTTATCGCAACGTAACGTCGTGAACACGCGTCGTGTCAATCTAGCGTGTGATCTCCTGCGCCTACGACTCATTCTGGATGTGCCCTCCCAAACCAGTCACATGCAGCGTGTGTGTGTGTGCGTGTGTGTGTGTGTGCGTGCATGGTTTCAACACCTCCTTCCTGGCTCTCTGTTTATAGGCCAGCCGACACATGTGGTGACGCCCCGGAGGCATTGACAGCCATGAAGAATTCATCAGCGGCAAGATGGTGCTTTCTTCATCAATTCTGTGTGATCTTGCAGATGTGTTCGGTCTAATTGACAGAGAAGGAGAGGCACGAAAGTTCAAGAAAGGAGTGTGTGTTTTTGGAAGCTTGGGTTAAACGTATAGGTTTTGATGGCCATCTGGAGTTTTTTTTATGCCGTTCACGTGAGAAAATTGAAAAAAAAAAAAACTGGTCGACTTTGTATATTCTTTTCTGAAACTCACTGGCGAAATTAAAAAATGGGAGCGAGGCCTAATCACCCAACACCAGTGACCGACTTCCTGCGGCTGAGTTAGGAAACATGGCTTCCCAGCAGAGACACAGCGGCAGATTAACGGCCACATCTTTGGTTTGAGACGTTTAACTATCACATAGTCGCTATGTTCTGGTGTCCACCTACTCTCAGAACAGTAGCTCAGTGCTCGGTGAAACCGCATTGAAGGAATTTCCCTCACGGGAAAGACAATGCGTGGTACGACCTGCAGGACAGACGGTTATTCGCTCTGCTGCATTGAAATGAATGAAGTTAACACACTCGACGTGTTTATAAGACATGTTGCGAAGGACCGGTATCCAGCCGATCCAGGCATATTTTAATAAGTAAAATAAACCCCCGAATGCCGATCCTTTCTTTAATGGACTCCATTGTGTTTTGTCCACCTCAGCCGGCTTGTGTTGAAAAGCTGCTCTCCTGTCACTAATTACACTAATTCAGTCAGAAACTTGCTGACAGGCCAAAATTAAACTTGGCAGTTCTGGGTTTGTGTGCTTTCTGCAGCCGGTGTCTGCACTCAGCCAAAAATCCTTTGTGAGGACAGCGACTCCACACTGTTTTTATGCTCTTTTGTTTAGTTTTAGTTTTGTTTGTTTGCTTGGTCACAGGTGGATCACAAGTGTTTACTAGACAAAGGGTGACGTTGTTTCCAGTTCTTTATCATCAGCTGCACAATAATTACAGTACGAAGCAGTCGTCAGCGATGACAATCTTAAATTTCAGGCTTCCTTTAACAAAGCTCTTTTCAGAAACAGGATCAGAAACCGTTTATTGCCAGGAATGTTTTCACAAACGAGGATTTTACATGACATGAGACGTTAGACCAGACAAACAACAATGTGTATTAGATTAAGTGTTAAAGTGTATGTTTAAGTGACATGTGTGTTTTGTGTGTACGAACAAAAAGTAAAAGCATGTACAGTTTTTAAAACAGTAAAGTATATTTTAGTGAGGAGCTCAAATGTATTACGGCCTGTGGTGTTGCTGAAAAGACTAAATAAATAAATAAAACTGGTCACAGGAAGCCCCACTCTGCAACTCCACTACAACTGGTTATTGGCTTTTTGTGTGAATCCAAAAGAGTGATTGGTCACCTCTTATAAAAGAAGGTTACCCTGGAGTCGCAAACCTTCAGTAGCCAAAAGCAAATCCAATGAGACAAATTTAGATGTCACATATCTGACAAAATGTTCAGCCCTGACAAAACATTGCCCTGCAGATTTCTGCCCATCTGATTATGGGTGAAACAGCATGAAACGCCTCTACTGCTGGTGCGGTGGTGTCAACCGTCGTCTCCCTCCACCGCCACTTTAAAGTAACGGTCATGTGATCTGATGTCAGAGGTCAAGCGTGAAGCAAGCAAATCAAATCAAGACCAAAAGAGCAGAAAATGAAATGAATACTAAAGGACTGAAAAAGCAAAAAGGTGGAACAAAACAAAAACAATGTTAAGGCCGACATAGATTTATAACAGAGAATATTAAAAATAACAATAATACATCCCGGACAAAAAGTTGCCTGGGTCGAACTTTGCCGTGACAACATACTTTGTGCCGGTGTTTAAAGAACGGAGCGGAGAACGTTAAAAGAGAAAGTAAAAAAAAAACAAATAGTCTGGGATATTAGGAACGACTGTCGCGCATGTGAAATACATTTCTTATTCAAGGGGGTCATATCACATTGAGAGGCGAGGAGCGGCCCCTGACTGGAGGAGCCCGAGATGAGCGGGTAATTCTCCCGAATACACCCACCGTCTATTCTGGGAGGATTTGTGTGGCTGCGTGAGATAACTCGTAAGAGTTGAAGATGCACAATGTGTTGAAAAGAGGTGGCAGGCGCAGCTTAACGTTACGGTGATCAACACAAACGAGGAAGGGAAGAGGGGCCGGGACGCGGCGACAAAGCCGCCAGGGAAGAAGAAAACACACCTCGGCCTCAACGCGGCATGTTGGAGCAGGACGACAGACGCGAACAAACTATTTCCAGGGAGCAAAGCGCAGCGCTGCTCGGACATGATGGGTGCTTTTAATCTGTGTAGTACAGCCTCGACGGCGACGTCAGTGTCACCTGAAGTTGTCTCTTTTGTGTGTGTTTATTACTACTCCTTGGTTCCGGTGCACAGCAGACAACGCTTAACGGCTTTAAAACAGCTTCGCCACGGCTGCCAAAACGGCGTCAGCCCCGCCCCCCCCCCCCCCCCCCCGGCGCTGATTATCTCGTGGTTAGTTGTCCTCGCCGCGCTTATCGGTTGACTGCTCTTTAATTTAGGGAGCGATTAAAGCCACGGCGCCTGATCGGATGACACCGAGCTCGGGGTGGTCGGATTGAAACGTCTGGACCCGGGCAACTGTTTGGTCTTTACTCGCCATCGAGAGCGCCATGACACCAGAGCAAGAACCATCCCGACATGCGCCCGCATCTCGTTCCCTTTCAATCAGCCTCCATCTGCCTGCGGATTAGAGTTTGTGTCTCGGCTTGCTGGGCTTTGAGAGCGTGGCCCTCTGGAGCGGCGGAAAGTCTTCCTAACTTTTATCTTGAATAACACATAAACAGCGCGTCAAGAGGAGAGAACAAAGCCTCTCCGGTGCTCACGCATGAAAGTGATTGGAGAAGAGAGACAAAAGACGACACAGAAGAGGCGAACAGAGTGTTTATTTTAGTAATGAGCTCTTGTCTTCACGGTTTTCGCTTCCAGCTGGATCCTTTTGTTTTTCCGGCTGTATTTCATGTACACAGTGGATTTAACCGAAAAAAAGGAAATGTACCTTGTTTTGACGAGAGTTGCCAAATACCTCCTGAGACTGAACTGTGTGTGCATTAACGTGACTTAGTGGATAAACGGCGTGTGAAGTGATGACACGTTTCCCTCCTCTTGGATAAAGAGCTCAGACAAAGACAGAGTCTTTTCAGGACCACGTGAAGATTTTAGTCTGACAGAGTTGTCGCGGTACGAAGCGTAGATGAGAGATTAAATGACTAAAACCAAATGCTTTCATTACATAACTATTGCAGTTAACGCCGCCATGCTTTGATGCTGCAAGCCGCTGACGTTTGAGGCTACCAGAAACACAATTTACATTTTTTTAGTGAAATGACCACGAAAAATATGTAATTTTACGCCTCTTTTGTTTCATCACAGAAAACCGTTCACTTGACTTGTCAACGGAGCCGGTGGTTAGCACATTGTTTCCTCACTCCAGCCAGGATTAAGTGACCACCTGTTTTTGTAAAATAAATAAATAAATAAGTAGTGCTCATCACATCCGTTGAGTCAGACGGCTCAAACATATGCAGAACGTTCACACTTTTTTTTTGCTGGTGCTAAAATGCAGGCGTCTACGTGTAAATTCAAGTGGATGCTGTACAACTTAATAATTTGCTTGTAGTCTGAAGGGATTTACAACGTAGTTATAAGAGGACTCCGGTAACTCCTAGCATCCATCATTAGTCGTTACCTTCAGTTTCTCAGAAGAAAGAAAGCTCCTCTAATGCCAGAGAAGACAATATGTGGGGGTTTCATAGTACAACGGCTTTTGATGAATAAACTCATCTGCATGTGAAAAATGGAATTAAAGTTCCCCTTTAAGCTAAGTAAGTGCCACGCAGTTCAGAGGTATGATTATGATAGTGATGAATATGTACCCCCTCCTCCAGCACGTCACTCTTTATTAACTGCCATGTGCAAGATTAGCTGGATAAGATTAATGAGCTGCAGGAACATTTTCTTTGATATTTTCCCCCCGAAGTGCATTGTCCTTAACAGCCTCCATCTATTTGACTTTTACGATGACAGTGACGTACACGTGCAGTAACCGTCATATGAAATTTATGAAGGATGACATGGATATCACGGCCGGCACCACACGGTTGCTTGTAACATAAACTGCTTGAATGTTTGTCAGAACCTTTTACATCAGAATGGATGTAAAAGGATGAAAGAAACATACTTTCAATCGACTGTAAGTTTGCACAAAAGGGAAATTGACAATAAAACTGACCTTGCCTTTGGATGTCGTTTGTCTATGAAAGCACTCACCGTGTGTGTGGTTCAGCCATTAGTAGATGAGTCCAAGTCAAGCAGGTGAGAAACATAAACTTTAAGTTATTTATACGTACAGATTTACTATATATCTGATATATACTGTGTCTTTTTCTCCCTATGTACAAATAAATGTAAGAGCTCAGTGAAACTATTCAAAATTTCAAAGACATACAGTTCACGTTCACTTAAATGACCATGCAATTACAAAAAGGTCTTATATTGTAGTATATGTAGTTGTCGTCTCAAACGCAGCTCACACTGTTCCCATTAGGAGTCAATGTCTCAATGACAACACTGCCATACATCAGAAAGCCCGCTCAGCCAGTATTGCAGAAGAGGTTAGAGATGGATATTTCCTAACAGGTTGACAAGGTGGAGGAAAACACTATGCAATGCAAACTGAAGTGACTGTGCAGCTCGGCTGGAGAAGTAAAAGTGAGGCGGCACTTGGGAGAGTTTATTTCAGGAGCAAGGCTCTGGGACATGGTCTGGGTTATTTTCTGTAACGATGTGCTTCAGATCGCCAGCACCTTGTCACATTGTTTCATGTCTGCATCCAAACTCTCATGTTTTGCCTCACAGATGTGAACACACCAGATGTTTCTGATGTAATATGATAAGAGAGACACAGTTCTGTACATCCATATTTTATGAAATGAAATGATGGGTCATTTAGGGTTTATAAAGTACATGAACAGTTGACAGTATTTCAGTTATTTGGGCTATGCTACGCTAAGAAACTGCATTTAAAGCGGACCAATAACAATGAGGTTTGTTTGGTCCCCTGAACATCTGGACAGTCCAACCACACTTTTTTCACGACCAAAACAGAGGAATGTTCTTGACCCGCCGAGTCAGAAAGCTGACCTAAATCCATCTGATCACGAAGCCCAGACTCGAGGCAAAAAGGCCTCAAAACACGGAAGATATGAAGATGCTGCAGTGCAGAGCAGACCTGGCAGAGCATCGACAGGAAATATCAGTCTGCCGATGTCTGTGGGTCACAGATGCTTCTGGTTGGAAAAGATTGTAAGCTTTGATCTCAACAAAGTCATCATGTTGACCTGGAAAGCTATTTCCGCTATTTGGACACAGTCTATCTGATGTCTGACAGGCATTTACTTAAACTCACTCAAGCTACAAAGAGTCAGCAATTCATATTTAAACCCCCATTAACCACATCCAACCTGGCAACCGAGAACACACCGAGCGTTATCTATTGCCTCTCCGCAGCAGAATTGTGCAACGTTGCAGTTCGTAGTCCAATTTTGTTTATGAATGCGGACGACGCAGGATGAATTAGGGAGTCTCTGATGATAGAGGCTGCTCTGGAGTCTGGTGGTACGGCAGCTGATACTTCTGTATCTCTTGCCAGACGGCAGAAGGGCGAGCAGGCTGTGGCCAATATTGTTTTTTAATATCCTTTGGGCTCTACACCAGGCACCTCTTGTCATCAAAGTCACTGACGCGCTGTACAAGTGAAGTTCTGGGTGTTGATAATCACACGCAGTCGAGTCCTCCTTCACTTGGCCTCACACGCCCCCGAGCAGCACTCAGACGCAAGATTGTTGATTTCCGCTCAGTCTCATCGTCGGTTTTAATCCGCCCGATGACAGTACCGTCTGGCAACTTCCCAACAGGCTTCTCTCCGTGTCGAGTGTTTCGGTCAGGGGTGTGCAGCGGGAGTTGAGCACGCGGGCCCGGGGGTCTCCGGTGGTCAACACTAAAGTGGAGGAGGTGTGGCTGACGATCCAAACGGCCCGGGGTCTTGTTTGTGAGGTCTAATAACCAGTTGCAGTGTGTTGTACTCAAAGCCCAGAGTGCTAAGTTGGCAATCAGTTTCACGGGGAGATTGTGTTGAATGCTGACCTGAAATCAACAAACAACATTGTGCTGCAGGTGATGTAATTTTCAAGATGTGTTAGGCCTGAGTAAAGGGCAGTGGAGACGGCATCCGCTATTGATCTTTTGGCTCTGTATGCATGCGGCTGAGGGTCCATGCTGGTCATGTTCCGAAAGCACACAAAAGAAAAAGGAAAGAAAGCTGCAGTTGAAGTCAAAGACGGTCCTCAAGAGAAGAAAGGGTACATTATGTTTAGTGGATATCCACCCAAACCTGCTTCAATAAGGATTTTTGTCATGAAATGTACAAGAGAACACGTTCCTGAGCAAAATGGATATTGGCTGTATCATATATGGTCTAACTAGAGTGCTGTGTTTAATGCTTAAGTGCTAAATTAATTGACAATAATCAACAAAGCCAGCAAAGAATGGCCATGAGTGGAATTGAATAGGACCAGGAAATGTGCTAAAGTTTTTTGTTTTCAAAAGTTATTTACAGACAGAGGTACAAACAAACATCCAGAAATGGGAATAATGAAATATTCAGTCTATACAGGGTCTAAAATATACACAAGGAAGCTTAAATTTAGCAAGGGAGTAACAGCAGTACACCGGGAAGAGAAAAAAAAAAGCAGGAGAAAGTGTATCTTCCACCTCTTTCCCCCTCACAGAAGCTTGACTGTATCCCTCTGTGGACTGGAGTCAAACACAAGGACATGAATGATTCAACATCTGGCTTCTCCACATCTCTCAACATGTAACCCGTGTACCAAAGGAAACTACAAAGACAAGTAAGAGCTCTTCCTCATCGTGTTCAGGCTCAGGATTCAAGCTACCCGACGCAACCATTGCTTGTTCGAGAGCCCAAGCGGCCATGAGGGGTAGTCGTCCGAGGGTTTAAGTCCTCAAAAGCACTGCGAGGTGACGTCAGTGGGACTGCACAAGGCGCCATGCTCGTGTACATTGCATTTCATTCAGCAGCAGAAAATGTTGCAACATTAAAAAGTGTATTGTTGTCATTTGTGAGCAGTAAGTAAAGTGAAATCCTTCTCCTCTCCTCTCATCCCCGTATCCTCCTCCTCTCTCCTTACCTCCTCGTTTCCTACTACTCTCCTCCCTCCTCCTCTCCACTTCACGAAAGCGACCTGCATCGACTCCCAACAAAAAAGCGAATCAGAGTATTTCTCATAATGTGAGATTATTCTCTGGAGAAACAACACAGGCCATGAATCCAACAATCAAATGAAAATATAGTCCCGATAAAACAACACCTGGCACAAAGGTTGGGACTTTTTTCCTCCAGGACCAGGAATAAATAGTCTTTAGAAACAGCTCAAACAGAAGACTTCCTATCTGACGGGGAAATCAGGAGGTTTCTAGTCTTTCCTTTTTGGGGAAGAAACATCAATGCAGTGACCAGAAAACAACGTTTTAATAGCTGTATAAATAACATTATTAACTTTGCACATCATCTCTGCAACACAACGACAATATGGTGTTTAGCTTCATTTGTCTTCACAGCAGCAGAGAGTTTACATTTGTGCCAAAGGCTGTTCTTGAATGTCTTCTCTCTTTGTTCTTTAAGAGCAGAAGAGCTTCAAGATAATGCCAACAGATTAAATTGGATTGATCTCTTCTTCAATGCCAGTACGTAGCGCAGGCATTAAAGTGGTGTTGGCAGCTGTCTGGAAGGCCTCGTGCGAGTGTGTTGTCAGAAGTAGACGCAGGAGTGGACAGGAGCATAGCGGCTGTGTGCAGAGTAACACACTAAATGTGGACTTGCACTTTGCCAATTTTCAAATGACCTGGTTGAGGTCATTAAAAAAGTAAACACCGATTTGGTGATCAGCAGGTTAAAACAATGTTCAGACGCCATGCGATTTTAGATGTTTAGGAACTGTTTAATAACATTTTAACAATTACATTTCAATATGAAGCAGGTTCTACTTCGAAAAAAATCTTCAGTTTGACCTGAATCTCAATTTGCAGGTCAAACACATCCGGATGTCGATGGTAGAAATGGGCTTAATCTAATCAAAAAGTTCTCCACTGACTTGATTTTGAAAACCTCAACAACATTAAAATAACTACACTTTTGACATATTTATCCTACTTTTCAAGGAAATGTTTTGATGTGTTTTGACCTGAAAAAGCCACCAGCATCAGTACTTTATTAAGATCTTCATAACGCATCAAATTACAGCTACACTAAAGAAGATTCATACATCCACTCTCAAGACAGACAGTTTTCATATTTTCAAGGCCACCAGCGCTCAGAATGTTTGTTTGACTTTGACATTGTTTATCAGGACACACAGCGGCGGGAACTCAGCATTAATTAGGAGGCTTAATGAGAAGCTATCAAAAGAAAGCCAAGAAAATGTAAAAAGTCCCGAAGCTTCAGTCAGTGGGTACAAGTCTCACTTATCCAGATGGGTTTCAGCAGTCGTATAAAAGCATATCAAAGTCAAGGTAAAAGATAAAAGATTTATTGGGCAGCCACTGTGTTTAATAATTCAAAGCTAAAAGCACTATTAGGGGGCAACAAGTGGATGGACGGCTAAACAAGGACCGTGAATGACATTTACAGGATGCGATCCAGACAGCAATGGATCAATTGCAGATGAGATTATGTATCCTTTAGACTTTGAAAGGTTGAGTTTTATTTTCTGACAAGGGCATTATTTCAGCACTTTAAAAGCAACTATTTTTATCCATCCCAATGTTTCAGTCCTGTGTGTCTTTGATTTACTCATGAAAAGCTTTTAGTTTCAGGAGTCGGCATTGTCCCAGTATCTCTCAGGTATTTAGATCAAGCAGCATGTGAAAACAAAACGCCTTGTTAGATTGACTGTTGGTCCAATATGTCAGTCACACATGTATTCAACATTCAAGTATTTAAGCATTGGATTGGATTCAGAATTGTCCGATACCCAATATTAAAAGGAAAGGTAGCTCACCTTGAATAGTTGCCATGTAGTTGCAGCAATAATGAAGCAATAGTTTAAGTAGTTTGTTAAAATATTGAGCATTAGAGGTGCTAATTAGTTAGCTGATTTTGAAACCTCTGCCCAGAGCCATGCTAGCTCTTTCTCCCCGTTTCTGGTCCGTATACTAAGCTAAGCTATCCAGCCGCTAGCTGTTACTTCCTATGCACCATAATTACATGAGAGTGGTATATCTCTATCTTCTCATCCAATTATTGGCACAAAAGCAAATAAGCCGTATAAAAAAATCTCTGAGTTTTCCCATTAAGGCTAAAGAGAGTTCGCCTCAACCATGAGTTTAAATAAATGCAGGTACCGTCAAATGCGGGTTATGAGCCGCTACTGTTTTCCTCATCTTTGATCCATGCGGCTTGAATATCGGTGCGACTAATTTGTGAAATTTTACGGATTTAACAGCAGTTGCAGAGAGCGCTAGCGCGCGAGCGCTAGCAGCAGCCGCACTGTTTGAGCTCAAGTAAACGACACTGAAAATTCAGCACAAAAATAAAAAGTGTTGTCAGCGCTAGCCGCAGCAGCTAGCTCCCCGTCAACCACCGAAGGTAGCGGGACCAGCCCCGGCTCCACGCCCGACTCCGGCAGCGGGGACGCGGGCAGTAGCAGTAGCAGCATCGGCAGCAGCAATATTTTTTCCATAAGTTTCCACTGCAACAGCTCGTGTGATTTGAGTTCCTTCTGGCAGCTGCACTGCGTCGCTTCATGAAAAAACATTAAACACATTCAGCACATTGGTCATTATGATTGACCTCAAAACTGTTTATTTAATTGGAAAAATAAGATGAGCAAAGTTTTTTTTTAAAAACACAAAAAAAGAACAAAACCTTCAAGATATTTCCGATCGCCCTCAGTGGCCATGCCTCAGGTAAAGTGAACTCAGTTGTTTCTCTCAAGGTTACTTTGTGTATCTAGCTCTGGTCCAAAGCCATTACTCAGGATCTTTCCCGGGGAGCTGCCGCACTGTTTTGCCACAATGCAACGGAGGCAGCGGCCAAAAACCAGAGCCAATATTAATAATGCACTCTCCTACCAGCCCCCTGCTTACTGTGTGATGCGTAACAATGCAGCTCGGTCACCAGGAAATGATGATGGCGTTGTACATTTCTGCAAACCACAAATAAGTTGAATGCAGATTTTTTTTTTTTTTGGTCAGAGCAAGTGTCGTAGTACGTTATCAAGATAGGTGGTAATATAATGAGTATAATAAGCAAAAATACAAACACAAAAAAGGTGGGAGTGCTGGTGGATGGGTCCAAAAGCGTGACTTCCTCCTTCCAGCCAGGAGGCTGACAGTCAGCTGAGGGTGGTTGTACGTTATTATTTTAACACAAACCATGATGTTTTCAAACCTTAACCGTTATCATGATCTCCACAACCCACGATTTTAAATAATTAAAAAATTTTAACTCAATTATTCCATATGGTCGACTATAAATAATTGGTCAATTATGCAATAATAAACTTATTGAACCGGTTATTTGGGAACAAATTTTGGGAAAACATTAAAGGTTGAAATTTTACATTTAGTTTGATGTTGGGTTTTGAATTGAAATGGTGCAACTACTACATGGTATTTATTCATGAAACATATTTCTAGTTCAGAAACGTCCACATTCAATGTATCACATGGTTTATAGTGTAGAAACGTACAATGTGAAAAAATATATTATGGTAACTGAATTGAACAATGACAGTGAGCAAGTGAATATATTTTATTTTGTTCACTCAACCCTTTAGCCAGTAAGTTAAATGCCAATAAACACATTGTTCAAATGAATGACAGCGAGCGTCAGCGAGGAAGTAAATACAGTGAACGAACAATTGAGTAAGTAGAAGAAACAAAAGATGTGAAAATGAAATGAAAAGTTACAATTTCAAATGTCACAATCATCCTTTTCATATTCACAAATGTCCAAAAGCGGCTTAAAATACCTCCTGGAAGAGGAGAGACGTAGGAAGCGAGTGACGGCCCCGGCGGTTGTAAAGATGTCTGATGTATGGAGCAGATGGAGAGAGTTTCACGACCTGGACCGGCACTCCATTTAAGTGTGTGTGTAAAATTGATGGCCAACCATAATTGACCTCTGTAGCCACTACAGTACCAAAAGCTGTTCTCCCACTTTGAGGGAAAGGGGAGAGTTATTTTTCTCTCTTTGACACGGGGTGGGAGGGGGGGGAGTGTTTGATTTATGTAAGTCTTCGTCAGGTTGACGTTACAACATCACAGGCGGATTCTGATGGATGTTTCTATGTGAGGAGAAGGGAAGAAGAAGATGAAAGAAGAGGAACAGACGAGAAAAGGCAGGGATGATGATGGGGGGATGGGACAGGTCAGGAGGAGAGAATAAATAGAAAGTGGAGGTGATTAGAGGTAAATTTGGAGGGAGGGGGGGGATGACGGAGGCAAAGTGTAGAAGAAACTAGGAGGAGAAAAATGTTGAATGGTAGGGATCAGAGGAGAAGGCCATAACTACCCAGATAATGCAATCCACTATCTACAAGCTGCATCATCATATTGGACATGTTTCATTGCCTCGATGTCATATTGAACTACCACTGCTCAGAGAATATTGTGACTCCATTGAGATAACACATACTACATTTAGTGTTGGCCGACATGCAGACAGCATCTGCCTCCGTTCCATCCACAAACTCATGTATTAAGGTACATACTATAAAGATAGACAGGAAGGCTTAGCCACTGTATTGTAACATAAAACACTTTTTCAAGCGCTGCAATAAGTTAGAACACCGGACGCAGTGAGCAATTTCAAAATCAGAGGATGAAAAGCTTTTCCTCATTTCGTCGTAAAATGTTCCCTTGAGAGAACGTGAATTGCTGTCAGATTGAAAACGCATCACGTTTCAGTGGATACGGTCCAGCTGTGTTGTGTGTCGTCATCACACGTTTGGTATGTTTGTAAGCCGTGATGTCAGGTCTACATTTCAGCCCATGAGGGGTTTCCTTCAGTGTTTTCATTTCAGCTTTGTTCATCGATAATGAACCCCTTGGCAGGGTCAAAGTGGTTGAATCGATAAAGCAAATTAGGTCTTCATGCATCCTATAACCAGCTATCTTGAATACTGCACATCCATCTCATACACACGTATGTTTAATAGAAATGAAGTCTTTGACTGATCTTTTCTTACAGAACCACTCACGCCTCAACTCAGGTGGATCTGATCACTCCCACATCATACCCATGTGTCTGAACAACTCATTTCAAATAAATAATAATTGATACTGGACTCTAACATGTCATCAATTCTTTTGAATGAAAAGGTTTTGTTCATCACATAAGCCCCCTGGTTCGCTTCCAGGCACGCCAGCCCAAACGAAAATATGTTGTTTTTAATGCCAAGAATGATGCAAAATATCCACTCAAGTGTTATTCTTTTATAATACTTGGCAGCGCAGCATGACTCCATAACTCGGGCAAGTTCCTGTGGTTAGTTTGCATCTCTAACAACAGCAGGACCGGCAAGTGTTTGTTATCCAGCCGCCAAAGTCAGCGGTGCAGATGAAGTGCGCGGTTACAAGCCGGCTCGGTCGTGAGCGACACGCTCACATGCTGACAGGTTTGGTCTCTGTGTGTTTTTAGCTGAGCTGGAACAGAGAATATTTCCTTCAAACAAAAAGGTGATGCTGTTTTTCCCTCATTGTTGTTGTTCTGAGTGAAGTTTGCTGTAAGTGATGTAATGTAGCCCCCGTGTGCTTCATGTGGAGTGCAGCAGCCGGTCATATGGTAATCTCGCAGGCGAGTCGTGTGCTTTGATTAATTTGGAACACAATGAATACAGTTAACCAGTGGGCAGGGATTTATTCCCATCAGGCCACCAATGCTTGAAAAAACAAACACTCTCTCGACGATGTAGTGCTTTGCATAAAGTCCTCCGTGGAGGAGAAACTCTTTTGTCTATAATATTCACAATAATGTGTAAGAATAGTCCATAGTTCCTTGCTCGAAGAGTCAGAAGGATAACGTTCGACGCAGCAACAACAGCTTGACATTATAGTGATTGCTACGGGCTAATTCATAGGCAGTTAATACCATTAACCTTTATAAATGACTATTGCCTTAGTGCACGGGCACTAATGCAAAGGCCACCATGTTAGCGTATAGAAAACAAAATGTAGGGACGTAAGATTAATTGCTCCACTCTGGTGCATTGCAGTGAAATGTCAGATTCTGGTCCTTTAGGGCCCGAGGGCCAGTTATGGTTTCAAGCCAAGGTGTTCAGTCAGAGCGAGTTTAAACAGCGCTGGCAGGGGGGGAAGCAGTCCGTGCACACCAGTCAGTTTTCTGTTGGATAGTGGAACAGATGGCGCAGGGTTGCTACCTAATAATCTTGGACACCGTGTGACACTCTTTTCATGAACCGCTGTCTTGCTGAGACGTGCTGTAAAGAACACACACGCGCACACACACACACACACACACACACACACACACACACACACACACACACAGAAAGTGTGTTAAGGCTGCTCGCCCATCCAAACCTTTTCATCTGGTTTGGGAAGGTAATGTTTCTGAAGGAGTAAGTCTCATAATGAACCATCCACACATCACTATTACTGTTTTTCCACCGCTGCTGTTAATGTTGTTGTTGTTATATAAAAAAGGGTTTGCCAAAACCAGAAAAAACTAAATGTTTATTCCAATTTAAATATGTATGTCGAATTGTCACATGTATTGGGACATAAATAGTGTGTAAATTTACATTTATGTAACATTGCATTGCTCCACATGCAAAGATTTATTTACAATTATTCCCAGTTCATGGGAAGAACTGGGACAGAGCCAAAGTGTGGATCTGCGTCTCATTAATCCTTCGTGTAAAACATCAGGTCGTGGAAATCCCCTGCTGGGATTTATTCACACGATGTGTCCCCTGAATGGTGAACGCGGCTCGTTCAACGCATTCTGAAAGCGTCAATTATCACTGCGGGAAAATGAATCATCTCTCGGTTAAGGTTCGGTTCAGGCACAAAACCTGTTGAAGGTCCCCGACATCCTTTGTCGTCGTTTTGTCATCTTTGTTCAACCCCTAGACGTGTAAATAGTGTTTTTATCAGTGCACTTTTCTATGGTCGCAATCGCCAAGCTCCATGACTGAAGCAACTCCTGTCGTCTTTTGACAGGAGACAGTCTGACTCCTCATACTGGGTAAAGGCATGTCAGTAAGCCAGAAAACACCAGATCCCAGTAACTGAAGCAGCTAAATGGAACCGAGCCATCATTTGTTGAATTATTCAAGCTGGATTTTTCGGTCTTCAAAGTCACCAGATCACCTGACGTGAATCTGGTCTTGGGACAGATCCCGCAAGGCAGGTGGTGGATGGGACACATCGTCTATATTCGAGCACAAACTGAACCTCAAACAACCACTTTGAGTCCTCAGTTTGACTTCCTCGTGCTTCTCCTTGTCCCTCCTGCTACGTGTCTTGTTTTTGCTTCCAGTCCGAGCCTCCCTGCAAACCCCAGAGGCTGAGCGCTGTCAATGGATTCAAATATTGGGTGCAGGACAGCCAAAAAAAAATGCTGACCGCGTGAATGTGTAAATTAATACTTATAATATCACTGCCCCAGCCCAATATCTGATCATAATAAAGTTTGTTTATTCTGAAAATGAACATGTTAGCTTAGTCCTTCCAGCTGCAGCCCTGAAGGGATGAAACCGACTCGGGGAAAAACAAAAGAAAGAAAACAGGCGGTAAGTGTAATGTTACAACCTTCATTCATAACATTGACATTCAAATTTAGAAAAGATTAGGCTGCAATAATATCAGGCTTGTGTTTAGTATTTTACCATTTGGATAATTAGATTACAATGGTTTAAGATTGTATCAGACTTGTAAAGTCCAAAAGCCAAAACTAATGGAAATCAAAATAAATTGAATCATTTTCAAGTCACAAATAGGTTTTTTTCACAAAATATCCAACATCAAGACAACTTTCTTGGTGTTAAGCTTTTAAAAAAAAACGAAATGCACGAATATGTACAAATAGCTCCATGTGTTCACTTCCCAGCTCCTCTCCTCCCGTTTAGCTTGAAGAGGTCTCAATGCTCTTCTCATCCACTTGGCTCTTCTGTTCGCGCCACGTCTCATCTTAAGATTACATTTTGAATGGTCATCTAGAAAACAAGAACATTTCCCGATTTAAAAGCACAGTTGAGAGATAAAACCACTTCAGGGAGTTTACCTTGTAAACAGCACAGGGGTCATTTGCAGTTGAATTATTTTTTACCTTTTTTTCCTCCCATGGAAAATGATTGGCTTAACATTCACACTCCCGTTCCAGATATAACACACGCCCAGGTGAGGACATGGTAGATATGAAGTTTAGCTAACCACTGCTTTTAAGAGTTTAATACCACTGTAAAACTGAAATATATTTTTATTAAGAGAATTACAGTGAAACCTGTTGAACCTTCTTACATCCAGCCTACTCATGTCTGGAGGAGTTAGTCGACTGCTAAATTTCAAAGACAAGTTTACATTCCTCCCTAAAAGTTGTTTGGATTCGCTGTAGACTTTCTGTCATCCCACTTTCCTCCCCCCCCGAGGAATGAAACACTTTCTCTCAGTCTAAGTGGGACCACCGCATGATGTAGGGCCTCGTAAAGTAGAGCACAAACAAAGTACGAGTTCACAACTTTACATAGAGGGTGGTCCCCCCCCCACACACACACACACACACACACACACACACACAGACACACAGACCTACCTCTCCTTTGGCTTATTTGGTACGCTTTCCCAAACCCAAGACTGCACCTCTAAACATAAAACTGCTTTGTCAGCTCCGTCTTGTCACTTTCACGCACAGATTTAGTGGCTGCAGTTTGAAAGTTCCCGTGCCCTTTGAATGTGACACAGTTACACTGTCAGCTGCAACTGGAGAGCGCTGAGGGTGTAACATTCAATGTTTATTTAATGGAGTTGCAGAGGAGAGTTCCAAACTTCGTCCTCTGTCGTACATCAAGGGCACGCTTTTGAATTAGTTTGATCTGTTAGAAATTTTGCTGGCACCCACACATGAGACTTGGCGGTTTGAAAGAACGCCGCTCACTTGAGAGAAAGCCATTGTTCTTGCCAGTTAGGCTTAAGATTAATTATGAACACGAAGCAGAACAAGAAGAGAGAGCCGCGCTCGAGGTGCTTTCTTTCATTCAGGCGGCACATATCGACAATGGGACCGAGTGTTCACTGCAGTGGGGGTACGAGCTGATTGTGGTCTCTTGATCCACAGATCCGGTCTCAAAAACATTATGACCATTGTGCTGCGGTTTTTTGCAGTCGTCTCCTAAATGCTAATACGCTAGGTTACATGATTTGCATATGCTTTGCATAAAACAGTTGGATTTCTCGGCCCAGACTCAATTTATCATAAAAAAAAAACTGCCCATTTGAATTGTGCTTGCTGTAGGGAGAGTTCACCATGCGGCTTGGTACAACTAGTCCAGAGAAGAAATGTAAAAAATGTGGCTGCAAGGTGCACGTCAAGTCATGGGAGAGGGAACAGTACGTTAGCTTGAACTGGTCGAAGCGTCGCAACGAAAACAGAGCACCTGGTTTTGTTAAAGATTAGATGAAATATGACTTTATTCTACCCCGAGGGAAATTACTGTGCTGCAGTTGCAAAACAAAGTGGAAAGAGTGCAAATATTTAAAAAGTCTCTTCTATGCAGTGCCAAGATCTGGTTAACAGTATCGATCATTCGACGCACTCATGTTCCCTGACACCAGGAAATATGGAAACAGTTTAGCCGCTTGTGTAAATAAACCGTACACATCCTGATGCATTACAAAATGGATTTGTGGAAATTTTAAAAAATATTAATTCTAATTTGGATCCTCTTGTATGACACCAGACTACGTACGTCCACTAAACTCCTATGAGAACAAGTGCATGTCCATAAAAACTTATCACTCTACTACCCCTTTGGATAACTTTTACGTCACAAACGTTGAGTGTACGGCAGGTTTCCATCTCCCGCTGTGCCTCCAGTCTTTGATCACAGAGAGGACCCCACGGCCACACAAAAGAAAAGACACAACACATTGTATTCATCTAATTTATGTGCACTTGTTTGTCTTTATGTCGTGGCTGCATTTTGCCGTCGCACCAGTCTCTCTCCTCTCCGCGAGGCCGGGCCTGAGAGAGCGATGACGGCATTCAAGCACTCCACAGACCGCTAACTTGTTGGTGTTGCAACAATGTCCCGCTGAACAACAATGACATGCATGATTCAGTGACTTCACCCAGGTCAGGGTAGACGGTTTGAGAGCCACGAGGCTAATTCGTGGAGTGTAAAAACACGTTTCTGCCAACCACGTACAAGGTGAATGTGGATGTCAGATCAGACTTTCAGTTATTAAAAAGATATGTGGTACAATGACAAATATAACAGCACAAAAGTCCACTGAGCAGTGTTGCCAACTTGGTGACTTTTTTGCTAAATCTGGTGACTTTCCAAACCCTCTTGTCCCCAAATCTTGCGACTTTTTGTGGTGTTATTTGAGACTGAGACTTTTCTGGTGTGTTGGAGACTCTGACGTGAAAGCACACAACGTTCTGCAACGTACTGACCTCAACGAGCCGCCGACAGCAGTCTCAGCCACAGCTGCAGTCAGAGCAGACGCTGCCGAACACGCCCGGGTTTACATAGCGGGATGTAAATGTTTCTTCACTGTCGCACTAAAATAAATCACCTCAGTCACTTACTCACCTCGTCCACCATGTATGTGTGTGTGTGTGTCATCATCGAAACATCTCGTCATGTTTCAGGCCAAACTTTGTGAGATAGAAAAACACATGGAAACTAAACACTCAACAGACGAAGTCTAAACCAGTTCCACCCAAAGCAAGCGGCCATTAATGAGTAAAACACGATATTCTTGTCTCCTACAGCGTCCATTACAATTATGCAAATTAGACGGTGACATCTTTTAGTGACTTAGGACAATCTTTGCGTATCACATATTCATGCAGAAATGTACAACCTGCCACCTGCTTTCTTTTACACTACGCGTTAACACTTAATGTAACATACCCTTTTGAGCTTTTATCCCACATTTTGAATAATCGTCTCAGGGTGAGCAGTAGTTGATCCTTTCTGCTCGTTTAGTTTCCTTTCTTTGAACTTCATTTCCCCTGAAATCTGATCAAATTTGCATGACTGGTTTTACTGTTTGATCTCTTGTGTGTCTCAATAAATGAAAGGCAGCAAAAGTCAGAGAGACAGAGCGAGAACAAACGCCACAAAGTGTGACTGTGGAAGAGTTTAATGAAGTTTTTGAGTGAATGAAGAGGCAGTTGTGAGGAGGACAAACAGATCTGAGATGAGTCAAGTGGAGCTGAAGAGAAATGTGATGTGGAGATAACAGGATGAGCTGACAGTCCAATGACTGCTGCTGCCGACGAGGAGAGTGAACACATTTAATGAATAGAGAGTTTTCACTTGGCTAGATGCCATTTTGTCAACACAATTGCTTTTCTTTTTTGCAAATACAGCCCAGGCCAGAGGAAGGTGTCAGAACGCACTTATTTTTTTGTAGCACATCTCACTTGAGAAAAGACAGTGAAATAAATGTAAAATGTAGAAGCCCTGCAGTGGCGTGCGGAGAACAATAGAAAATATGCTATTGCAACACTGATACGTTATATTTCTTTGCAGTACCTCAGTTAAAATTAAAGTTAGGATTCAGGGGATTTTTGGGGGCAGAAATGGAATTTAATATTCAGAAAAGTGCAAAAAACTAAGAATTGCTGTGTTGTTTGAGAAAGAGACTTTTATCTCGACAAAAGGGAGTTTCAGCCAAAACTATCTTACGCGCAATGACTGATGGGTAATCTTGGTTTTTAACTTGTGGGGAAGTGAGGAGCCATTGTTCAGTTCTTTCCTACAAAGTTTCCCTTGCAGCAGAACATTTTTACTCCCTACTTTTGGATTCATAACATGGCTGGATAACATTTTGAAGTTGACATCGCGGAGAACAACGAGGAGAACGAAACCCAACTGTTGAAAACATCGACTTCCCAATAAAGTTAGTGCGACTGTACTAACTTTAACAACCCATCAAAGGCACATTATGCACAGTCACAGCGTGTTACTGTGTGTCCTCTGATACCGTCCCCCATGTTGCAGGATGGACGTTACCAACACATGATGCTGGAAACACAGCCGGCACTTTGGGAACCCCCTGCAGAGGAGTTCATGACTGCCAAGTGGACTATTTTCCAAACCAACTTTTAAAGAAAAAACCCTCAGGACTTTTTGAAAAATGATGCTCGGCTCCTGCCAAACGGGCTTGTAGCTCCGTCACGGCGCCCACAACACTCAACAAAGTCACGACTGTTTGCTGTCCTGGCTCTTCAATGGTGGGATGACGATTAAAAAAACACACTTTTTTTCGACTATACCTTGAATTAGGAAAAGTAGCACTTTAGTAGCACTTAAATGGCACTTACTGAAGAAATTGTACTTTCTTGATTCTTGTTCTGAGCTTGTACTCATGTGAGAATGCACTCCTTGTAAGTCGCCTTGGATAAAAGCGTCAGCTAAACGTAATGTAATGCAATGCTGACATTTAAAATTACCCAAACGTTTCCATCTGAACGAGGCTAAATATCCAGGATACACACTCAATACTTAGCATCTTACAAATATCGCTCTTTGTAGGCCTCCTCCTGTTTGACTGTCTGCGACTGTTTGACTTGCCGTGTGTTTGCTTTCCTCCAGTCTGTTTGTCTCTGCCTCCATTTCAGATTCTCTCTGTCGGTCTGATTCTCCGGTTGATCGTCCTTGCCTCGCTGGCACCGGTTTGCGTCCCCGCGTCTTCGCCACTGTGTGTACAGCATGTCCTCATTACTAAAACATCAAGCGCGTTGCATTAATGCTCGCTGACAGCCCCGCCTCACCTCCGTTGACGTATGCTTAGCTTGACATTTCTCCTCGTTTTCCGACTGGCCCCCTGAACCTCAGAGAGGACTTGTTTGTTTTCATGTGTTGGTGTCAGCGTGTCGTCCTGTGTGGAGACCCAAACCTCATGCACTCGAAACCCGTATATTCTGCAGTGACTGCTTTTGACTACGTTAACATTTTCAATTCAGGACTTCACGGGCTTTTTTAAAAAAAAATATATATAACTTGAATCTTGTAATATCCAACAAGCATCAAATAGTAAAGATGACAAGATGGTGTTTTATTGTGAATCTCACAGTCATCTTTCTCTGCTGGCGGATGAATTATGTGACAGAAGACTGTCAAGGACACTTACGTGAGGTGAGCTCCAGCGAGGGGCCTGGTGGGCGCCAACCATGATAAACGGATTGAGCTGGTTCAGCTGGTACAGCAACATTTGGAAAACCCCTGAGGATATTAGCACAGAGCATTGTGCAAGAGACCAGCTATATCGGCAAGGAAGCCCTGACTTTAGATTTCTTAGTTTTCATTTTCTTCTGAATTTGCTGAAGTGCTCTTCAAAATTCTTCTGCACTGAGCGAGTGCTGGGACGATCCGACAGCCTCCCGAAGAGGACAATGGATGATGCATGAGAGTAAAGCCCATTCCCTCGAACACAATATCCCAGTATTCATTTTCAGGAAGCCGCACACAACCGTGTTCAAAAGCGTCCTTACTCAATAACAAATCAGTGCCGTGACAATCAAAGGCAGCTGTTTGCTGCATTACTTGATCCGAGCTATTCAAGCAGTGGCGGCAATTCTTCCTCGGGACCGCGTGAAAGACAGACGGAGCTGGATGGATGCGAAGAGCCTTCAAATTCTCTCGAAAGACATATCTATTCAATTTAAAATTGTTACAAGGACCGCATGCTTACTGACAGGATCCCTTAAACCAGTCAGACATTTTCCATCACATGCAGTTCTACATGTAGAGGAATATCTCACAAGGCAATATGTACAAACGGATTTAAAAACAGCCTTGATACCTTTGCATAATCAGAACATTTTCATTGTACGATATATGATGAACCAGAATAAATAGGAGTTGAAAAATAGAAATATACACAGTATATACCGTATATCATATTATATGTATTGATAAGTCGGTCGACGAGATAGCAAAAGATTGTATAGTATAATCATCTCAAGTGTTTCACATATCTGCTGGTTTTTCCGCTAAATGTGACCGGTGCAGATATTTGTTTCTTTTATATCATTAAAAATGCAATATGTTCAAATTAGAAACCATGTTCACTTTTTGGGCTTTTGATGGGACAAATCAAAACATTTGAAGATATCCACCCCAAATTGTGACAGGCTTTTTAAAATTTTTTAATTTTTTTACTTTTTACAACTACCAACATAGTTTTTCTTTCTGAAAATGATTTCCAGCCCTGATACTGTATATTCAACATAATGAGGATCATTAGGACATTTAATTTCAGCAGGGCATGAAAACAATGTAATCAGCAATGTAAACTGACTTAATATGACTTAATGTTGTGGAATAATTGCTGTTCAGAGAACCGAAAATGTGTATTAATTAATTTGACTGTTGTACATTGCTGTACCACTGTGGTGTTACCATCTACGTCCGTGTGCATGTAGTCTGCTGTTGCCAAAACCACCTGGTCGCTAATTGCTTCTGTTACAACCTGCTGTCTCTAAAAACGGCTGAGCCGGGCAAGACAACATGGTGACACACTGAGCGAAGCCTCGGGCCAACACGTTTGTCTTCCCGCTCCTCTTTCCTTCTGTCTTGTCAAAAATGTTGGAAGCAATTTGATGTGAATTGTTTTATTGCACCAGATAATTATGTTTATCACGTGCGCCCCATAATATAGTATTCTAGTTTCTGCCGTTATGTAGTAACGTCAGCAGGGGACAGTGTAATAGCTACGTACAATATGTGAATCTCAAATCCACCCCCAGATTTATATGGTGACTATCTGGACAGCTCGCAGTATATACATGGTCACATGGTTCTATAATGAAGGTCCACTGTTAAATTAGTCGTACACAACGAATGACTAACACGCAGAAAGGCTGGAACAGATGTGTGGCTGTAGATCATTTCCACAGCCTTAAAAGCTTCGGGAGAGCTTTATGTTTTTGAGGACTTGCAATTTAGTATTTGCATTTTGTCTGAGACACGCCGGCTCCTGCTCACGCTGCTCCCCGAATGCATAAACAGCAGAATACATCCGGTGCCGGCACTGGATTTAGCACAATTGTCCAATACAAATGAAGTAACATAATTCCAAGAGTGTTTATTGCCCTAAAAAGGAAGCAGAGCAGTAAACATGTCAAAGTTTGACAGAAGGAATACACAACGTAGTCCACACAAATATAGAAGATTATTTTACCGTGAAGGGATTTTGCCGCTATGAATCCTCGTGGAACATTGCGCGCCTTCATTATGAAGTCAACCACACAGGAATAGCAACATATTTTAGGGGAGAGAGACTGGGAGCATCTTATGACAGAAGTTCTGGCCTTGACTCAACCAGGGTTGGCGGTCAGGGCCTTTGGCCACCAGGGCCCAGGTTTCTTTGACCCTGGTGTAGTGTAGCGTAACCCCACAGATAAACACACAAGCATAACACCTATAGTGTTGTACCTTTTTATTTTGGAGTCTACTTCCTGCCCTCTCGCGGTTCAAAGTCGCTCGCGTTTTGCAGCTTTGATAAACTATTATGTTTCTTCCCATGAGCAGTATGTGGCATTTTTCCCCAGAGCCTCCACTAAATCACCGAGATATGCCTACACAACGCGCATCCACGCAAAAAAAATAAACAGCTCTGTACCTTCAGCATATGTGTCCTGCCAGATCTCTGGAGCCACTGTTATGCAGCGAGTAGGGAAATGTCATTGTTCACTGCGGCGCCCAGAGGAGGGTTGTCATACACTATACATATCTCTGTTTGTTTGGCTTATCGTGACAGGACAAATTCATCACTGCTGGGCATGTTGGCTCAGCCCTCGGCACAACCAGCGCGAGCGCAGCAACATTTCTACGGGATGAATGCTCATTTGCTCCGTCCTATCTCTTCTGGCTCGCTGCCGCTCTCCTTTCATGTGTCCGCTACGCCATTTATTCTTTTATCTTGCATTGTCTCCTCGCTCTTGATCTTCTCTGCCCATCTTTTTGTACGAGTCGCTCTCAATTGTATTGTCTTTTTGCTCTGCGATTCTTCGTCTTTGTACTCACCCGTCCCTTTGTTTACATAGTCTTATTCATTCTCTTTGAGCATTTCTTCCTCTTTTTTTTCCACATTAATCTATCAAAGCCCACTGCAATTATAGACAAAATACACAATTAAATACTTAACACACAACTGTACATGGGGTTGCCGGTGGGAGGGGATCGGGTGCTACAGGTTCAATGTGAATTTATTGTTAAGCTGAATGAGTGATGACCAAACAAAATGCATCAACACTGAATTACGAGTAAATAAATAGACAACGGTACACAACGGTATACGTGGTCGGATCGTTACTCAGTTCAACGACATTCATTTGAGTCAGTCACCTTTCCCTTTGTCTCAAAAACCTTACATTTTGCAATACTGGTATTTTTGACATTATATTACCTAAAATAGCATCGCTTTTAATGACTAAACTGTGTATTAACTGTTCATTCAAGTCATTGGTTCTTGTAAAGTAACAATTTAACCTTCAGTTCATTAAACCGCTTTGCTTTTGTTTGCAACTGTAAACTCAAATTAATTAGTCTGGTTCCTCTGATCCAAGTATGATGCAGTCTATCTCCTCTGGCCGTATTTACTGTCCCATTATTCTGGTTAAATTGACTCCGGTGTGAATATTTCATGCTTTTCTCTCTGGCTACCTAATCATGATGAATGGAGGGCGCGTCATTGTTTTGGTCCCTGCAGATAGAGATCTTCTGTCATAATGATGAAAGCGTGGTCTTCTCCCTGACTCTGCAGTATTGATGACCCGGCGTGTCGACTGGGAAACAGTGGTGTGACTAGCTGGTTTGATGAAGGAAAAAAAAATAAATAATCCTTTCATGTGAATGCACGTCTGTGTTTCTGCATCCAGAATGAGCTTTAATATGGCTTGTTTTGGTGTAAGCTGCCACTTGAAACCTTAGAAAGAGGACATTCAGTATCCACACGCCGTCCACTCAAATGCACAGCGTGCTGTTCTTCAAAACAGACCGAAGCAGCGACGGCCAATGAAACTTTGGAGCTGGAGAGGTTCAAGTGCTGCAGTTTGTGACTGGAATACAAGTAAAGAGGGTGTAAAGAAGTGAGGCCTCCTCTCAAAGGCTCAGAGAGGCTGCAGGGCACTGCTGTGAGGCTTTGGGGTTGTAGGAAACTAGCAGGAAATATGTTGACAAGCAACTGAATCCAAGTCAAGTCTCTTGAGGGTCAAGCCCTGAGTCTTTGGTCATGGGGTAAAGATGCTGAGCAGAAAAGTACACAACAAAGACATGTGTTAGTTCGAGCATCAAGCCATTGCTCAACACTATATAATGTCATTTAAACAAAGCTACAAGTATTATACATTGTACGAACAAGTCTTGCAGTAAGAGGGAAGCACACTTTTTTAGTTGCTCATGATTCTCGTGAACTCGCCAACATCATTTATTTTGTTTCTCTGTCAACGTCGCAACCATCTGTTGCCTCACTTATCTGTCTCTCAGGCATGTGAATGCATGCTGACGCAGGAACCAACCTGTCCAACGCTCACGTTTGGTGTGGCGTTGAATTAGAGTGCTTTTCATGCTTTTTCACTCAATGTCATTATGGAAAAGGTAATCAAACCACGCTTAGGTAATGCCCTCCCATTGTCCTGTATGCATTGTTAGTGTAGCATAAAAACATCTTCTGCTACGAGTATTTACATGAAGACTTTAATAATTAATTGTAGCAATATGACTTCTAAGACCTTGACACATCATGAACACACATGGAAGAAGATCATTTTAATGAATTGTGGCATTTGTGTGTTTTGCACACACCCCTGTATTCACACGCACAATAACCTCGGTGTGCTTTTATCAATGCTGCCCGTTTTACTTACGGTATGATTAAAGTTTCATTAAAGGATCTTCAAGGTTCCCCGCTTGTGAATTGGTTCTTTTGATAGTGACCATGAAACGCAATATTAATGAGGAATATGCTCTATGTTTGGGCGGAAAAATGTATAATGCATTGCATCACAAATCAGCATTAATAAGACAACGTCTCCGTGTATGCCCAACATAATCTTGTTTTAACGTCTGTGTGACTGTCGGTTCACACAGACGTTGCCAATGGACCGTGTACAGCTGCTGTACAGAACTTCCAGAAGGAATTAACAATAAAGCAAAACTCAGTACACCTTAAAATAACCATATTACTGCAGTTTGGGAAGTATTCGATCAGTCTTTCTTTCACGGTTTAACTGCAGGATTTGGTGCATTTCTTTGTATTATGTGACAAAACAAGCATTTTGAAAGTGTTGCTTTTGGCCCTAGTAAATCATTTTCTGCTAGAGAACAAAAACTATAGATATTTCTAAAACACGCTTTTTTTTTTTTTTTTTACCTTGGATGTTATTTTCATCAAAAAGCAATGTTGCAGCATTGGGCAATTCAAAGGGAGCACAATATATCCAGGAGCGATTGTTGACTTCACTGGAGCTTAGGAAGTAACACGGAAGTGTGTGTGTAATCATATACACAAGAAGTTGGGCAAACTACACAATATTTTAGTAAACAGATGTATTCAGTCCTGTGATCAGGGCAGCTTGCGATGAAGCAGGAAGTGACCTGCTTAGCACTAATAATAGTGTATTTGTGTGTGACCTTTTTATCGGTCACTGACACACAACCAAACTTTATAGCAATTTTGTCTCAGACGAAATACATCTTTGTGCACAAGTCCCTCAAACACTGAGCTGCTTCATAAAGATAGTGTTAGTTATTTCAGCTCTTAATTTGAATTACACCTGACTTTTCGCTAAGTCTCCTGAGCTGGCTGACGCGACACTTTGATAGGTCAGTCTGAGTTTAAGGGGCGGGACTAAGCGAAGGATAAATTACCTCAATCTTTCCAGCTTTTGATTGGAAAGCAAACTCAAACGACATCAGCATGAAAGTACCTCTACAGACAGATTCTTATGTGCACAGCAACATTGAAAAACAGATATGTTTTAATTAAAGTCATGCTGTCATACTTGCTGTATGTATTATATCTCATGTCATGATAGTGATTTGTACCTGCAGGCGTTCACACGTATTCCTTCTTGTGGTAAAAAGTTATCTGAAGTTTGCAGCAGTCGAGCTAGACGAGGTTGCTGCTCAAAAGTTGTTTTGAGCAGATTTGTGACTTTACCAACTCTCCTCCTGACACTGAATATGAAATCAAACTTGAAAGAAAAGCATAGGGATGAAATCAACAGTGAGAGCAATAAGCAAGAAAGAAACATGAAAGAAAAGCTAAAAACATCAAAGCAAAAGATAAAAAGAAGGAGAGTCGTGGACAATTAATATAAGATTATTGCCAGACTGTTCTTCTCCACTAGTGGGGTTTAACAAGTGATTTCAGAGATTACACAGATTTAGCAGCCAGAGAGGATCGGGCAGGTTCATGTAAAGTCTGCAGAACGTCTCCAAAACGCACAGATAAGTGAATTTCTTTGTGTTCCACAATGTAAAGTAAATCTGATCCTGAAGCGGTTTGCACACGGCAGCAGTTGGAACATGAAGCGGGTGACGATGACGAGCATGCGGTCATATAATGGACCCATGCCACGCACGCCTCTTTAGCCTTTAAATTCAGGTTAGTTACAGTGGGCACTCCACTGGCATGACCCGAGTAGAGGGTTACCGAAAGTACTGATATGATTTTACTCGTTTCACCAGCGGTTCATTTCTAAGTGGTGCGTTTGTCGTGGACTATTTTCAGTGGATAAATAATAAATAGATATCTGGTGCTCCAGCAGCAGGGCCATGTAGGTGGGATTGATTCAGGATCAACTGCGGTGCCCCTCGCTCATAATAATGAAGGAACATGTCAGCCAGTGAAGCAGTGTGACAGCGAATGATGCGTTTGAAAAGTTTTTTTGACAACGGTGCGGCACAGAGGCATATACGCTATCAGGCTTTAGGTACGCAGAGGATTTGTAATATTAATTCATTTTTTGTTTCGGTCTTTTCTTTAGACAAAAAAATATGCGGAATATCACAAGCTTTATCACTCGTGGCTGTTTTGTCTGTCAGGTTTGTTTTGGGACAAAAAAACATCTCTTTCTCTAAGATGTTCATACGGCGATCCTCCAGATACAGCTGGACCAAGAGGACCAGACTGAGGCCTGCCTCTGCGGCGTGTCACAGCCTGCCAAGGTTCATGTCAGCAGGATGAATGCCAGCCCCCCCTGACGTACATACATGGATAACAAGACTCGGTCTACTCATTTTCATTCTATTCATCTCATTTTCTTCACGGTTGGCTCTTTTCTTGAATCTGAAAGCTGATGGTGTGTGGTCGAAAGAGCGATATGCTCGGTTTCTATTCAGAAAAGGCAGAGAGAGAGGTTAGTTACAGCTGACAGTTTACAATGACCAGAAGAACATAAATCCAGAAAAGGAAAACAACTGTCAGCATTTTTAGCTACTTCTCAAAATCTACTACGCCTCGATGCGAGCTGTTACTTGCTGTGGAAGTAGTTTCACTTGGTGACTTTTCAGACCCCTTTAGTGGCGTGTATTTAAATGCAAGACTGCGTGACACTAAGATATAAAAATCAAAGTTCCCACGACGCTAATTTAGCCAACCGCCTCCAGGGAAAGCTCCCAGTGTATGGGCGTTGTAGTGGCTGGTGTCTGTGTCGCGCTCATGTGACAACGACTCACTCTGTGAACAATCGTCAACCTGTTCAGATATGTTGAAAGGGAAACGGTAATATTTTGAGTTTGATTATGAAATTCACATGAAGCATTTCCAGGATAAAGCCTCTAAAACCACATTGAAACTCGAAAACGGACAATTCACATCTACGATGAGTTATCAAATGTTTTAAAATATATTCGGTACATATTACATAATGTGTTTAAGAGTCATAAACTTGTGCGATAGGAATCTCTTGGGTCGCCACGCTGTCTTTACATTACACCAGTTAAGGACTTCACATGCATTATGAAGCAAAAACTGTGTATATCATTTAAATAATTAATAATAAACAGTTGTATTGGTGCGGGTGCATTTAGCTTTTTCCCCTTAAGTGTTTTGTTTTCTTTTTATACAAAGCTCTCCGTCATGTCTCTTCACTTGCGGTCCGTCCTTCCTTCCTTTCTTTCTTCTACACGCTCCACAACGTCATCAGTTTGCTTGTTTTCTTCAGACAGCACAGCGGGTCAGTCTGACAAGGACAAACACGACGCAGGATTCTCCTGCACTCTAATTGTGTGCGTGTGTGTGTGACGTGTGTACTTGTACTTCTGTCCCGATGGGGACTTTAACCAGGGAGCATACGGAGCCGTGGGGACTCGTGTCACCTTGGGGACCCACACCCCGCTTTCTAGGAAATCCCCATGAAAGGCATTTTCAAGACAAAAATCTGCACACGAAGGCGCTCGTAGAGTTTACACAGAGTACTGCAGTCCTCGGAGGTCAGTTGTTCTTGAAGCGTGGGTCGCTGTTTGTCACTCTTATTGGTCAAAATTAGTATTCAAGTTGGGTAATGCCTTTTAAACTTTGAGTCTTTTTTGACCAAAGTTAGGCATTAATAAATTGCTACATTTGTAAAAAAATTTTTTAAAAAACCACACAAAAAACGAAACAATCGTTCGGACATTTTGTAGATGGAACTCTGCATCGATTAATCCAGAGTATGACAGGCAGATTAAAACATTATACAACAATTTCTAAACTGCAGCTCTTACTCTGTGACTAGTAACATCTGCATGAGCCCACAATACATTGACAGGTTTCCAAGAGGATCCGAACCATGTCAGGTACTGCAGGTGTCTTTTCTGTCTTCAGTTTGAAGACTGCAGGAGTTTCTTCTGAAAGCACAGCAGTAGACCAATACTAATGCCAAACTCCATGCTGCTCTATCTTTGTCAAAGTCCTATCCCTCTGACTGCAGGTGGAAACCAGGAGAGCACAGGAAGGGAACGTTAACTTTTTCAAACTAGCAAACTTTTGGCTGTGAAGCCGCTGGACACTGAAACACCATGCTGTTCAGATGTATCATTCATAGATATTGAATTTCAAAACTTGAAACAAACAATCTGAGCTGAGACAATACAATTATGTAGTAGCAGGCTGGAGACAACCAATATAGTTGTTGAAGGAAGATTAAAGACCATCTGAACAACAAGAAACTCAAAGCAAGCACCTTTCCATAGCACAAAAGCCAGTACAATACTGAATCAGAAATCAAAAGAGAAGTGCAATAGACTCGTGTGTGACAGCGAGGAAATTATGAAGTGAGGTGAGAGGATGATGAATGGAGGGTGCTGAAGTGGGTCCCAGGTGTACAGCTGTATGGCAGGTAAGGACAAAGCCAGACAGGATGATCTGTGATGATGGGAAACCGGTTATATAGCTATAGAGGGAGAGAAATGACAGGTTGGGGGAAGGAGCGAGACCTAATAACTGTCACCCTGGGAATAGTTTTTATGTAAAATTCTGTGATATCAACCGAGATCACAGCGAAACGGAAAGGCATCCCATCGCAACAAATTCAGACCCTGCTGGATACTAGTTGTCTGGAAATAATTTGTATTCAGGGCATGATGAGGTACAAAGCTGTCTTCTCGATAGCTGCTTCATGTGTAGAAAATAAAAGATCCGCTTTGAGTTAGTTGATGTTCCAGCTGAATCAAACAGTTGACTAGAAGGACATCAACCAGCAGCTATTTTGACGAACCAATAACCAGAGGCCATTTTTAAGCATCTAGAATTAGCGTCTCGTGGTTACATGCTTCCTGTTGAGTTGCAGTTCACATCCAACCTTTACAAGTTGGTGAATGAGGCCAGCTCGATGATCAAGCTGGAGCTAGACAGGGTGGAGGCAGAGCAGTGGAGGGGAGGACGAGGGACTTAATCAAAGCCATCTTGGACATCTCTTCTTACCCACTCTGCAACGAGCTGTGGCAGATTGGCAGCTCGTTAGAGCGAGGGATGAAGGACAAGATACGATCTGGGAGTTGTTAAAACAAGCACTACCTTTGCTGGCCCCCCTAGATGAGTTATTCCTTTATTGAATAATTAATCTCAGCATGTTTCACACGACCCATAGCACCTACGTTTGTGAGAATGGTGTGTAACAGAGCCATAGCCCACACTGTACCCAGACATAATAGAAAGCAGGTTAAATTGCCAGACATTGATACAAGCTCAGTATCACGTTGGACACAAACATGATTATTCCTGCTCCTCGCAGTGTCATCCGGCTATTCTTCACCTTGGAAAGCTTTTACTTTCCAGAAAACATGCTGTATAATCTAAAACCAGCAGCTGAGTGAATGGTAACTCTATTTTAAATTGGAGGCTTGTGTAGCAGTGTGAATGAATGCAGGCAAACATCTGTGCATGTATGGCCACGCTGCTATGGGCCTTGTGTGTTAGCGGAAGATATTGTTTCTATTATTGCAATTGCTATTTCGATAGTATAGTCCAAACACACAACCGACTGGTTGTTCAACTGAAAAATTAATATCTGGATAAAATGCTCCTTTCCTTTTCAGCAGGGAACGCCAAGCGGGGAATAGACTGGAGTGTGAAATCCCAGGATTTAAATTTAATAGGGAAAATTCAACTTGTTTGGACAGCTAAAGAGCATTGGAAATTGTGTGTTTACCCACTGTGTAAAAGTTTATTAGCAGGAGTAGATTTGTGCTCTGTAATAAAAGCAGGGATCCGTGGGCCATAACAAAACAAACTGAGGAGAGAAGAGAGGGTGAGGGATTAACATGCACACACGCATAAAGTATGCACACAATTATTTCATATACCTTTTGTACACGCATGCATAAACAAGAACAAAGGAACGCATGCACATCCATAAAGGACACAGCTTAATGCAAAGAGTGGGAAGATCTGCTTCCATGTTGGATAGGATGAGCGGCAGAGAGACACAGTGGCAGCAGGGAGACGGAGAAGAGCGGATCGACTGGCAGACGTGCTTATCCTGAGAGGTAAAACAGTGCAGGCTGGTCATCCAGAAAATAGAAAGTGAAAGGTGTTTTGGAGAGGGACAGTGGATAAAAGGTGATCCTCCCTCGCTCCCAATCCCCGATTGGTTCACAGAAGCCCAAATAAAAAGTTGTCTGAGCGCCAAGGCAGGACCGCTGGACTAAAAAAGCAAAGGAGAAAAGAAAGGAAGCGCTTAAGTGTGTGCAGTGTTGACATCTACAGTACAGACACACAACAAGGAAAAGAAGAAAACAGGAGTGTGATGCTTTTCAGCTAATGTGCAATGAAAGTGAAATTACACTTCAGGCCTGGAGCCAGCACTTGGCTCACTTTTCAGTTCCATTCATCACACAATGTTATTTTTCCACTTCCAGAAAGCATTTTAGCTTCTTTCTTTTTTTTTTTACAATGTGGAAAATGTAGGAGACATTTATGGGCCGACACATTTCTTCAATGATGAATAGACTTCAGATTATTTACATCAATTTAGTCTAGAATGTTTCCTCTGGATGATGTTAAACTCATTTTTCAGTGTAAATAAATTGCAGTCGACTGGAGTCGATTCGGAATTTGCGAGATAAATTTCAGAGATAATTGAATTAATACAAAAAGCTTCACCGAGCACAGCCCTGTCTCCTCAGACGGCTAACAGACGCCTGCTTCTCGGTCTCCATCACATCCCCCCCCCTTTGCAGCAGGTGGTTTGCCTGATCGAAGGAGCCATTTCTCCTCATATAAGACACTTCCGTTTGGGAGATGCTGCATATTACCACAAATTTCCATCAAGACTTCACATTTCCATCCACGAAGGCGCAGCACCAGATGTGTGTATATCAAGCCACTCATGCTCATATGCATGTGAAAAATGACACACGGTGCTGGATGGATAATCATAACAACATCAATTCTGCTCTCCGGCTAACAATTACCTTTTCTATTCATCAGAAGCAAAACCCATTTTGCTTGTTCAGCCAGGGGACAGAGAGATTGGACAACAACAATGGTCGTACTGACAAATGGTGTAAGCCGTGGATTATGATTCAAATAATCGTGACCCTTGTGACCTCAGCTGGTGTTTCTCATTGCACAGCAATTGATTTGAATCGCTCAGAAACAATGAAAACACACCAAAGTGTGACTCTCGTGCCAGTTTCCTCTTTCCCCCTCCATCTGCAATGCCTCCAACTTATCGTGATGCGTCCTTCATTATGGCTGCTTCAAAGTGAATCAGTGAAGCAAATTGACTTTCCAAGCCCCGACTCTCCCAGTGGGGATTCTGCAGAAATTAGATTTTTTTTTTTTTTTAAATTCCAGAGTTACGGTTTCCTATAAAGGAAAGAAAAGGTTGTCGTTTGTCATCTCTCATAAAGACAGACAGATTATGTCTCCTTCTGGCGTGCCACGCTGTTATGTAAAGCAACGCTGTAATCGCTGCTGCCGTGTTATACATGTAAATACTGTCACATTGCAGGAGTGGAGAGGATGTTTCTTCAAAGCAGAGCAGCGATGCCTACATCTAATGAATTATTTAGGGCAATGAGGCAAACATGACCGAGCGCCGCTCAAATATAGGTACAATGAAAGAGCGCACGTACGCTCACACTCAAGGGGAATGTTGTCGAGTGCAACCATTCAAAAATGAGCAGATGTATAAAACATGGATGCAAATCTAATTTGTGTGGCAGAAGACACGAATATGCACCTCTGGACTCCTCCCTCATACACGAGTGCAGCTGGCGATATACAATTCCAGACATGTGCATGGAGTTTAATTGTCTCTGCAATGGCTGCTTTGACAACATAATTGTGGTGGCCAACATAAGTGTGCATGTCAGAAAGGTAAAGACGGAATTGCCTGCAAAATGGTGGACGGATTGAGGATGTTTCACTAATAATCTTGTGTTTCTAATATCGGTTCACTACGTTTTTCAGCCGCACTTCAAAGTCACATAAATCGTGTGAGACATTCACATGCAAAGCTAACCGTGTTGCTAACCTGATGGAGAACCGGTGGGTGGGTGTCACGCTTCCGCGACTAAACTGCAGATTCCTTTCTATATTCCCCATCGAATCCATATCCATCTCTAACCGTTCATGCTTGGTACAACACCAGCGGACTGCTTCACATGTCTGTTATGAATACATTCACATTCAAGTGTTAGGACACACTATTGACTACGTGTCTGCTTAGTAAACGTGTGCTGCTGTAAACGTTTTCTTCGGTAATATAGGAGGATAAACACACAATCACATGGGGCATGACACTGCGCCATATGGGCTTTACATTAGAAGCATGTTGCACCACCAAGCCATTGCAAAAGGGATTATTTTCAATCAGCTGTCAAACCGTGCTGATGGAAACGCCACCACAAACCTAATGATACGCAGTTTATCCCCAAGTATTGATCGCTATCGATGCAGTGAATAAGCAAATAAATTACATCATATTCATCTTCGGAGGGACAATTATGACTAGATCCCATTTTTTGATTAATGATCAATATTGACCTCAAGTATCGATCCAATCCAACCCCTATTCATTCTTGCAGCACCATTGCATCGCCTGTGGCGTCTGTAATATTTCCCCTGATCCTCCTCTCCCTCGTCTCTGGTGAACAGGCCTCCCCTCCCTCCTCTCTCCTCCCCTTAGTCCTCACAAATGCCCTTTGAGACAGGCGCAGAGATCTTTATTCATTATCATAATCCCCTGGTCATGTCTCCTGAATACATTGCCATTTAGAACCAAGGATGCATGCATCATTATGATAACATAAAAAGCAGAAGTGAACCTATAAAGAGGAACATTCTGAGATGTGGCACGTTTTCTTTTTGAATTCCAATCAACATTTATAGCCGTCTAGGAACCGAATGGTCTGCTGAAGGCGCTGATTAATCAAAGGGTTTTTTAGGTTGGAAGACTCGGGCAGCTCAGTGGTTTTCTCTGAGTTATGAGAGGAAGAGCAATGACTCTCCATATACTGCGATACTGTGTAATGATCTCAAATGACTGAGGCTAATCTGGCATCCCATCCTCAGTGCGATCGTGTCGTGACAGAGCCAGCTAAATGTTACAAGCAGTCAATTGAACGATCTCACTTGTCACGAAGGTCCTTGAATTCCACCGGGCATATTTGCGCTGAAATATTTCTATTAACCTGAACTTTTATGAGAGTCAAATGCACAAGAAAAATATCACACAGGTACATTTCCCAGGCAAGACATGATTTTAGTGTATCCCTTTATTTGATTTAAAGCAACACAAATTACTGTGTGATATGAAAGGTGTTGCCTTCAACAACAAATGCAGACACCTATTATTTAACTCTGCCTCGACTTTGCTTCCTTAAGTCTACGGTTTCATTTGTGTTGTGCATTTCCTCTATGGCTTGAGTTAAGGCTGCATGATTATATTCAAAACTGTGATTGTGATTGTTAAAATAACACAGTTCATAATTATCATGATTATTCATGCATTTCAGGGGGCAAAATGTTGTTTTTACAGTTTCACTTTTAAACTAACAGAGCACTTCAATGTTGACTCTGTTTCTGCGACGTTATTGAAGTATGAAAAAACAACATCGCCTACATTTTAAAGATGCATACTTTATTCTGGTGCACTTTAAAATCAAGGGGAAGTAGCCAGATGAACAGTTTTAGGTATTCTCGTAAACAATTGAATCATAAACAATTTTTGATTGTGGACTATATGGACAAAATTGACTTGAATTAAGTTTTTTAGAAAATAAACTTTCAGGCTTTGGCTTCTATGCTCTCTCTCGCCTCAGGGTTCTCTGACCTCAGGGTTCTATGCTCTGACCTCAGGGTTCTATGTTCTGACCTCAGGGTTCTATATTCTGACCTCAAGGTTCTATATTCTGACCTCGAGGTTCTATGCTCTGACCTCGAGGTTCTATGTTCTGACCTCAGGGTTCTATGTTCTGACCTCAGGGTTCTATATTCTGACCTCAGGGTTCTATATTCTGACCTCAGGGTTCTATGTTCTGACCTCAGGGTTCTATGTTCTGACCTCAGGGTTCTATATTCTGACCTCAGGGTTCTATATTCTGACCTCAGGGTTCCATGTTCTGACCTCAGGGTTCTATGCTCTGACCTCAGGGTTCTATATTCGGACCTCAAGGTTCTATATTCTGACCTCAGGGTTCCATGTTCTGACCTCAGGGTTCTATATTCTGACCTCAGGGTTCTATGTTCTGACCTCAGGGTTCTATATTCTGACCTCAGGGTTCCATGTTCTGACCTCAGGGTTCTATATTCTGACCTCAGGGTTCTATGTTCTGACCTCAGGGTTCTATGCTCTGACCTCAGGGTTCTATATTCGGACCTCAAGGTTCTATATTCTGACCTCAGGGTTCCATGTTCTGACCTCAGGGTTCTATATTCTGACCTCAGGGTTCTATGTTCTGACCTCAGGGTTCCATATTCTGACCTCAGGGTTCCATGTTCTGACCTCAGGGTTCTATATTCTGACCTCAGGGTTCCATGTTCTGACCTCAGGGTTCCATGTTCTGACCTCAGGGTTCTATATTCTGACCTCAGAGTTCTATATTCTGACCTCGAGGTTCTATGCTCTGACCTCAGGGTTCTATATTCTGACCTCAGGGTTCTATATTCTGACCTCAGGGTTCTATATTCTGACCTCAGGGTTCTATGTTCTGACCTCAGGGTTCTATGTTCTGACCTCAAGGTTCTATATTCTGACCACAGGGTTCTCTGCTCTGGCACAAAAATTGTAGCAGCTGTAGTCTCTTCAGTTTCTGAGCTTACAACTTCTTGACGCTGCTGGAACAAACGTGTCCTCCACATCTGGCGTGTAGCTCACTCACTGCCTCAACATCAGAAAGTGGGTTAAAACCAAGAGCGTGCAGAATCTTCTTTGGACACATTTAATTGGGTCTTGCATGGCTGACATGCAAATGTGCAATTATTTCATTTTTCTTTCCTTCTTTTTTTTTTAAACTTCCGGCTACCGTCTCTTGGCATGCACGGTGAAGCGGAGCGCTCACTTCTTCATATGAAATGGATGGAGATGGACTTGGTCACTTGCCACGTCATGATGGTGTAGTTTTCACTTTACAGCAAGTCGCCATGGTTGCAAGTCACCAGTCGCTGTGATTAATTCATTTTGAAGACGCTGGAATTTGTGACACCTCGGCTACAATCTCCAGTGTCGGGCCATGTATCATACTTTGAGTACTTTTCATAGTAATGACAGTGAGGTAATGGCCCGACGCAGTTCTTCGTGGGCAGAACCACCTTTGAATTGCAACCAGAGCCACAATGACATTCAATGCAATTAATGCTGAAAAAAAGGGGCCTGAATGTTGTAGATTCATCATCTATTTATATAGCATGGACCTGAAATGAAGAAAATTGAGCGTTTTTAATGTGATAAGCATGGTTCTACTTTAAACATATTACTGTCAGCATGGAGATGGACTGACGAACAGGAAGATTGTGAAGGATGCTCAAAATGTGTTTTAATATGCATTTCCCCTCTGTGCACATAGTAATAAATGGTTAACGGGCCTGTACTTGTATAGCGCTCTTCTAGTCTTCCGACCACTCAAAGCGCTTTCACGCGATGACATCATTCACACCCATCATGGCAGTGGCCAACTGCCCATCATGCTAACTAACATTCACACACCTGCAGGAGCAATTTGGAGTTACAGTAAGTGTCTTGCCCAAGGACACTACATCGGCATGGACTAGCGGAGCCGATCCTGCTCAGCACTGAGCCACAGCCGCTCGAGTGAGTCATGCGTCCTTATAGGTCACTTTCATTATGTGTGGCTGAGACAATGCTGAGGGCTAATAAGTAAGATGGATGGAAGAAATGAAGAAACCTTTCTGATATTGAAGTATTTATGATAATTGGGCCAGGACAAAACATCAGTATGTATTCCGTTAAAGTACACTCGTATCATGGATGTACTAGCAATATGAAGTGTCAGGAAATAAATTGTATTTGACGTCATTTGCATAATCAAGTTTATTTTCAACTGCAAAAAGTATTGCTTAGACATTTCATGATCAAAATCGATGGCAATGAACCGTTTATTTTTTTAAATATGAAATATTGAGATCATCCTCTGAAAGCCAGTATCAGTTGGTCTATGATCATAAAAAATATAAAGCATCAATGTGTGAATCATGGGGTGTCTTTCTAGAGAATAATTTAGTGTTTTCTGTTATAGGATGTCTTCCTATTACAAGTTGCTGCACAGAAAGAATAGAAACCTTTTTCTTTCTTTTTTTTTAGACCACCCATAATTACAGCTTATGGCTGTTTCATGCATGGTTGGCCAGGGATGAGCTGCAGATTTACTGGCTCTTCACTCAGTTTGGTCTTTGATTGGTTTGAAATACAGTTCGTAGAGCCGCTGTAGTGGCTCAAGCTGCCTCTACTGCCCACTGCACCAAATTAGTTAACGAAAATTACACTTGTATTGTTTGTTGACGCTGCTACTATTATTATTCTTGTAATTATTATTTGTGAGAAAAGCCAAGCTGCTGTCCAACAAGCGATTACAATCATTGTCAGTATTGGCATTTCTTTCCTTCAATAAGTGATTCAGGTGAAACGCTTAAGATTATTTACTCGCCTTAGGTGACAATAATTATGCTGTCCAGAGGCAAGACAATCGCCTATGAAAAACAGAGAGCAGATGGCATGGAGGGGATGAAATTATTTTAATATACAGGTAGAGCATAGCGACATCCGGGAGGCCGCATTGTAACATGATTAGATGGGTTTGTATATGTATAATGCATTTGTAATTACCTGAGTAAATACCTTGGGTTTTGCAATGTCAACACAATATTTCAGTAACTTGATTTCCATATGTAATGTCTCCACCATAATTAGATACAAATGTGGAAGATAACCAATCAAAATGTGGTCACGAAATAAATATGTAAATTGAAGAAATTAGATATATGATGAAAATCAACATTGATGAACGTCAAAAACATGCGAGAACATCTTTAGCCGTATCGTCCAGCCCTATAGATCACTCTGGTAAACGTCCAAAAACAAACTGAACGAGATGTGTTCAGTTTGTTTTTCTGAATGTAGGCGTACATGACCGTTTGTTTGGGTTATAACTGGTTCTTAATAGTCTTTTAATTAGTGCAGCGTAGCGTGTGCTTCATGAAGATGGATTTGTATTTGATATTTCACAGACTCAAAGTATTAAAGACTCCTACTGTTAAGACCACTTACCACAAAACCAAAGTATGATCAAACATCATCGTCAACTTACTTTATTAAAGAAAGAATCAGTTGCATTTAATATCTCGGAGCTCATCGCTGCTTCGTGCTGAAATAACTTGCCTGTGTTTGTTTGTTTTTGTTTTCTTGATTTGCTCTTGACTGGTCTGGTTTTGCATGATTTGCTTCATCTGGCATGGCTTTGATTTTATTGGGTCCTGTGTAACAGTAAATCAAGTGATTGTTGAGTTTGGATAAGTTGACTTCTCTGCCAAGCTTCCTTCACACTGAAAAGGCTGCCAGCACTCTGCAATCTATCAAAGTGTATGAGGCAAACCTCCCTCTCTCTCTCTCTCTCACACCCACACACACACACACACACACACACACATACACACACACACAGTAATGTCACATACACTTTGAATGCTGCACATGCACACACAAATCTGGGGCTTGGACAGTCGCCAAGCGCAACTCTTGTGACTGTGTTTGTGTGTGTGTGTGTGTGTGTGTGTGTGTGTGTGTGTGTGTGTGTGTGTGTATGTGTGTGTGTGTGTGTGTGTGTGGAGGTTAAAATGTCTGGGAAGGGAGGGGGCCATCTATAAGGGAACTCCTAATGGCCAGCACAAAACGTCTCTCTTTCTCTCTCTCTCTCCCTCTCCCTCTCTCTCTCCCTCTCTCTCTCTCTTTCTCTTGGTCTGCTGCCATCACATTTCACTTTGTGTATAATGTAATCTGTTTAATATCCCGGTCAGTCCTTTCAACCCCAGGAATGCTTAGACAGACGTTTTTACCATAATTGCCTCATAGATCAGGTTGGCTGTGTGGGGCCACAGTATCCAGGTGCTGTACGTCAGCTGATCACAGCTTCAGATAAGAGCCAACACTGCCTCTCAAGGTGAGTGCATGTATTTGTGCATCTGTGTGTGCGTGTGTGTCTGTGTGTGTCTGTGTGTGCATAGGGGCTGCTGCTGGATGTCAGGTTATGTTGTGTCCTCCTCGGCTGCTTTGTTGAACTCCTGAGTTGTGTGTCCCTCATATAATGTGCCATGTCCATGTCAAGCTCGGCCTCTTCTTGCCCCTCAGGACCAGTGAGGTCACGACAATTTGATCTGTGAACACTTCCTGTCTAGGGCTGGGACAAAATATCAATGTGGAAATCTATTGTATAAGCCTTGCGATAAGTAATCGATACAATTGCACCAAACATCTATATTTTGAATAAAACATGTAGATAAACAGCGGTGTTGGGAGGGCTAATAAGAAACTACCTAGTCATGCTAGCAACTTTTAGCATGATGATCAAGTTGCTGCTCCAAGAGCAGAAGATTGTTGGTCGAAAAGAGTCACATTAACACCTTTTGCATTATTTCACAGTGACGATCCAACAACTATTAACCGGCCAGACGTCAGGCGTGTTGTAAGCTGTTAGCAGCTGGTGGGCAGCACAGTCCTGCTAGGCTAAATAACAGAGCTAACAGCTAACAATATGGTTAAAACGTTTGTCAATTTAGATTCGAACAATTTTAGTGAGTTGTGTAGCTTTCCTTCAAACTTTTTAACCCCATAACTGTTCTGCTTTCTGGTAGTTAATGACTATTTCCTATTTGAATGATGGCACATGTGGACATGGACACGTTGCAGTCATGGTGTTTGTGTGGATTAAAGCAAAACCAAGATAAGACTCTTTGTACGTTGTTCTCCATTGTTTTATCTCAATTGTCAAAAGATGTAAACCTGACACCGCAATGTAGTGAATTACATCACTCCTGCTTTTTGACTTTTAAAGGGGTATTTTCACTTCTTCAGTTACAGATATCATGATGCATTGTAGAAGATTAACTTGAAATATATCAAGTATCACAGAAACACTATCGTAATAGCATCATTATAGTGGACAACGTCTGGTAATGCATTAGAAGTTACTCAGTGATTCCTATCCTCTATTCCCATCAAACAACACAAAAGTCACTTTCACACAGTTACAATTTGGATTCAACACTGAATGGTTGCAACTTGTGAATTACTTGTAGCCAAGAGACCATCGAGGGGCACAACACATAACACTTCAGCTACAAAGAGAGCTGACTGGGCATTTATGGTCTCTTTTTACATTTTAAAAACCTCAGGACGGTCAGTATCCAGACTGAGCAAAACATGAAACAGTTGGGCTATTACACTTAAAAAACAATTAATTAAGGTGGTAAGTATTACTTTACCCCGAAGAGACCAACATAGACCCATTTTTGTCTTTGTTCTGGTCGGTCTTTAAGGGGAAAACTTATTAAAAAAAACATCCTCTGAATGTCACAAATCTCTAGTTTGTGATTCTGAAGCTTCATGAAAGTGATTATCCTCGAGCTTTTACAGTTTCATGACCGGTAATTACAGTGACGTCGAGCTTGTTTTTTTTTAATTGTCTCGCTACAATGAAATGGCTACGATGGGACTTCATTACACGTGAATACATTTGGGCTCATTGAATCCAGAAGAGTTTCAGCTTTCCAGTCATCAAATTTTCTCATTCAGATGAGTTGAGGTGAGAGGTCAAGGGGCCCATTTGAATATAACCACGCTATTTATTTATTTATTTTTTCCAACAGATGCCTTTGGTCCTGCAGTTTCAGATCACACTTGCTGTAAACCGAGTCCATTACTGCCTCTTGAAGACCGTAATGGCGACCGGGATCGTAGGTTTTCACACTACAAAATCCTCGCCATGGGAGCAATCATTTGTTTGTTTAGTACAACAAAAAAAACAAATTTAGCTAGCCGTTTTGTCCGGCATCAACATTGAATATATTGTGACCCTAAATTATATTTTGTTTGTACAGAGTTTGTATTTCTTTATTATTTATTTAGCACTTTTTCCCCGAGGAATAGAAGACAAATTGGGGTTGATAAGTATTTGCCAAGGTTAGGGTCTATTTTGTAAGTATTTACTCCATGAAAAAACGTGAATGGAGGTCTCGTAGGTGTAATAATTCAGGCATCATTACTCAGTCTTTGGTCTCTCCCACCGGTACAGATCACTGTGACATACAGTAACTGCTTTCTTCAAGCGTTTTAAACCTCAGCATTTCATTCTGCTCACTGACAGTCTAAAATTAAATTATTTTATTCCAGAGAGACATAACCCTGCTGGAACAGGTTAGCTTGGGATTTTACCGGTTTGAAAACTGTATAAATCAGGTCTCAGCTGCCTCTCTGCCAAGTTTTAAGAACGACCTTGAGCTTAGCATACTGTATAAAAAGGCATTTAGCTGAATATTTGCCTCAGCCACAAATGTAAAGAGGAAGGGTGAGAAGAGGATAATTAAAAAGGGCAAATAAAAAGCCCTTCAGCAAATATTGGAACATTTGTAGCCCTCACCATACTGTATGTGATTTCACTGCATTAAAAAGGAACTTTACATGAAAATATGAATGAACGGAGAAGCGGCACGGCACAATTAATAGCGTGGGCATCCGTGAGAAATAGAACCATTCGAAAAAGGTATGGCCCAAAGAAAAAATAATGTAAGAAAGAAATGTATGTCCTCACTTATTGATAACTATACCCTAAAGCTTGACAAACCACTGAATTCCTGCTGTGAGAGACACCAGAATAAATGTTCTCATTTCTACGTTTTCTCTTTCAATCTCCATTTCCTTCAACTCTATTCCCGTCTACCTGCCGTCCTTTCAGTTTGCAGCTCTTATTTCTTTCTTTTCGCCGTTTTGGCCTTCATGCTTTTTTAAATGTCAGTCATCCTCACTTTAAAGAATCAAGTAGCAAAGGAGGCAAGGGTCCGAGTCTGCGCAGCAGTCAACATGCAGGTCATGTGCGAAGAGATGAACTCTGAAACTACCTCAAGCACTTTGCCTCTTGTTTTGAAAGCCACTTGCTTCACACTTTGACTACCTGAAAGCCCTAAACCCTAAATGACTTTTCTACAGAGTGATGCTCGGTTTCGGACAGGACAAACTCCAACGAACTGCAAACTCTCAAAAATCTCCGGTTGAGTTAGAACATAAATAAATCGCAATTAAGTGTTCCACAATCGGCCTTAGAGAACCGTTCATTGTTCTTTGAGGCAATCAGTTTGCATGCGTTTGTAAACTAAGCCGAACTCATTTGAATTTACAATGTAGAAATGCAGGAATACTATCACACACCAGCAAGAACTAATCTCCCCAAACCCAAAGACATCTTCCTTCAAAAGACTTTATCTCCAAAAGGCTCAAACTTGGAAGGTTTCTTCTCTACAAGCAGCCTGATTGCATCGCCCTCGAGGCGACCTTGAGAAAACTACATGTTGAAACATCAAGGTGATGGAAGCAGCTGCTGCATTTTCAATGAATCCCATTCCAAGTCCCTGGACACGAGTTGATCTAATAGGATTCAGGTGGATATTAGCAAGAAGGAGTGGAACAAGATCGAGGAGCCCAATAGGTCAATCAAAGGATGACGTGGAATTAAGGATCGGCATTGTCAAGGACTTCCAACTGTCGAGTGAAATCAATTTCTGTGGGTCCAGGCATGTCAAGTCAAAGGAAATTTAAAATCGACAGCTCTACCGTGGCAGGAGTCAGCAGAAACTTGCAGAACTGCTGGTTTTTTTTTCAGTTTTTGCTGCGAGAGCCGTGAAGGCAGTATGTGGTGAACAGCAACCAGCTGGGAGCGAATTCAATACCCGCAACTGCACTCACAGCCCACACTTTGTTTTATACAAAAGACTTTCTGGCGTGCCTGGGCCTAGAAGGACGTATTTTTATGATTATTTTTATTTAGCCGGCGAAAAAAAATACATACATTTTTAAAATGGAACGTTAGCTGTTAAGTTCAAGAGGGTGTAGCATCCGGGGAGCTCAGGCCCACGGGCAAAGAAGTAGAACAAAGGAGAATGAGAGCAAAAAGGCTCGTACTCTTATTTGAATTTACCGATTCACCAGTAAAAAAACTGATTCAAGTTCAAAAAAAGTTCAAGTTGTTTTGGATTCAAGTGCCACCTTTGGAGACTTATGGAGGCACCAAGGGCTCGGCACGCAGCTCATTACCCTCCTACCTCTCCGGGTTAGTGAACCTTTTCTGTTTCTCTGCGTTTCTCTCCGTCTCATGGCTCCGTGGAGTCGTGGTGTCCCTCAAGCCTTCGTTCTGAGAATTAGTTATTCGGTTTTCTACATGCCGCCGCTTGGCCTGGCCAGGTATCCAAAAGTATTTCTACACTGACATGTTATATATGCTGTTAAAACCCTCTGATGCTGAGAAAGTAAAATAACAAATCGGTTATCGTGTATTGAATTGTTGAAAAATTAAAATAGGGGTAGCTGATATTGAATGCAAACCTGTTGGATGATCAAATCAAAATGTGTGATGTCGTGTTTCTTCCTGTTGAATATAATTTCTCAAATTTGGTAATTTTTTTTAAATGACTGATTCATTAAAAAAAAAAAAATGTACACATGCTTTTTCTCTTCTCGGGTTGATTATTGTACTGGGGCATCAGCCAGAGCTCCCTTTACCATCTCCATTGGTACAAAACGCTGCTGCTTGACTTGTTGCTGGGACCGAGAGGCATGAGCAGATCACCTGTGCTTCCCTACAGACACAGACTCCCTCCCTTAGGTTTTGTATTGATTTTAAAATTGTATTGCTCACTTTTGAGGCCTCAAACAATCTTGCTCCTAAATACATTTCTGATTTATTGAGCTGGTATCTGCTTTCTCGACCATTCAGATTCGGAGCCCTGCTGGTTCTTCCATTACAGTTTTTAGCTAAACAGTAATTGGGTCTTTCGCCATTTGAGCCCAACACAATGAAACTCTGAGACTCTGTTTCTGAGTTCTGAAAGCAAACTGTTAAAACCTCATCTTAAAACCTTTTCATTTGTGAAAGCTATTTTACTCATCACAAGTAACAACCCACGGGAAACAGAACATATCCTGGAAACTAACGCTGGAAGGCGATGCACACACACCGGTGCACAAAGACAATCTGGCAGGGGACAAGTGGAGGGAGGGGAGGGATGGAGGGAGTATGTATAGACTCGCTAAATTAACGGGGGAAAACTGTTAAAATGTCTGAAATGTCACATTTAAATTTGCAGCGTGAAAAGAGGCGTCCATTTTTTGGTCGTAGCATGTATAAAAAACGTTATATCTATATAGATATAGAGATAGATATATATATATATATATATATATATATATATATATATATATATATATATAGATATATATATATATATATATATATAGATATATAGATATATATATCTATATAGATATCGATATATATATCTATATAGATATATATATATATATATATATATATATATATATATATATATATATATATATATATATATATATATATATCTATATAGATATCGATATATATAGATATATATATATATCGATATATATATATCGATATATATATATATAGATAGATATCTATATATATATATATATATATATATATATATATATATATATATATATCGATATATATCTAGATATAGATATATATCTAGATATCTATACATAGATATATATCTAGATATCTATATAGATATCTATACATCTATATATCTATAGATCTAGATCTATCTAGATCTATCTAGATCTATCTAGATCTAGATCTGTATATCTATAGATCTATAGATCGATATCTATATCTAGATAGATCTAGATCTATAGATCTAGATCGATATCTATAGATCTAGATCTATAGATCTAGATATTGATCTATAGATCTAGATCGATAGATCTATCTACAGATAGATATGAGAGGGGAAACAGGTGTACAGCATAAACTCTCAGTGAACACACATGGGAGTGAACACACATGTGCGTGGCTGAGGGCAGGTGAAGGGAATGAAACAATCGGGAGACACACATGCACACTCAGCGATAAGTCATATAGGGGACACAAGAGACAACTACAACTACAAAATAAAACAGGAAGCCACCCAACACCGTGACAGCGTATTGTTTTGAAAGTATAAGTGTGAGTTGTGGGCGCACATAACCCATGAAACACTACCAATGGAGTTAATGTTTGAGTTCCAGTCAACGCTGTTGGTCAAAGTATGATCTTAAGTGGACATGTTGTCTAGAGCTTATTTAGATTCACACAACAACCCCAGGTCCCACCTCCAGACTCACAACTACCGACACAATACTTGGCCAGGATTGTTTCTTAGACTTTCGCTTATACAGTTTCAATATCTGAGGGCACTTAAAGCCTGATTATGCTGGTCTGGCCTTCCACAACACAGCCCGACAGTCTGATGCTAAGTATATTAAGTGGTTTGCTCCTGAATTAATATAGTAGTTGAATAATCTAATTGGAAAGTGGTTACAATGACTGTCAGACTTTGTTAGACTTTCCTCCCTCTGCTCCCAAAGGAAAAAAGGTTGTGAGCGTCCATGAGAGGGAGATTCAGGAGTATTCATCAAACGCACAGCTGCATTTCATCAGCCCATTGTTCTCAGTTCTGAGCATGCATCTGTCTCTAAAAGCACTTCCACTAACCTCTCATTGCTACAATGCAGCAGCAAAGGTTTACCCCACCACTTCTATAAATCCTTGCTCTATTAATGTAAATGGAAAACATTTTCATTGTTGGGATTGTGTGGATAAATTTAAAAACATGAACCACTGTTTCTTGCACTACTCTTGACGAATGAATTAAACATAAAGTAAAAGTTTCATTGCAATTTGAACCGAGTACCAATTTAGCAAAGTGTATTGCTTCATCAAGCCAAACTTAACTGCATACTTGTATATATTTGTCATCTCATAGTTTGCACATTAAAAACAACTCTAAAATATTTGCTATTGAGCGCATACAAAGACACATTTTACTACATGCACTCATAAATACATGGATTCAAAGTAACGAGTGAAAGAGCGCTATACCAAGCCAAGCTTATGATCCTCTTCTGAAAGCTTATGGAAAGATATCTAAAAAACTGCATGAGGGTTTAGGATTGTCACAATGAATTGGCGTAAACTGTGATATTTAAAAACTAACTAAGATATTGTGTTAACAAAACACATAATATTGTGTCGATAATAGTTATGGTCACAGACTCGTCTCCTACCTCGACTCAGAGTTTTGAATTTTAATTTGCCAACAATGTGACACTTTATTATTAATATATTCTATATTTAAGTGACGATGGGTATTAAACGTTCACATGTCGAAGTGCCCTTGAGCAAGACACTGAACCCCCAGCGCCTCACAGGGCAGCCCACTGCTCCTTTAATTAAGGATGGGTAAAATGCAGAGAAGAATTTCCCCAAAGGGATTAATAAGAAAGGATCATTTTGTTCTTTTCTTTAAAATAGTCGAGTATTCTGCCTCATCTTAAGTATCTTGAGTACGTTTTTTTTAAATGGCCACAATATGCTCGTCAATCCTCAGCTTTCCCCTGGCACAAAGATCTGTGAGGCGTCAGAGGTAAAGAGGATTACTTTCCATTGTTCGTCAACTCCAGAGACTTTCTAGAGAAAACAATGAGAATATTCTCCTCACAGACTGAGGAAACTTTTGCCTTTTACTTCTTAAACACATGCAAGGACACCCCTCAAGGTGAGGGACTGTCCGCGAGAGGAATTCATTAAACCAAAAAAGCAATTACTATGTGAGTGTAGCTGGCGTCATGTTTCCACCCTCTGCTCCTGAGGTCAAACATCAACATTATGACCCGTCCTATTCATTAGCGTCCATCAGGTGAGTTTGTATGACATCACATGCAACTATCCCGTTGTATTAAATGCATGGCTTGAAAGTAAGATGGAGTAATTGGTAGATAGTGGGTTGGACGTATGAAGGATTGTGTTGTAAGACATTTTAAGGAAACCACAGAGGTATTGGGGCTCGTTCATGTTGATTTATTATGGCAGCGCGGCTCACATGCAAATACAAAAGCTGCTGCATTGTGAAATACATTTATTTGTCTGAAACTAGTTCAATACGTCGAGCTGTTGGCTAGAAATCTAAAATATGTCTTGTTTAACTTCAAATGAATATGTTCAAAACAACTCTACATGATTAATTACGTGAGTTGTAGGAACAAAAGCCAGACGACTAAGTTGCATTAAAAAGGTAGAATTAAAAATTGTCCAGATGAACCTCAAACGCAACCTGAATGTTTTCGTCTTATTTTCTACTTTGTTCCTTGTTGCCCAATATCACAAAGCAAGCCTCAGAAAGCTGGACATCAAATAAAAAAATGCAATAAGCTGCATTAGCAAAAACACATACACGTGATAGACAGAGCCAACTGAAACAGTGAAAACAGAAGCAGCGTTTTGCAAAACCAAAATATAGTACTTCACGGCAGACTAAGTGAAGCCGAAGGCCGATTCGAAAAGATGGCTTTTGAGTTTACCGAGAGCTTCTCAAATTTGGGGAGGAAGATGCTTCCAAACAGGACTTGGCAAGGGACGTTGCCCAGGCAGTCAGAAAAACTAGCTCAGCACAGTGTTTGGACATGGAAAATATCAATATACTGCAATCACCACAGAGACCCGTGTCCTGTCTGTTGTAGACAAGTTGATGCAGTAAGATTCATTGAGCAATTTATGGCTGCGACTGCAGGCAGCGCACAACAAGGCAATCCAATACCGGCCTGTTGTTATTGCCTATACGGATGGGTGATTGTATATTTAACAGGCGTGGCCAAGAGCTTGTACAGAAGTACAGATAGCCTGTACAAATTTGCCAACACACACTCCGAAACACGATGTAGAGGTGTTGGAAACGGTTGCATTGATTTGTGCGGGCAGACTGTGGCAGCAAAAATAAGAAAATCCATATATTTTGGGGATTTTCTGCACTGCTCCGACCTTTCTGGTGGTCTGAAGCTCAACCCTCAAGGTCGCCATCACCCTCGCACATCATTTGTGACAACGTTGATGAAAGAGATAGCAGGCGCCCGTCTGAAATACCACGGATGTCTGGAAGGTTGCCTTATGGGCTCGGCTATAACACAAAAAGACGGTTCTTTTTTTCTTCTTCACTGTGTGAGTTTTGCCAGTAGCTGTTTTGAACTTGACCATCGCACTGCTGAAAAGTCTTTGATGGAAGGACGTGTGAGACCAGCTGCTGGCTCTGTATGTTCGAGCCCAGAAAGCACGCTCAAATGCAAACCACTGGAGGTAGGAACATTTTCCTACTTTTGGGGGGGAAGTCCAACTGTCTTATGTGAAAGAAAAACCTTCACTTAACCCGCAGACTCCAGCGGCTCTGAGCACTTCTAACAGCATCCGTCTCAAGAGAGCTTAAAATGCCTTTTTTTTTTTTAATTCAGTGGTGTCCAATCCTGTGCCGTGAAAAATGACTGCAGGTTGTTATTCCAACTAAACACTTCACACTCAGTGATTTCACTGATTTTATTTCATCTCCACTTCAAGGTACTTATGTGGAAAAAAAAGAGCGTCTACCGCTCGATTATAAATTCCACACATCATCGCGAGGACCTTTGAATTACTGCAAAATATGCGAGTCCTCCAAACAAAACTGCGAGTCGGCGATGGTTTTTGGGACGTGTCTTTGATGTGCCTTCACCGCCATGATGGGGTTAAGTGAGGGCATAGGTTGGGTTTCAGAAGTGGGAAAAGTACTCCCAGCATTCATAGGTCTCCAGACTGACATTTAATTCAAGTGAATGCTATTTGCTGTGTTTGTTATCAATCCAGGAAATACTGTTGAAATGTGACATTGGCCTTTTCCCTAATTATGGTAGCATACGATCAAAAAGACCAAAATTATAATGTTTTTAAATTAGACTATAACTATATTTGTCAGTAAAAATGACACACTTGAAAATAGCTACTCTCTGTTCCCCCAAACCCATATGGTTGCCAAACGCCTCGAAAGTAATATGCAAATGTCGGTCCAGTAGCGTGTAATGTTTATTCTTTGTAATGAGGTCTGACTAAAGGAAAAGCTGGCAGTGCACTCTGTATTTGTTGGTTAGTTAAATGCAAACAGCTGGAAAATGACTGCAATCATGAGCATTACTTCTCCTGCTATTCCTGAACTGAGTACAAAACCTCTTTGGTAGTTAATCATAATTCATTTGTTGGTGGAGAGAACCTGAGCAGCACTGTTCCAGCGAATCTCAGAACTAATTATTTCCATTAAGTCTTTAACTTACTTGGGCTGCGTGGCATTTTCTCAAGGATCTGTTTCATCACAATGAGTCCGGCCTCAGGCGTTTCCTCTCTCCAGTCAAGTGTACTCGGAGCGTTTTGTGCAATGGAATTTGAGCGATGGAGAGAGAGAGAGAGAGAGAGAGGCTTTTTACGGTCATCTCATAAAGCCTGCCTCAATACCTCCCACCCAATACAATTCAGTGCCACTCATCCCTCTTTGGCACAGCTGATAGCGGAAATTAAATAAATCATGGTATTTATGAGTATATTGCAGTATGTTTGTCACTCAGACAGTAGGGAGAAAAGGCACCGCAATGCCAAGGCGAGCAGCTCGTCTGCCAGGAGCAAAATAATCACATTAGTCTCTTTTCATCTCTCCTCCCACCACGTCCATCTCTGTCTTTTTCACCACAGTCATTACGTCTCAATGATCTCCTCGCGATCCAATTCTCCCCCTCTCTCGCCCTCCCTGCCAAAGTGCCTCTCTCGCTGCAACAGTAATTCTCATTAATTATCACTGCAGGCCTGCTGCGGTGTCAGGGAGCCCCAGGTGGCAGGACTCGGTCAAACCTCCCCGCTCCTGCAGGGGAGAGTTGGGCATTGATGGAACAGGCAGGAGGTCAGAGAGCTTTACCACCCATGTGCTCTGCTGAGTGTCACAGCATGTATATCGGAGAGATGGAGGCGGATGCATTATATGGATCCACTTATTGTGGCGATAAAGCGTGATTTTGAAGGACAGAGTTGGTTATGTCTGGATTTAAGGTACCAAAAGTATTTGCTCCAACAGTACGGTCTCGTCAGGGTAGAAAATCCAATGGAGCAGCCTTAAGATGACTCTTTAACGTAATCAACAACAAAAAAGTGAATTTCTAAGTTAGTGTTGACATCAACACACAGGTATCAATTAATTCGCAATCCATATGAAACCTACCTTCATTTCGCTATTAATATTTCAATCGCTGAAAACAAAAGTACCATTTCAAGTTGCATGCTAACGACAAACAACGTCATCCTTTTTAAACACATTTTTCTTCCATAATCAAAATTTCTGACTGTCAATATTACGCTAAATCCTTCCGTTTCATTGCCTGTGACTTGATGCACTGTGTTATATACCTTATGTATCATTCTTATTGCTCTTTGCAGCAGCGTACATGGTCAATTTCAAATCGTGAACGTCATCTTGCATCCAGGTAAAACATAAAACCCACCAAAGAATAAGTTGGGTCATCGTGAGCGTTTAAAAGGTTCGGTGGCTCGTCGTGTTTGATAATCCCACGTGCTTTGTTTCCAAACTGCTGCGCTCTTTTAAAAACTGGATACTCGTGCGTTGCCCTTTTGGAGCGATGGCTTGGCCCCTGGAGTGCTGCTCGCAGCGTTCTTGAAGGACACTTACCGCTCGTTGACTCCAGGAGTGCTGGACCGGTATTGCACCTCTCAATTCACGCAGCATTATCAAATACATCATTCAATAATAGACGCGTGTGTTCAAACACGTGCACTGGCACATCCTCCAAGACAAACCCACTCGAAAATCAAATGTAGTGTTTCCCCGTGGACTAGAACAGAGTCTCTTTCCAGGCCAAATGGTGTCACAGCAGATACGAGTGGGATTACACCAACGACAAGGATCAGACAATCGCTCCCTCTGGACACAACGGGAGATAACTGAGGGAAAAGCGCCTTGGAGGATAAGAAAAGTGTTCGCTCCCCCGACGAAACTCTGGATAATAGAGGAATCCAATCTGCATCGGCACAGCTTCATAATCCGCCACCTTTTCTGGCCCCCGTCCCGCCAGGCGGGGATGCGTTCCTCATCTCTATGACAACGGTCCGCCTCCTAAATGCAAGACGTGCGCGAGAGGCCACGGCGTCTCATTAACAGATAATGAAAAAACCCGGTAAAGGGCATGGAGTTGTGGTTCACATTTTTGCACCACATCTTTATGCCAAGTGCACGTCTCCGACACTTTTTCCACTTTTTTTTCCACTAAGGATGATTCGGTTGCACCACTCGTCATTTCCGTCTGCCAACTTCTCCCCATAACCTCATTAAATATGGAGCCCCGTGCCAGCTGCGCTGTATGATCTGCTCTGATGTGCAACGGTAGAGCTCAGCAACAGTGTGTCCGTTCGACACTAAAACACCTCCAGCCTCCGAAGAGAACGCACCATCCAGCGAAATGAGATTTTAATCTCAACCCAGCAGTGCACCTGATATGCAGCAGCAGATAACGCTTCAGGTATGCATATTAAAAACATAAAAAATCATTAAAAAAAAGTCGTGGCCCGGAGCAGACAGTCTCATTTTAGTGAAACTATGTAGCATTGATAAGCAAAAGAGGACCATCAGTACATGGATATGATGCAACGTGTGCCGCTGTGTGTACAGTGGAACAGCGGCTAGACGTCATTATGTTATAAAGAATATAGCAGACAGTCACAACCACATACATCTGATTTCAAATGTTTTGTTTTTATGATAAAAATGAATTGAAGTGTGGGGAGGCAATGAGAATCGATCCTTCCGCGAGCCTGTCGCCATATTGAGTTTTCTAATGCCGCCAACATGAAATGAGAACTGGATTTTTTTGAGGAGTGCTTCTCCATCCTCACCTTCCTGACTGACCTGGTTAGCAGTAGGCCAACAGGAAACCGCTCGACAACAGCACAAGTGGGAGGTCCTCCACACAATCAGCTCGGGCCATAACACTCTTAATACTCAAACACGGAAAGCCCCCGGCGTGAAAGCACCATGTGTCACAAGCCAAACAACCAGCAAGATGGAAAGACGGCTGGCATCATTTCGCAGATAGTCAGACTGCAGATGCCAAGACATACACCATAAAACACATCCGCGCGAGCAAAACAACCACCGGCCTTATCGCAGTGCACAAACAGGACGATCAGAGCCCAAACATCGTGCACGTTGGTTAAAAGCAGTAAACACTTACCCTGGTGGAAGCGCTAATCCTCTGTATCCCAGCGGGGAACACATGCAGTGATAGGGATTCAGGGGACCGCTGTTCAATCCATAATCACTTACTTAAAAGTGACTGCAAAGTCAACAGCGTGAGAGCACCATGGTCGCCAGTCGAACAACCAGCAGAAGATAAATGATCTCAGCCAGTGCAAGAAATTAATTCGCCATCAATGCAAAACAATGCACGTGACTTGAAGGACAGCGGCATCATTTAGCAGATTATCAGACGGCGGAAGGCGAGGCATAGACACGGGAAAACACAGATCTGAGAGCGGAGCGAGGAATAGCCGTATCGCGCGGCACAAAAAGATCACAACGATCCCTCTTAATGTGCGCGGCGGTGAAAGCTGCAGCATCGCAGGCACCGATGATGAAGTGGGATTTCAAATAAAACACTCACCAGGCCAGAAGGCCAACGTCAAGTCCAGCAGCAAGCTTAATTGTGCATATTCAAAATCTTAAATTAACACCATTTAGACTCATTTAGTGCATAGGTCGACAACAAGCCAATTGAGACACAACCCACTATGATGACACAATGACATAAGCCCACAAGAGTTCTACTTTTACTTAAGTGAAGGATCTGAATACTTCCAGCACTGGATGTACTTTATAGGTTAAGATAAGAGAGGATACATGGAGGGAAAGACTCAGCGTATAAAGTAGTTTGAGTCAGCCACAACACTGAAGTGGTGTATACATTAATGCATCAATAATTATGATCCAACACTTGGTGAACATTAGTCTGAAAATGAACACTCTGCACTACGAGTGCTTTCAATTGGTACTTCAACTATATTTTGATGGAAGTGCTTTTCAAGTATTTTTCCCTCCTGAAAAGCAACTGGGTTACAGGTTCTGAAGGTCCTCAAATGGGGTTTTATGTTAAAATAATATGTACAGTGTCAATGCTTAGCCATTCAACTGGAAGGGGATTACTTATAGTGCATACATAGGTGTATATATGTTAAAAACTAGGCTGCAAACAACTATGAATTGTGAATACTGTTCTTAAAATCAGAGAGAAACATTTGTTTGTATGCTTGTTAGCACAAACATCGCCAACAACAAAATCCACCAATGACTATATACATACACTTCTTGTTGAGCATAAAGTCTACTTTAAGAGAACACACTTGTTTACCTGATTTACAGGAAATCAGATCATGTTGTTTTTAAGGTTTTTCAGAAGGTAGGAGACATGCTGGAGACATTCAACGCTGACTAGTTCCCACAGGGACAAGAAGACAGGGAGGAAAGTTGGATGTGAGCAGGAGGCAATAGATTAAAGATGGGAGCATTGCACATTTCCCATGGACAGATTGTGTGGATTCAGGAATTAAAAACAGATTTGGATTTAAAATCTGCGCAAATAACAAAAAAGCAACTATCAAATAAAGGGGGGGGGAGTTCACAGAAAGTACATTTTGTATACATTTTAAGGACTATTGTTTCAACATCAACAACTAAAGTGATGATGAACTTCTTCAGCCACACCATAATCTGGACACTTTCCTATTACTTGTTCCTACAACGTGATAAATCGTGTAGTCTTGCCAGCTGTAGATTAATATCACGTCTTCAGTACAAAAACTAAGCCGTTACTTTATCTCCCAGTGAAATACACTGACAAAACTGAGATACATTCAAAACCTAATCAGCCGTATCCCCCATGGGTGCATTTCCACAAAGGGTCATTAAAACACTTGGCGGCTACAGGAACAAATTTCATCTGAAATCACTCTGAAGAGCAGATTGACAACATCAGCACCCTTAACAAGTTTCGACAGGATTTGGGCGATTTTACAAGACAAATGTCTCGTGGGAATTAAGAAGCGGGAATATATTGTCTCTCATCACACACAGAAGCTTAGAAAATGACGCCTTGAATGGATATCAAGGCTGATAATCGAACGCCTACTGGTTGAGATGATCGCTAAATTGTTTCGCGGCCACACGTCCCCCTGTTTGGAGAGAGAGAACACTGAAGGTCGAAGCAAATGTATTTCCATGAATCAATCTGGAAGTGAACACTCGCTTGATCAAGTTGACATTGAGCTTGAATACAGAGGTCACTCCACTGCTTTTGTGGATTGGAATTAAGTGAGTTTTAGGATGGTGTATACTCCATTTCTCTGTGGTAATCTGGTAGAGTGCAATTCTGAACAACAAAGCGCCAAATGAGAAGAGATTGTACTGGTTTCTAAGGGACCGCCTGTATGCTGGCATCCAAACAAAAAGGTAATTGCGCTGATTAACAAAACTCAATCCAGAGAACAGGGTTGGTGAAATCACATGGTGGACTCCAGGATCTGCAATTACCTTAAAAAAGGAAAATCTAACCCTTCGATTTTCTGTAACTATCAGTTTGAAATGACAACACTGTGAAAGGGTTTAAGTTAAAAAGGTGAAAACAGACAACTCCCAAAGCGAACAACTAAACGAACATTGTGTTGTATTGAAGACTTGAAGCTGGAGATTAAGACCATAAACTCATGTTTACAATGTTTAATGGGGGACTAAATCAAGTGAGAAGTAACCATTTTCTAAAGACTTTTATTACGACCAGACATCTTTTTGCAACCAGAGGAGTCTCCCCCTGCTGGCTGTTAGATATACTGCAGGTTTGAGGCATTTCGACAATGGTTAAAGTCTCATTTACTTCCACCATTACCTTTTATTTCTTAGGTTTTACAATTGGCATTCACAAATAGAATCATGTTCCTCAGTTGTCGCTTGGACCTGAACCGTTGCCACAAAGTGAATCACAAATAGCCATCTTTTTTTTTTAAATTCTTTGTTGTGAATATAAAAATAGAGCTAGTGAGAAACACCATCTCTACAAGAGAAGAGTGCTGTGGATCACAAAGAACGGTACACAACATTGAATGGTGACTCAGACTATATTGCAGTTATATAAGTACGTAACTCTTGGGGATGTTATTGCAGCTTCTCATTTACAGAAATAGTAGTTGAGACATCTATTCACCCTGACAGAATGAAAAACAAAAGTCCACCAAACTTTGCAAGAGATAAGAGTTATGTTCACGTTGGTGGATATCTTCCCAATGGATATGACAAACTGGACTGGAGACACTTGTTTACCCTTCTTACTCTATCGAGGACTCCGTGAGTGATGGCAGCACAACCCACGCGTCTGCCTTAATGTGGTAATTCTTTTTCCTCAACAACCCACAGTGGTGGTTGCCTTATTATAAGTGGGTCAGAGGACGCCTCACGGCATTATATTTAGGTAGAGATAGTCACACGCGACATTCTCGCTGTGGACAGATGGTCATCGGTTTTTGTTGCATTGCAGTGCTATAAAAGTAGCGTCACCTTATTTACTGCACACACGGCTTCATCTCCCCAACCTCGGATCCAACACACAGGCTCGGTTTGGTTCCTGCACACTGTTGATTCATTCATCATCGATGAAGCTTCTGTCTACAATGTGTCTTCGTACTCGTGTGTGATGATCCTTGTTACTAGCGCCAAGAAAGTTGTTGTTATAGTCGCCCGGTCGATTTATTAAGAACAGATGCCGATGAAATCTCGTTAAGTATCTGCTAAGGAAGAGCTGATTTCATTTGGAGGCAAACGCAACCACTTTGGGCCCCATTTATAAAGCAGTTTCCGCTTTTGTTCAAATGCCCTGCGGTCAGTTTGACAAAGATATTTTTGGCTTGTGTGTGTAGGGTTAAGCCAGTCTTGAATTTGTCTTAAGAATAGTTGAATGCCAGTTTACAAATATAACGAGTGCCTTATTTTAAGCCTAAAAAAAAGGTCAGCCATCCTACCCCCAGGAGGGAAATGTGCCTCATAATTTGTGGTTATATTTTTAGAGACGTAAAATGTGAAATGTACAGCGGTTGGGAACATGTCGCCTGCACTTCTTTCTCCTGGTAAAGTATGAACATGTCTTTGATGCTACATAGACTATGGGATTAGTGTGTGTGTGTGTGTGTGTATTTTACCAGTGAATTGTCTGTGTAACCGTAAAAAAGATGCATAACTCGATACCTTTGTGCAACTCGGATGTCTAACTATTAGTTACATCTGACCCTGAACCATCCCTTTTTTTTCTGAATTTCTTGGTTTCAAAAAATTCAATTAAAAATCTGTCTGACCAATTTCATTTCTGCCACAAGAGAAGCAAACACACGTTTCAACCCCTTTCCCATCCCAGTCGCCAGAAAGAAATAACGGCCATGAGACACATTGATGTCTACTTTTCAGAATCCGAAAATATGTCATGAATGTGGTTCTTATCAGCCTCCTATCACGCTAGCAGAAACGCAAACGCTGTGAGGTCAAAGCTCCAACATAACTAGAGATCAGAGGGAACGACAGCCCTCAGCAGACGCTCTTACGAACCACCACGTAGTACGCGTGAAGTTAACGTACCGGACTCACAAGGGGACGGGAACACGTGTGGAAGTCCTGCTTGTTTTACTCTTTCATATCAAGTTGTCCGATCCTGAGTCGACTTATCTGGAACATCTACACCTCACCTTTTCGCGCTGGCTGTGCAATCCCGTCTTCCCCATGCGCTATTTGTTACGGACTTGTTAGCGACGCGGCAGACAAACATATCAAGCAGCTGTGGCCATTTTAAAGCCGTTATGCTCACGTTGTGATTGCTGACAGTGTTATCACAGAGAGGCATGTCCCTCCGGCTTAGGCGCAGGTCGCTGTGTAGCTGGACGGCCTCATCGCTGAGTCATTCCTCCGCTGAGAGCGCAGCAAGGTTATGTCACTCCAGCAGGCACTCTCGCCGCAGAGGAACAGGCGGCATCACAGCAGCTCCGCTCCTGTTTGGATGAGCACAGCTCGGGCTCTCTACGCCCTCTCTCCGTCTCTCAGCCGGGTTGTTTTCCCATCACAGCGATAGGCTGTCAGCGACGCCGCGGCCACCAGACTGCCCCGCTGTAAATGACAGCACACACAGCTAGCTTGACGCTAAATTACAAAAGAAACAGAGCTTGTTGCCATTACGCTTCAACATCTTGTTGACGATGAGTATAAAGAGTCAAAGGTTTGCTCATTGACGTCCTTCCAGCTCAAATCGTCACCTTCAGTTCAGGGTCAGCTTCAAATCTTTTCAACCTTCACTTCAACTGATTATTTTTTAACTGTGCTCACACTTAAACTGACATTTCAGATAGTTTCATTTCTTTCAATTTGAGTCGGTGTTTTCGGCGTCACTCAGTTGTTTCTGCTGCCACTTCAACTTCTTTCGGTGTTTCAAAAGGTTTGGAAAAAGTTGGATTAATCAGTAGTTTTCTTCTTCACCCTGGTTGTTGATGATTTCAAGAACAATGGATCCCCGAGGCTTCATCTTGTGTGATTGTTCGTGATGCTTGGCCTGGGTCTAAAACTTGAAAGCAGTTAAATTAAAGCATGCTGGTTCCCTGTTTTTATGTTCTGCGTTGCATAAAATACGATTTAAATGTCAAAGAAATCCCTTTTGCTCAAAGTGGCAACGTGCTGCTTTTGACATTAGGTAATACTCGTTTCCAACCGCCCTGGAACAGATAATTTAGCTGTTCAGTCACATAAGATGAGGACAAAAAGAGAAGAAAAACAGCTTGAGCTTCACATCGACCGGCTAGCATACATAGAAGGATGAGCTTCACACATGTTTCTGTGTGATTGAAACAAAAACACAAAGATTCTGTTTCACATTAAATTATCACATTTGACACTTTTTTTAAATCAACACTTTCATTTTAATGACATTCACCTCTCTGCTTGATCGTGACTAAGCGTGTGCTCCCAATAACTCATTTACACTCAGCCTATTATTCAACCAATTGTTTCCTTGTCTTGCCAACGTTAAAAAAAAGTTAATTTGTCGACACCGAAAATTAAATTACTCTGTATTTTGTCGCTACTCATTAGTTGTATTGTTCATTAAATTGCCAGACCTGTTGTTTTTCTTGCCAGTGAAATGCATTCATTTATACAGTGGCTGACAATTTATAGTTGCAATAATAGTTGAAACACATCCAGCAGCCTGAGCCCAGCATCGCATTTCCTAATGCGAGACCACTGTGTTGTATTACACTTTATCATTTTGGCGTTTATATTCCGTGTGTCCGACGTCCTGGATGCCCATAAAAAGGGGAAATTGTCACCGCTCATACTGGTGGTGAATGCAATCCAATAAAAGGTCAAAATTAAAATACAAGCTCATTCCCTCATGTAAAATTATCAGGGAAAACTAAATCACATTTATTGACAGACGGAGAAAGGGAGCACGTTTTACAGTGTTTGTTATTTTCCAGCTTGACAACCGCAATTACAATTCTGCGTTGCTTATCCCCCCGACCCATTAGCCTTGGAAACTGAAAGATACCTGGAGTGCAAGCAGCTGTGCTAGCTCTACTGTGTTGAAAGCTTGATGAAAACAGTGCTGCACTTGACTACCAATCTACCACACTTGGGAAGGGGTGTAGATTTTGAATGAGCTTGATATCCACTGAATGAGAAATAAATGCCTCTCTTGAGTACCTGTCAGCATTGCGAGCAGAGCAGCAGCAGCTGTGTTACGCTTCACTCAAAGCTTTTTAGTGCATCTTTGACTGAATACGGGGGATGTAGAGGTTATTGAATAAGCTCATCAAAAAGTAAACGCTCACATAAATACGCGACAGATTACATTTTCATCTGACACTCGAGACATTTAGCTGACACTAATCATGAGGGATTTAAAGTAGAGTCACCCACAAACAAAAAAAGAAAATCAGGATGTAATGGTGGTTCATTGATTTTTAGGACGCACACAGACTGGATGCACGTGGCACCTTTTTGACAAAAGTAAGTGAAGGGCAGAATCTGATATCACCCAGAAAACATCAATAGAAACTACATTTTCCGAATCGTGGAAACTTGAACTAAACCTCTTTTTTTGTTAAGGCATTACCAGAGTTCATGTGATTCATTCAACAAGAGTCAACAGCCGCGTTAGCAGGCTCGGCGAGCTTTGAGCTACATGCAAATGTCAGCAGCCGCATCCGTGATGCTAACAGGCGCACAATGACAAGCTAACACATTTGTTTGTAGGTATAAAGTTCACACAATTGATTTTACAATTTGTAATAAACCAAAGTTCTTTAGTGAAATGTTATTAAAATGTAGACCAGATGATGCCGATAAGTCTGCAGATCACAGAGGCGCGCTCTTTGTACAAGTATTTTCCAGAGCTTTCAACAGTACAAACCCGTCTTCATCAGTTTGCGGTAACAGTGTTATGAATTCATAATCGTAATCTAATGAACAAAAAGGTCCCACTTTGTAGTCTTGGATTCAAGGTTGGTGTCCTGAGTCACAACAAATATCTGTTTTACACTCAAACATCACAGTTTTCACTGCAAATTGTCACTGTTTTTTCCAACAAGTAAATCAAGTATAATAATATTTAATGCTGTCATGCCAAAGAGAACGTCTTCTCTGAAGAGCTCCATGGAGACTTCCCTCATGCTGAAAATTGTGCCCAAACTTTATGCGTATATTTTTGATCCTGCGTTGGAAATACCGCTTTGAAAGATTGCATTCAGACGTCTAAACATGAACATGTTTGGAAAACATGGTCACCCTCATTTCATCAGATCCATTGCCGATAAGCGAGAAAAAATGAGTAACCAGACCTTGGTTGTGTGAACGTACCAACTAGCTGTCATGAAACACAACAAATACCCATAATAATAGCATCAGTACCCATCAAACAACTGTTTATGTTAAAGTGACGCAGCCCTCTAGTGGCGGTCGTAGGAACTATAACTCCCGTCCATCTGCAGCTAAAGGCCCTCAATTAAGTGTTTCCTTCACGTTAACCAACATGTTATTTAAACCCAAACCTTTCCCCAACTCCAACCAAGTCATTTATGTGCCTACTCAAACATTAATATGGCGGTGTGAGATCAGCAAACGGTGACACAATGACCCACGCTTCACATCAATTACCTAAAGTCAACCTGAACAGGAACAGAGGCGGAGAGAACAGAGAGAACTGTGCCTGCTCTTTCACATTTAGCAGTTTAAGAGTGTGGGTATCTTGTCATGTGGAAGGTTTCCTCATAGTGCTGACACAGCAGCCTCTTAAGAATACAGTTCAATTGGTGTGTGGGTGTTTCTCAGTCCTTGTGCAAAGATCCCATTTTTCCTCCCTGCATTAAAATACCGCCGTACCTGTCCTCCCGTCGCCATCCTCTTCCTCTCCTCGCACGTCTTAAGCCTCATTTCACCACAGCGCTATTCTTCTTTCCTCTCCGTGTCTCTCCATATTTACATACATCTTCTGACCTCCTCCTCCTCCTCATTAGTATTCATGACAGTGTGGCCTGTCTATCCCAAAGAAATGCAGTTGCATTTACAAATGTTGCAGCTCCTCAGCCATCACCTTCCCAGCTAATTATGGATCATCATGATGAAAAATCACCAAGGCTTTCCGAGAGTGAGAGTGTGTGTGTGTGCGTGCAGTTTTTCCATTAAAAACAGTTAAAAAAGGTAGGCATTGGGCACCAGACAGAAGAAGTTAATAGTGTAACCTTTAACCTGTCAAATTTAGTGGACGATACCTAAACAATATTAGAGGGTTTACCTGGATAGCCCACTAACCTCGCTACAAACACCACAAACCAAACACATTTTCATTCAGCTTTTAGTGTAGTCCAGTCTTAAATCTAGCTGGTCAAAGCCAAAACAAAATTAGGTCTTAAGGAACAATGTCCATGAACAGAAAGAGAAACTCAAATAGAGTCCTGAGATGCCTCTTAAATGTCCGCGATTAAGTTAACTAAATAAAATGTTGACTCCAGAAAACAGCCTGATAAGTGTGGAGGTCAGATGGGTTTGTGAATGTGCTGGAGGGTGTGAATGTCTTATGAGGGTCCACTTAAGTCCAGTTCAGTGTGTGTGTGTGTGTGTGTGTGTGTGTGTGTGTGTGTGTGTGTGTGTGTGTGTGTGTGTGTGTGTGTGTTTGGGGAACAGAGAGGGCAAGCCTGGAGAGTAAACGTTGAAGGGACTTATCTTGAGGATCCAAATGCAGGAAAGGAGATCCTCTGTGGCATCCGAGCAGGGTCCAGGCTTGACTTCCCAAGTTGTTCCTGGACAGCCTGCTACCAGGATCCGTACTCCTCCCTCAGTTACCCATGACGACGTTGTCAAACTCAGCCGGTTGCGTTCCTTAGTAGCTCCTGTTGCTTTCACACTTCAACTAAGCTTTTTCTAAGGTGCACATACTGAATCCTACATAAACTTTTCCTTCTCCTTCAGCCACTCTCACCTCCTCTCAGAGCTCCAGGCCCTGTTTGGTTAGTTGATTGCTTCTCTCCCCCCCCTCAACACTCACAGGTGTGCTCCTTTATTTATCTACCCTCTTTCCTCTGTCATGGAGGGAAAGGGCGAGTCTGTGCTTTTAATTCTTCCTTTCTGCTAGAGGTTCCTCAGATGGCGTCATTAAACAAGCCTTGATCTTCAACTTGAGTCTGTAAACACTACAAATGAGTACAGATCTCTACCACTGTGTCCAAAGCAAGATGTGTGCATCATCTTTTTTTCAACACAATTTAGATTTTTTTTTTTAATATAAGGAATTGCATCATCTGACTTCCGGAGTGACACCCCTATCGGATGAATTGCAGATCGTCGGTGTTTATAGATTAACTCGTCTGTCTACCGATCACAATGTCACTTCAGCTGTATTTTGAGATGACTGCAAATTATTTTTCATGCAAAAATGCTGTGTGGAAATCCTGTAAAAAGTGTCACATGAGGGTTTTCTGATCCATCACCTGTTTGGTTAAGGTTTGGTTTAGTTTTTAAAAAAAACCTAAGAAACTAAACCTACGTGGTTCGGGTTAGGCCGCGGTCTGCTCGTGGTTAAAAGAAGCCTAACGATGACAACATGCTATTTTATCCACGCAAAAATGTATTTTTCTTCCATGCTATGAGCTCTACAGCTTAATAGGGATGCGAGAGCGGCTCCAGGTTTTCTGGTCTTGTTTGGTTGACAAAGAACAGAACAATATATTTTGCTCCATTCAGCAAGAGAGATATCACAGCTGCTCAGAGATCTATTGTGTATTGTCCACAGTAAGCCTTGCAGTCAATCTTTGCAAGTCAGTGGAAGTCAATAGGAAAATAAGTCAACACACACACACACACACTCACAGACAGACACACACCTGATTCTTTTCGCAACCCCGCTGACAAGGCAACTATGGTCTTTCTTTCTTTTTTTTTAACAGCTTGTTTCTTGGCATAACTGATGCTGACGATGCATCTTGCTGCCAAAATGAAATAATTGTGACACAACATGTACAATCGTTTACAAGAGACCTCTGTGTCCATATATTTTATTGAAGCTATAAACCCAAAAGTGCAAGAAAGCAGAGATTTATTTTTCTTGAACAGTTCAAGTTGCATTAGTCTTTTCCCCACATATTCTCATCCCGGCTTGTCAAACAGGGACGCTTCAAACTGTTAAGGCTCTTGGTCCCCCGTTCAAGTCAGATTTGGTTCAGAGGTTTTAGCATTGAAATGCATAGCATCATTTTTTTAAATAAACTTCAGTGTTCGCAGGAAACATACACTTTCTACTCATTACATGCAGACAGTTTCCTTTAAACTTCCAACGTTCAACAAAAGTACTTGTCCAGGCAAGGAAAGGTAAAATAACTCAATGTTGCCTTGATACAAATAGTGTTCTCCTGGGTTAAAGTCCTGTGTTTGTTTGAGCCATTCATCCTCAATATGTGGACTTTCTTACTCTTTTCTATGCATTAGTTGAAAGCCTGGTGTGTCTCATACAGACACTAAAGCGTGGCCTGGTGCGTCGGTACCAGACGTGTGGACTTCAGAGTTGCAGCTCTTGCCCTCTGCTGGAAGATTCCTGGCCTCTCAGATCAGACTGATCCATTTTAAATATTGATTCCTGCCGAAGTCTATTAGGATTCTCAACTCTAACAGCTAATGTAGGATGTTGGCTATGGGGGTTGTGCAATATGTCACCATTGTCGGAAGGCGTGTATGTGTGAGCGTTGTGTGTTACAAGGTGTGTCTATGTGTGGTTACAGTACATGTGTTTATCTTCTAGAAGAAGTTGAGATTCCTCAGAGGACATGAAACATGTATTTTATTTATCTTTTCTTGGCTTGTTTTAATATTCAGAACGAATCAAAACAGTCAATCATTTTTTAATCATCCTCCAATGTGACCTTTAACTCCCCCGTCATCAGTTTTTTTCATAAGCCCTCCCAAACAGCCTTGCATCATTTCACACTTCATTTAACATGGATTTCAAACACAGTTCAAAATGTGCGACCATTTTTTTCCATTTCAAAAATATTGATTGATCATATCAAAATATACATTTACATTGCCTCTTAAACTCTAATCTATATTGGGGATAAATGGACGTAAGGCATATGAGAATATCTGAGGTTGATGGTTTAATTGTTTTTTTGCTTTTAATGCCATGACTATTATGCAAAGATGTGCATGACAAAACAAAAAGCAGCAGAAAAAGAATGAGGCTCCTACTTCTGAGGAGAAAAATTGAGTGTCAAAGAAAAGAGGTGATTTCAAACAGTAAGATCTACTTTAGTGTGATGCATTATTAAAAATGTTTTCACAATTTAGTTGATCCTGTACAACAGCTGGCAGCAGAGAAGATTTATGCTGCCTCGAGAAAACATCTTATTTTTTTGTTTTAAATGCTCACGACTCTTCCAGCTAATCTTCATTCATATATACAGAATCAACCTATTTGGAGTCTTTGATGGTTTCAGAGGGAAAATGTAGAGTTGCGAAAAATGTTTACCGACCAAAGATTCTTTGACATCTGGGATTTACAGACTGAATCAATTGACTTGCTGTCCAGAGACCTGCAGTCTCCAGTGCAGGAGCAAACCTTCAGCATCTGGATCCTCGTGGTCTTTACATCAGTGACATATTGCTTCTTCTGAAGATCTGTACAGCCAGTGATCACAGATGACCCAGCAGAGAGGTTACAATATACAATGCTTTGAAGTAGGGACATCTACTGAGGGTTGAGTCTTCCATACGTTCCTCAATTAAATCCAGTTGAGGGAACGAGTCTCTGGAGTAATAATGCTTCTCCAATACTTTGTCTAGTGGTTGACCACAACCCTTTGGTCAAGTCTGAAATATCAACAATTAATGAATAAATTACCACTAACTTTGGTACAGACATTCATGAGCCCCAGAGCTTCCATCATACTGACTTTTCCTGTCGGGACACCATGACGGTGACATTTGTGGTCCTTCAAAACGGTTGGATGGATTGCCATGAAACAGATATTCATGAAGAAATAGCAATACCTATGGCGTGCCATACCATTTCAGATCACAATGTAGGTTTGGTTTACAACCAAGTACTTGTAAAATGAATTATACTCCCGTAAACCACAGCCAAACATACATACATACAGTAAAAAAAAGAGGAAGACCATGGTCACTGTTATACCTGTTGGAAATCTGCATGGTCATTGTGCACTCGTTGGCATTTAGCACAAAGCAATCTTTGAGGCTGGATGGAGTACTCTAATGAGACAGTGTCTTAGAGAACTGGGAACCACGGTGAGCAGGACTCGAGGCGAGGTAGTTTGGTTCAAAACAAAGTCTTTGCTTTAAGCAGGGTTCGGTACATGAGGAATCAGTACAGACAGGCAGAGGTATTCGGCTCAGCATGCAAAACTCAAGGGTGAACAAACCAGGTCAAAACACAGGAAAGGCGCACTGGAAAAATCACTCGTAAGCTCATAAATCATCGAGCGATAAACTGGCACAGGACAGGGAGTTGACACAGATTAAATACACAAGGGAACGAGCCACAGGTGGAAACAATGAGGGCGGGGCTTGCAATCAGTCAGGAGGACGCCACACGAGGTGGGAGGAGTCTGAAACGAGAGGTGAGTGACAGACAACACAACAGAAACAGACAGTTACAACAAAACGACTCAGGTGTGGGCGCTACACAGTGTCCAGACAAATGTTTCAGAGTTCCCATGCAGAACTTTACAACTGGAATGTCGCCTGAAATTGGATGAACCTTGCCAAGCTGCACCTCCAAACCCAAGATGGCTTCTTCGCGCATCAACAGCGATGGTAATATGCTGCTTATTAGTTCTTCTGTCTCACTTGTGTCTCAGTAAATCAGGCATACATACAGTCCAACTTCTATCTGCAGACACAATGTTTGTATGTGCAAAATACAGCTGCAATCTGTTGTTGTGAACTGGTATTGCTAACAATAGCTAATAATAGCTATCCTAAATATATACATTGTGGATGCTGGTGAAACCGTTCCAAAAGGATCTTGGAAACAAAGTAACTTCTACAAAGTAGAGAAAAACAAAGTACTAAATCATAAGATTTCATCTTTCCGTTTGGAGCAGTCAGCTTCCAAAGTTGCAGTTAAAATAAACGTCTGACGTTGCACACAGTGTATCACTTCCTGTTAGAGTGAAATGATTCAATGTGTTGATTTATAGATACTAACTGCTCACAGTAAACTATGACAGTTGGCATAACTGTACAGAATTTATATTGGATTCATATATTGGGGTCAGTCTTGTTTGCTGTTGTGTACACACTGTTGTCATCCACAATGTTCATGAAGACATCTAATTAACAGACCCACTGTCAGTTAGACAGAGCACTTATCTAGTCGGGTTGTCTCTTGCATCAGGTGTAATCGACACTTTAATCCTAACATGACGCCCATCACTTGCACCGGTGCAGTTAACTCAATGCAGCATGACCAGTCGAGTGTGCAGAGCCTCGCCTCACATCAGCGTGGCTGCTGTCAAGTGAATGATGGATGATCTGGTCCTTCAGGCTGAGTAGCTGCGCTACAGTGTCTGTGTATTACTTCATGTACAAAAGTGTTAAAGGACACCAAAGGTGATAAGCCACACGATGGCGTCACCGTCTCCCCCCACCCCCTTCTTCCAACGTCATTTTCTATAGACTTCTATCTAATCAGACTTATTTTTTTGCATTCAGAGGGGTTGCCTCCATGAGAGAGAATGCAAGTGTAAGGCACTTCCACATTGGCTTCACTTTTCAGACCCGGAGGTTGGCGCCTGTTTGACACCGGCCATCAGTCTTGTAAGATTTCGATCCAGGCTAAAAGCTGTTAATATGTCACTTTATTAAGTTTTAATATGCTTCCATGATATCCCTGGAAGCTCAATTCATTAGTCAGAAAGTTGAGGTTAAGTTCAACATGGTGTCCTACTTTTGAGAAGAGGAAAGATCCGCTCTAATGGCTGTGAAAAAAAAGAAAGACACATTTATTGCCGGCTTGAAATAATACATAAACATAAGACATCAACTTGAACTAATAATTTAGTTGAACTTGTGTGCATATATACTCAAGGACATTGTAGTTCTAACATTGCACACGTAACACAATTCTTCTACCTTTATTGTAATATAAATAATTCAGCCACAATGCATTATTGAATGCATGCTTTGTTTTAAATGCAGTGCAGTGTAAGCCCACTGGCATCCAGCAGCCTTAACTGACTTCAAAATCAACTCTGAAATACCAAGGAATACATGAATACATGCAAATACATAAATAAAATAGAATGCCAATGAGATAATTCTCAATTTGAATGCACACATATAAACATAATTGCACAATCATGTGTGGCAGTGCACGGGTACATGATGTGCAAGCTTGCAGCTTAATAAAGTTTGACCAACTGTAGCAAGTATAACTGGATGATTAACATCAGTGTTGGATAACTAGAGCCCTGCAGGATGAGGTTGTTTGGCAAAAAGTCATCCCGGGTGAACTTCCATCATTCTAATAAAGAGCAGGTCTGAGGTGCAAACACTGCATAGCAGCATCCGTAGCAATGTTACACTGGCTACCACACAGTCGACTTGGCTTTTTCAAGTGCAACCTGTATTCCCACGAACTGTAGATGCCTAATGATGAGCTCATTGTCTTGGAAGCCATGCAAGATTTTGGAAAGGCTAAATATGAAAAAAAGGCATGACCCTTTAACTCTTTGTCTGCCTTTTCATCCAATTAATTGCTCAGGCACTGCTGGTAATTAGCCAATTTGTTCCTCAAAGAAAATACATGTTATAAAATGACTAGTTAAAAGTTAAAACAGAGGATAGGCTGCTATTCTTCTCAGTGGCGGTCTTGTTTGTTCGAAGTTGCCGCAAATGTTGTCATAACTTATCCATGATCAAATTCTACCTTAAGCCTCTTTAAATGAACTATGACTTGACAAGTCACTTGGTCTGTGTTCCCCTTTGGGATAAGAAACATCAAAAATGGAGAAATAGATTATTTTCATTTTGGAATTAATAGCGGTGCCCTGCTTTGACTATTGCTAGTTCTCAGCGTAGACGTTGACAAAAAACATTGTCCAGCCTCTCAAAATTGAGCAACTTAACCTTTTAACCTGGTCAACAGTCAGACTGCCACACAACACGCGACGCAACTCTTAAACCCAACATCTGCTTCCGTGCTTAAGTTTCCCTCACTCACAGAGTGAACACATGTGTCCTGCAGCATCGCTCGATGAATGAGCTGCCAAAACAAACATTTGTTTGTTTGGAGACTGAACACACTGTCCATCCATCCATGGCTTTCTCTTTCATTCCTCTGGGAACAAAAAGGAGCATTTTTGATATGTATTCATTGGCCATTCACATAGTGAATGACTGTTCAGACTGCGTGGGTGAGGCATGAATAGATGTAATTGAAGTTGCACTTTACTGTATTGAACAAATTACAGGGGGTTCGGGGAAAAGGTGAACATATAGCAACGCATCTCTTCCCTGGTTGGTATTAGTGGGATAGGCAGGCGCTAACACAAAAGAAAGAAGAAGAAACAAAGAGCTCCTCCTCTGAACTACCTTCCTGTCATTTACGACTCCGTCTCGCAGTCATGATGCGTGGGGCGGTAATGCCAAGTGATGCTGCATCGTTAGTCGTGAGCGTGTGTGCCTGCTAATCGCCTAATAATTGGATGTGATGGCAGGAACGTAGGCCGCGATGATGAATTGCCGGCAGCAAGGCTGCGCGCACAGCAGGTAGGAGGCAGATGCCGCATGTGCCGGGTTGGTGAGCGAGTGTGTGAATTCCTGCTGGTGTTACACACGCACACATACAGCCCACACGTGACTGAAAGGCACACACTTGCACGGATAAAGGATTTGCATACACGCTTCAATACGACTGCTATAGGAAGACTTGCATGCCAAATTCAAGCATGTGAGGGTATGTGAGATGGAGGGGAATAACTGGAGCCTTAGGACACACACACACACACAGACGCACATTGACTTGTAAGGCAGTCACATGGGAGAACCATTGAAACAGAGCTCATACAGAAGCAGCCCACCATGCAGAGGAGATCTGCACGCGGCTAGCTGTGCAGACCGCTGAGGGAAACTCGCCTAATCTACTCTCTCTGGGAAGTGGCACTCACACTGGTTCAGTCGCTGTATCGCGGCTCTGAAGGGAAAGGGTTCCTGCCATTTCCCCTTTGTTCTTCTTGTCATTTTCACTTCATTGTCAGCGCTAGTTTTACCCCCCTGAACGTATAAGTTGTCATCCCGCAGAGGGGAGCTCCATAAAACTGATGAGAATGACACTTCCACTTAGCACGGAGGATTTATTCCACCTAAATCTTTCAAAGACTTGCTTATCAGGGTTTTTTCCTTTTCATTCGAGGAAAAGACTGGCTGGGGAAGCGAAAGATTCTCACAGAAAAGTAAGGTCACTTATATATAGAATTTGCCTTAAAGCTATCGCTTAAAAGTAAACCCAATTTGAATCGCACACAGTGAGACTGGAACAGGACTCTTAATGGAACATATTTTTGGTCAGGGTATATTTTGGTGTGACAAATGAAAATGGAGTGTGAATCCTGTGGGGAAAAAAAAGCTTTGCTGTTGTGAGAACGAACAAACCAAATCCTCTTGAATGGCACGAGACGGTTTCCAATCAGAGTGGTTGCAAGAAGATACGCAGGATAGAAAAGAAAAGCATTGATGACACATCCAATTATTTAAATCCATTAGAAGTTAACAATATCAATTAAGGGTTGGAGGCAAGAAATAGACTTTTGTGAGAACGACCTGTTGCAAAGCAACAGCAAGACAAACTGCGGTAAAATGTAAAGATGAAACGATGAAACCAATTGACATTCAATAAGAACCAAAAACTAAACAATTTCATGAAGGTACAAGATTTCAATTATCTTTTGAATCATAAACATCGATCCTCGCACGTGTTTAAGGCCGAATAAAGCAACAAATGTAAAATTATGCAGATCAAGCAATTAAATTAAAGTTCACTTTATTTCATATCCGCATCAGCAGCTCGGATTATAACACAACACACACACACACACACACACACACACACACACACACACACACACACACACACACACACACACACACACAGAGGAAGAGTGGCACCATTACTCCACTATATCTTTACATAGCATATAGTTGTTTGCTGCTATATTTATGTTCTAAATTTCATATGCAGCTCATTTAAGTCACTCTGATCTAAACTGATGACCGTGCTTCATCAACTCTTTTTTTTTTTTTTAATTGGCTGAACATCACACAAGTATAAGACGCGGCCGCCTCACCGATCTCCCTTTGGTCTCAAATATTGCCGTCTGATTTCCTGTTTTGAAATGAAACTAAATAAACAAGCATCATATTGTTTCCAGAAAATATCAGGAGACAAGGCTCGAATGACATGAATGTTTGATTCGCACCTCAGCCGAAATGGATTATCCTCTGTTAAGTGAAAATAAATCCCCATCTTGGGTCTTTCTCCGTGAATATGTTCCACTGTCGCCGATGTGCTCGCTCGAATGTCACGGCCTTCGAGTGTAAAATGAAGTAGCCTCAGGACGAGATTTGCGATAGAGTACATTTTATAAATGACAGGAGGAATAGAGGAGCTATCCCTGAAGCCCAGGCAGGACTCAGTGTTCCACAACACTCTTGTTTGATTGCCAAGGGCCGCTCAACTCTCAACCTGCTGCTCGCACAGCTGCAGTTTCTTCACCTCTTCCCCCTGCAGAGGCAACTGTTCAAAACTTCCACTTCCTGCAACCTGGATGACTTTTGCTACCTATTGTTTTGGGACACAGAGTTCCTCTGTTTTCGTCAAATAAACAAAAAAAACATTTCACTCAGATATATTACATTGTGTTCACGGCTGAAGACTGTTGTGTTCTCCCGCATAAAGGCCGATATTCATCTTCCATAAAACCCCAGAATGCACATGTCAAGGCCATGTTTTATTACAGAGATGTGCTCTCGGCCAGGAAATGTCAATCAGATATGAAACGGGTAGGCTACAGACACAGATATCTGATAAAAGCTTAGCGGGATCCCGCTAAAGTTGATATGTGCTCCATTTGAGATTCTTGTTGGAGCTTTCTCCGGCTCAACTGGGATTAATGGGACAGGTTCGGTCCTTCCTCCGCCTGCTACGAAGAGTTGTATGTGACGAGAAGGGCTGATACAGATATCGGCGGTTTGACGCTGCTGATAGCGAACACATCCATCTATTCATTAATATACAGTAGATATATACAGTAATATTAACAGAACAAATGACATGTGAAAAATGACTGGCCTCATCGGCTGTGATAGACCCACTGGTTACGCTCCGCGTCCCAGCCTTAAAACAACCGACAAAGTCACTGGTGCGCACAGTGATTACATCATCATGAGAGACAAGTGTGTCGCGGAACTGGTACCACGGAGAGCATGACCCAAAAGGCGGTTGGTCTCCAAAAACCAATGTTTACTGCGACAAACATCAAAAGACAAACTGGAACAGGACAGGGAGTTGACACAGACTAAATACACAGGGGAACGAGACACAGGTGGAAACAATGAGGATTGCAATCACACGGGAGGCCGGCAAACGAGGTGGGAGGAGTCTGACACGAGAGACAAGGTGAGTGACAGACAACACACCAGAAACAGACAGTGAACACAGAGCTCCACAGGTCTGGGTCTGACAAAGTGATAGTGGAGACCAAACGAGCTAAACGGCAAAGTGAATATAGGAATTACCTTCACCAGCTGGTCAACGGCACGACTTTGGCTCGATGGTAATGTTGCTCCGTGTCTGCTGGATGAGTAAACAAGCAACTGTTTACCAATAATTTCATCACATCAACCTAAAAAAGGATCAAAGTGGCCCAATTAATCTTCTATGTCAGGTTTAACGCCTCAGTCAAATGCGCAAGAGAACATGAAACGGCCTGGAAATCCTGTTTTGTGCGGCTTTCCTGTTTACTGCCAATGCACTTGACACATAAATGTAATTCATAGCAGCTGTTTGCTCACATGTTCAACCTTCGAGATGCCACTCTGTCCATTTTTCTTCACAGCTTGTTGCACAATAAGCGGTCGAAAAATAAATCAATAACGCTTCATCATTTTTATGCAGTACAATAAAAAACAAAAACAGATGAGGGTGTTAAAATGATAAACACAAGTGCATCAGCATTACAGCATGTTCCTTTCTGATAATTGAGTGTAAACTTTATACGCAAACGTCCAGCTCAAAGCCCCCTCTGCTGTGTTCCTGTTGGCATCGTCAGATTAATCTTCCTTCCTTTTCGGGAAGCAGATATTGTTTCTATATTGTTGTCTTCGTTCCTGGACATGAAGTCCCAACAGGACAATTATCAGAGTCAGCCAATAGAATTAGGGATTACCAGCAGCTACAGTTAGCAATCAATATGGAATATGTGTCATCGTCTCTCTTTTCTAATCATAACCTTCGTGAATAAAAGAGAAAGTGGACAAAAAAAGCAGCCAAAGGATCAAAGAATATGACTCTGGCTCAAAGTGTTAATAAACGTCCTAATACTGGCCTCTTGTTGTTTTGTTCCAGTAATGGTCTCCCATCTTTCAGCCTCCTGCAGCTCAAAATTAACATATTTTTCTTGCTCTTATTAAAGAATTTCAAAATAATTTGATTTCTGCCAGGAACGAGGGGAATGGATTGCAACGGAGCAGCTACAAGTCTCAACCCAATTAGTGACCTCGTTCACTGAGCACATCCCTCCCCCACCCCTCCTCTCTTCATCACACTTTCTATACACTACTACCCTTCATACCCCTCCACCCTTCTATCCTCTGCTTTTCTCCTCTGTCGGACCTTCTATTCTCCCACTTCTCTCCCCTCTCCTGTTTCTCTTCTTTTCTCTCTCCGCACAAATGAGTCCATTTCGCCCCGGGGATGAGACGGCGGTGGTTAAATCAGATAAGGGCGAGGTTATATTTGGACTGTGGCGAGTGAGAGAGAGAGAGAGACAGAGGGAGAGAGAGAGAGAGATAGAGAGAGAGGCATCAAACAGCTGGGTGATGACTGCATGGCCTATTTTACATCAGCAAATTGGCTGAAAGTGGATTCCCAGGGCACATTGAGCTGACAATATTAGCAATATTAGTTTAATAAAAATCTCCAACTCATTTGAAGCTGCCTCTCTAATTACCACTTACCCACATGGATAATAATAACAGTGAAGTGCGATGATGAGATTGTGGGAAAAACTTGAGATTGATTTGTGACCTTCAGCCAGAATTAACCATATAAACGGAAAAAACGGCTTTTACGCCTCCAAAGGCCTGAAACTCATCTCCCCCGGTTGACACTGCTTGCATGCTCGAGACTAGTCTACAACGAAGGCAGAGATTGGAGCAAATAAAGCACTGTTCAAGACAACAACCTAAATAATCATGTGTGAGTGTCATGGTGTTTTCATTTGGGGACTGCTGCCTGTGAAAGATTCTCTATTCTGTTGAAAGCAAAATAGAGAATAAAAATGGTTCAGTTTTCCTTTTGGATCTTGTTCCTTAACTATCTCTGTTTTCTTCCGTCGGCATTGAAAGACGCCGTGAGGTGTCACCTGGAAACCACAGCCTCGCCTTGCCAACTTCCATGACTCAGACTTAGGTAACGTTGTGAGGAGCGTTGAGTCATGAAGAAAGACAAGTGGGGATTTCTAGGAGGGACTGCGGCAGAGTTGGCCAAACTCAAACCACATTTTTGAGCTGGATCCGAGACCCCTTCTCCGGGCTGAGACCAGATTCAACCGCTTGTTCCCCCTCCAAACTCTGCCTCATGTGTTTAAATGCCATCACAGATAAATAAACAGATAAACCATTCATACTGTGTAACATGGTGAAGAGAAAACCCAACAGGTCCAAAGGGAGAAACAGCAAATACTGTGGTTCTGCTTATATACATAGTCATGTGACTTCACAGAGAACATTTTAGCATCTTTCGGCTAATCGTTTCGTTTTTATTAATGTATATTCCAGTCCCACCGGTCCTATCCATATTTTTTTTCCCCAAAAGCAGCCGACAGCTGTTTTTAGCCGACAAGCTCAACCCCCAGCTGTCAACGGTTTGCCGCTGGCTAGTGAAGAAATATAAATACCTTACAGCCAAAGAGTCATATGTGTACTGGGTGGCAACCAAAACAGTGCTGAAAGAAGAGTGAATAATGGACATATGTTCACGACTTCAGTTGAAATTTAGTGTTGCTACACGACTGCTGGATGAAGGCCCGACATGTTTGCCAACACGCCAAATCAGTGTAATGTGTCAGAGCTGGCAGTTCTTCTGCGTGCCGATGGCCAAAAAAGGATAAAACCAGCTTTACATTGGCACAACGTTGCTGGAAGGTGCCGTGCGAGTGAAGATGCTTTGACTTTAAACACACCAACAATGCTAAAATTAGCTATTCGACATTTACTGGGCCATCTATTTCTGACTTCATTTCGGTATATGGTACATTTCTTTCACTGATAACGTCCCTCCATGACGTCACATCTAGATATGGATATCACAGTGCTGCTATTTTGAAGTTTGAGAGGCGATTTTTCTTCTTCTTTTGATTTGCAACATCGGTTATAAGCATCAGGTTTTAGAGCAATCAAAGAGCCAGCGCTTCTTCTTCCCGCGGATGCCGTCCTGCACCAACCAATCAATCAATCATATGGGGAGAACAGAGGAGACCGATTCTCCCACCACGCAGTGGCTACAGAAGAGCTGAATCCATTGCAACTTGATAAGAATGACATCTTGTTGCCACTGCTTTGAAGGCTTTCCGTGTTTATCCGTTTTCAACAGCCACATCCAAAGTAGCTTATGAATTTGAGATCAACCATACATTATGTATACAAGGAAGTTCCACTTTCAGCAGAGTTGCATTAGTATGGATAATGACTGATACTTACCTGGTACTGCTGACGTCGGTAGATTTAGTGGAGGGTTTGCCTTCTGGCTCGGCCCACTGTCATAATAGTTTATGAGGACAAAAAAGTCCACCGTCCAACTTATAATTGCTACATAAAGTCTGATTTGGACAGTTTTACTTGTGACGTTAAAGGGCGAGTACAACAACAAAAATACAACTCTTCATTTCTGAAATGACTTGATTTAGGATCTAATAACTTTGGAGGATACAAAGGGGATTTTCTTTTTCTCTGTCTGGGCCTTAAAAGTGAGTTTACCCTTCGCTGCCTCTCTCCAGGTTTTACCAGCTTCACAACAAAGAATTGTTTATTCCTCCACACCAAGAAAACTATGACACCACTGGGGAAATGTCCTTTTATTTTGGTACATACATTATCAACAGCTTCTCAGGTTGTCGACAAATCCCTCTGCAAAAGGCAACTTTGATGAAATGACACAGGAAAAAACTCCGGCCGTCAAAAAACTGTTGCCGCGAGAGACTCATCGTTCAATTTTGAGGTGCCACACATTTCATCCAAGATTTAATTTTCGCCGCGAATCGCAGAGTGAGAAAGTAATCATACGGATGCGTGTCATCATTTAGACCCGTTGTCATCCCAGAATTACAATTTCAATATGGCTGCACGCATCTGTCATCCCCAGATTAGACTTTCCATCACCGCGGCTCTCATCCAGCAGGTGAAGTATAGGTGGAGTACATTATACAGCTAACAAAGCATTCAGTCTGAATTGTTTTTTCTGTCTGTCACGTCGGTGATTCGTACAGCCCTGGCAGCTATTTGTCATAAACAATATGGTCAGTGATGTATGGTTTGTATATGTAAATGTTTAACAAAACGCTCTACAGCCAACAAATTAAGTTTCCACATTCAAATCACAGCGAGAAGATGATTTATTTGGTTTGAAAACAGGGGGCACGCACTCATCAGATTCTGTAATAGCACAGACCAAGTGCAAGATTGATTTTTCTTCTCTCTCTGATAAAACTCTAGTATGAGTGAAGTCATTCCAACCTCTATTTAAGTAGAAATTGCATGTTTCATGCGTATAACTGACTGGTTCCTCACACCGTTATTAGTCACCAACAGAGCTAATCAAAATGATTGCCATTTATCTCTCGCATTCGCACACACACACTAACAAAGATCATGGATCTCATCAGTAAGGCTTCGTGTGCATTCATGCATTTGTGTGTGTTGTGACGTTGGGGTTTTTGTCCATGTTAAGACCATGAATAATAATAAGCGCCCGGCACACTGTAATAGAAGAGATTTTCGATAGTTAACTGTGTATTGTGAGGAGGGCAGCTTGCTACACCTCTGCATGAGCAAGTCCAAGGTTTTTTTTCTTTAGAATTGTGAGTGTGCAATTCATTTGACATCGAGAACATGATGCCACATGATGAGTAGGGTAACTCTGTTGTATTGCTCACGGATTAAGGGCTCCTTTTTCAACATGATTTGCTCCGTAGTCGTTTGGTTGAAGCCCCCACCCGCCCCCACGATTATTTCATGTGACCAGACACATGACATGGTCAGAAGGGAAGCCGATGAGGAATGTCGTGGCTAAAGCCGCAGTTAACTGTCTCTCCTCGCACATGGTATTTTACCTACTGTCAACAAATCCCTGTTAAAAGACTGAAACCAATAACGTGTTATTATGCAAGCATTATTATGTCTCCCAATACTTTCCAGCCAGTCGATGGATTTCAGCCCCAAGCCTATTATTTCCTGGAGGTGTAATTAAAAAAATTAAAAAAACTGGTCACAAGCGCATACACTGAGGTAATTAGCTCAACGTAAACAGGAGTTAATAGTTTGTTGTGGACTATTATCAGCCGTGGATGTGGTGTGCTGCAAATCTTTAAACTGTGTGCCAGGAAGTAGTGGGTAGTATCTGGAATAGACTTAAAAAAACAAACTACAATGCCCATGTTCATTTCATCAATGTTTGTTCCTGTTAGTTCCAGACTGAAATATCTCAGTAGCATGTATTGCAATAAAATGTGGCACAAACATTATGGTCCCAGTGGAGGAATCCCAATCAATTTTCCAATGGTCCAATACTTTGGTTTGGAGCAAAAACCTGCAAAATAATAACATTCCCAGCGACTCCAGCTTTACTTTGAATTTAGCAGTGATGGAAGAAGTCTAATTCACTGAAGGAAGTAATAATACATTGAATGAAACATATTTTATAGACAGGTGCCTACGTATTGTTTGTAAAATCTTAATTTGAAAACTAGTGACTAGAAATTAGATACATGTAATAAAGTAAAAAGTTCAATATTTAATTTCAAACTGCAGTGAAGTATAAACTGGCATGAAATAGAAATACTAAAGTAAAGTACAAGTACTTCAAAACTGTAGCCTATTTAAGTTTAGTACTTAAGTCTACTATGTTGTACGTATTGCTTTCAATAATTGGCTTATGTTATAATAATACATGTGGATGGTGCACATTTGCTAAACAGGTTTAACACAGAAAGTAGTTTTTGAGTAAGAGGAAAGGACAAACGACGCGGCTAATAAGAAAGGTCACTTCATTGTTGGTTTTGGTTTATTATCTTTTGACAATAACATACAAAATGAAAAAAAAAAAATCTTTAAAAGATATAACTTCGTCCAAACTCAGACGTGTCGTGTCTCCTCCTGAGGTACGGGTCGTGAAACATGGAGCCGTGACCGCGGCTGTCAGAGACTTTATACCCAGCCGTTGGGCTGCCACGCCCCCGGGTTTTCCACCACTCACAGGGCAGAAAGTGATTAGCTCATCGCGCCTGTCAGTCACGCCTATCTGCCGTTGCTTCCTGTGTGAGCCCGTGGACTCGGTCTGTCTGCAGAGAGTCTCCGGTATGGGCAGGCGCCTCACTCCTCAACTTTTAAACGGAGGTTTTTTTTTTTACAACAGTTAACCTCCGTTCCATTTGACACGGTTTATATCACCTGGAAATGGATTTCTGAATGGAATAACCCGAAAGTGAGTCCGTCGTGAGTGTATTCGACCGTTTGAATTCATTTTTTTTGTTGCTCGAGTTGTTGAAGGAAGAGGGGAAAATGCCAGTTGCAACTCTTCTGCCTTTTACCGCGACCCCGAATCGGAAGTCTGCCAGCCCGACCTCTTTCAGGTTGACAGAAAAATTCATTTTGTTATTAGTGTTTAGCGCTTTTATAACCCTGTGTTTCGGGGCCATTTTCTTCCTCCCGGACTCGTCCAAGCTGCTTAGCGGAGTTTTCTTTCATTCCTCCGCGGTGGAGACGAACACCCGCATCGGTCCGGACAGCGGCGACCCGGGTTCGGCTGGAAACGACGAGAGGGTCCTGGCCAAAATCAGAAAAGACCACGAAAAAGCTCTGTTAGAGGCCAAGGATACTCTACAAAAACGGCCCGACGAGATAAAACAAGACATTTTAAACGATAAGGATAAAGTTGCTAAGGAGAGTCTGGGTCAAGGTGGGAACGATGTCAATAGTTTACCTTTCGTTGAGTATCACCGCCCGCCCGGGGCGACTGGACACGAGCCCGAGGACCCCGTAGCCAAGGAGAGACGGGCTAAGATCAAAGAGGTAAGGATCTGTTGAGCTCGCGCATTCTTCGTCCTATGGAGGAAAACGTCCCGCCAAACTCCCCCTCAAAATCAGGCTATTAAAAATGTTAATCGGGTTTATGGTAGTTGATGGACATGGTAAAACATGATTAAACAGCTTACGCGATCTCTAATACCCCCTTTACAATTCGGCGCACATATAGTCCACCAAGAAGCACTAACGCGAATGAAATTTAAACTTTTACATAATGTTCGCTTGTTATCTGGAAAGTCCTCTCGTCGATATACCTCGCGGAGAGCGGCGGCATGAACGTGCACCAAGTATACAACTTGTGTTTTTTCCTGAATACACGCGGACCACAGCGGATCACTTACAGTAGCCGAAATGTGCAAAACATCTACTGGGGCTTAGCTCAGGGTCTTGCGCCATGTTGGGATTCCCTACGTACACCTGCCGGATAATTTGACACATTGATTTTACTGCTTTTTCAACGGAGTTCGGCGTGACGTATTTATTTCCACGAAATTGAACAGCAGTCGGTTCCTGTATAAAAGGGAGGAATGCGTGCAGGATCCACCGAGCCCCTCCGATGCTATAACTGTCTTTCAAGTTACCAGTGTCAGGACAATGCGGGGCTGGTTTAAAACCTGCTCTTATCAGTCAACACATACGGGAACAGTAGCGATCGTGGATGTGAAAGATTAAGATCAGCTTCTCACAGATCTCAGTATATGACCTCAGGTCAAAGTGAACTCCGTAGTTGCTTACCTGAAAATTGTGTATTTAAAGAAAACCTGCGAATTAATGCTTATTTTTATTTTGATTAATATAGTCATTAATTTGAGTCCTCATTCAGTCTCATACTTATTTACTGAGATAGTGTCACAGTGACCCGGTAAAACCCATATTGCTTTTATTTAAAAGCCTATGTAGCCCATCATTCCACACTGGTGAAAGCCAAATTGAAGCCTTGTAGCCTGCAGCAGAGTGAGGGGGAAAAAAAAAACACCAACAGGTAGCATGTCCTGCATTATTCTGTTGCACTCACTGCACTGCGTGTGGGTGTGAGGAGGAAAGAAGTGAAAAGCCCAGCGGTGAGGTCTCAGAGGAGGTTTCAGGTGGCTGCAGAGGGTGCTAAGTCACACTGCTGTATGATCTGTGGCGTTGTGATCTCAGCTCTCTGACACAAAAAATATCCTAACTTAGAATTCCAACCAAAATTTAAGACGGCAAAACTAATTTTAAGTTTTATATTTTAAAAAAATGTAGATTTCCCATGGCACTTTTGAAGAACATTTGCCGTAGATCTGCTCAGTGAGGTGACTTCCTTTGACTCAGTCAGGTGGTTAAGTGCAAGACTCACAAAGAGGACCATTGAGTGTGTGAGCAGATACGGGTTGTGTGTCCTGACTGAGTACACATGGTGTCAGGCATTCAGATGGTCTGATATTTGCCTTTCATTTAAGATCATTTGAAAAATGAGATACCTATAGGCCAGTATTGTTCAGAGCTGACGTGCTGGTGGATGACTTCCCTGAACAGTGTTTGGTATTAAAGGTACATAGTTAGAAATGCTGATTGGGGCACGTTTCTGACCTTAAGATGACATCACCTGCCTCTAAAAGGTCACACGAGCAAGACCCCGTGTCAACAAGTAGCCATACAAAGCAGAAATTACAGTTTAGTGTGCATGCTTCTAACATCTGTTTGTCATCACAGGCTATATCATAAATCTAACATATTTGTCATTTTAGCGAAGGTAGTACGAACACACAATACCAAGGTATGAAGACTCAAGCATTCATTTTAATATACTTTCTTCTGTGCATTGACTGTGTTAATACCAGTGTTTAAGGTGAAATAAGATTATATTTTTAATCTAACCTAAACTCTTAGCGCAACCTCTAATCCCAAATCTTGTCTACCAGCTCTGTTTGGTCTTTTGAAGTTCAATTGTGAACTTTGTGACTTGTGCAAGGAATAACCGCAAGATGGGACAAAAGTCAACGCAGCATCGCCCCCCCCACCAAAAACGCAACTTTTTCGAAGGTTTCTTGTTTTGTCAAGGCAGCAATCTGTGTTTATAAAGTGCAGAGAAAACACAGATTGCCTTGCTCTGGGCTGTTTTCTTTAAAATGGCCAAATATTAAATTCATTTAAATCTGGGGAAAAAAATTACCTCTGGTGCCAAAGGCGTCTGAATATTTCCACAAATTGCACTGATGCTGCATTTTGAAAGTGTTTGCAGCTCCAGCATCATCCCTGATGCTTTCAGGTCACTGCATGTTGTCCGCTTGCTTCTTTTCAAAGCATGTTTATCAGCTGGTGATCTGTAGTTGACATCAGTAGTAAAAACAGACAGCTGCTTGGATTGTGAGGGGTGCAGTTTGTCGCAGAGAGGAAAAAACAAGAGTGTCCATCTGTAACTAGCTGCATCTTAATCTCTGTTGGTTCAAAGTACACCCAGTGTTGCAGAAATGGTCCATGACAGTGCAGTATTCTATGAGAGGAAAACAAAGGCAACCGTCTGGCAAAACCTCAACCTAATGAAGCAGCTAATGAACAAATTGGGGAGGAGAGAGAGTGGTGCACGTGGTGTGTCAGGCACAACGACTCTAGCAATCCGTCTGAGGTAAATAGTTGTACAAATAATTTTATTGAGCTTCCTTTTTAGTAAACTGATCAGAGTGGTCTTGTACACTTTGCGCGGTACACATGACTCAGGCTTTTATTGTGATAGGTAAGAAGAGAAGGAGTGGACCTGGTCTTTGTAAAGGTTGAAAGGAGTAATACAGATTTCTGTAGCCTCCCTGTTGTTGTACACTATGGTGTATATTTTTAATACGTCAGCTCCACACATTATTGGTTGATGCCTCGTTCCAGGGAAAACAAATTACTTTGCATTTTTGCAGGGTAATAACCGCATTCGGTGTGAAAGTGTTCATGACAAAAACAACGGTTTGGAAAAATATATTGCTGTGCAAATTAATCAAACTAACGGTGTAATGGCCTTAAAAATGTAATACACAGGAGATGATCTTTTTTAGTACTGTAAAAGCAGAACAATATTTGGACAAATGGAGGCTATAAAATGTTCTACTGAATCCCAGGAAACTGTGTAAATCAGCATTATTATGATTTGTAAACGCATTCCCGTAAAACAACAGCGTAGTTTTGATCAAACATGAAATGGATACGTTCTCAGCAAACCACATCATATCGACGGTGAAGCACATTTGATACGGGGATGTTAAAGTAAACGTTGCCTTCCGTGTCAACAGATATCACTCCTCCCTTAACATCCAAGACACGTCTGTTCCTGTTATTATAATACGGGAGCTTCCATTAAAACATTTCCAACAAGGAAACCGCAGAGTAAATTTAACAAACTCGTTCAGCTTCACAGTTGGGATGAATAACCAAACAGTGTTGGATATGTCTCGCATGATTAAGCAGAAGTCATGACAAATGTCAACATATGGGAATTTTTCATGTCCCCAGGTCCCTGGTCACAACTTGAGCTGTGGCTTTGTTGTGTTTTTGAAGCGAAGTGATTTCTTTTTCAGGATTTCAAGTGTTCGGGCTTCACTGCAACAACGCTTTAAATCCAAATGAAACAGTATATAATGTTTGTGTGATCTTTCGTGCAACTAGGATCAGTTGATCTCAGGTTCTTTGTCCTGAATACACCACAACAGGATGTGGCTAGCTTGTGCATAATCAAAGTGCATCTAGGCTAACATCATTTGCAGTCATAAGATATGTGACAAGGCAAATATATATTTGCATTATTTAGACAAACATGCATCTGACAACATGCTGTTTTGATCCCTTCTTTTTTTTCTTGGACATTTTCAGCTCAGTAAAGCCCATAACTTTGTTCACCAAAACGCAGCCACACTAACATGCTCGGGCATGATCCCCTGCACCTCGGTTGGCCTATTGTTATTTAGTGGAAGCGTCTTGAATTATTTGAAAACGAGGCTCTGTGGCAGGCGCCTCTCACTCGACCGCGACACCTTCTGACCCGGTTGTCAATGGATAGCGGTGTGTTGCGGTCTCAGTGGCTGTCGGAGAATCGTGTTTATGACGAGCACGGAGATGGGCTGCGGGGGCTAATCTGTGAAGGATAGACTAACGGCTTGTTGTGAGTGACCGCCACATCCCACAATCAGCCAAATCTGTTTGTCTGCTTCAAATCAAAGACCCTCTGGAGAGCTCCTCTAGAGGTCTGGGCATTCGCTTGGTGGCGGAGGGGGTGGAGGGGAGTGGAGCGGGTGGGAATAATGAAAACCCCTCGACTGATAAACAGGGAAAATCAAGGTTGATGGGGTCGGTCGATGCTGGATGCTAGGACACCTGCGTTATTTGACACAGTAAACTACTTTCCCCTCCGGTAGTAACATGTTTCTTACCAGCTTGAAGTAGATTGCATCTCAGGATTGCCACCACGGTCGCACTGCTAGAATACTATGATATATCGAGCCATCAGGGAATTCAGGAGATGTGTCAACAATGGGATAGAGTATTGTGCAAAATATTCTTTCCACGAGTCGCATGAAGTGAATCAGGGAAATGTGTGTTTTTCTGATTAATTTCACCACACACTATCACCCATTTAACCCTTGTTAGCGGTCGGTCTGAAAGACGTTAATAGTCAACCTGTATGCGTGGCCCTCCTCCCAACGTAGATTAAATTTTTTAATCCCAATGTAACAATATTGCTGATTAAACTGCATCTTTTCGACCCTTTTAACAGAGGAGAGTAAAAGTAAAACTGTGTGTGTGTGTGTGTGTGGAGGGGGGGGGGGTAAATATGTCATAAAATGCTGTGTAATTCTGTGGAAAGTTTCTTTGAATGGTAACAAGCAGAAAAGAACCTGTGGCTTTCTTCTGTGTGCGTCATGTTCACACTTCCTGTATGAAAAGCGGTATCAGACCAAGGAATTGACAAACCGTTATACTTTGGTGTTTGTACTTTTAGTTATGTGACGTTGTAAAATGTCCTATCGCAGAGTTTTACAGCATTTACAGCAGACATTTAAGTCAACCTGCCGTCATTTTCACACACTGTATTTAAAACACTTGATCTTGCCTGTCCCCTCGCTTCACATCCCAGATCTAAAGGTTGTTAAATTCCGTGCTAAACGGACCCACATTAAATACAGACTCTTTGTTGGTGCCATTATGACACATTATGATTCAGTCATTAAGTTGTAATTGGCTGCAAGATCTCAGGCTTTAGTTCCACCAATGCCCCACTCTCCCACCTCCCATCCAAAGTTACCTTCAATAAACATGATCTTTCATGATTTCCAATGTCAAATTAATAAAAAAAAAAAGATTTGAAATCAATTCCTTCTCTATTCTTGTAATTAAGGCCAGCAGACACCTTGCATCTTCACTGGTTCTTCTTCCAGTCTAAAATCACATCATTTGTTACACTGTATTCTGTGTGGGAAGCCCCTGAAAACTCCCTCAAGGACCCTTGGGAAAACCTGGAATTAGCTCTAAGAATCCCTGCTGAGAGCTCTTATCTTTGTGGCAGCATTTTTCTTTTAAAATATAATGAAATGTGTTGCTAATTAATACACAAAGACTCACCTTTTATGCTGTGAGCTACCGCTGCTGTCCTCTCTGACTCATCGTGTGTGTGTGTGTGTGTGTGTGTGTGTGTGTAAAGTTGGAGCTTGTTGAGTATGCAGATGAGATGCAAATGAGCATTTCACTGGCCATAAGGACAGTATGTCTGCAGTATTTACTCCTTTCAGCTCACCATCTTAAAGGCTGTCACCTCTGTCAGCAACTCTTCTTCTTTGAAATGCACAAACACACTTACAAAGAAGGATCTGTAAGCAATCACACACACACACAGACACACACACACACACACACACACACACACACACACACACACACACTGTTCAGAGAGCCGTGGATTAGAGGCTGGTTGTTTGTAAAGGTTTCTCCTCCCGGTCCAAAGCCAACTGTCGAGCAAAGATGAAACATCCATCGTTTCTCTGCTGCCTTCTCGCATCTCTACATGCCTGTCATTTCATTTCCTTACCCTTTCGTCTTCAGGCTACAGTTCAGTTATTTTTTTTGCCTCTTCCCAACGTGATTGTTTTTTCCCATTGTGCGTGCACGTGTGGATCTCTGCATACACACGTTTCGTCTCGGCCTCCTCCCCAAAAAAAGTCATTTTGCCGCTTCGCCAACCTTCAGAGCCTGAAATAAATTCTCTGTCTCTTTCTCAGGTTAACTTGGCAGCCTATAAGTCCTATTTTGCTATCGACCGTTTGAACTAATTGCCTCTGGTTCTCTGGTCCCACTTCTGTTCTTTGTGTGTGTGTGTGTGTGTGTGTGTGTGTGTGTGTGTGTGTGTGAGATAGAGTCACCACTCAGTCCTCCAGGTGCTTTCTTTAATTGTCTAATGGCTATAATAGCTGTGGCTGATGAGCAGCGCTCCTGCACAAGTTTCTTATGTACATCGATGTACTTGTGTGAGCGTTACTGTGAACTCCTTTCAGTTAGTGGAAGCCCTGTTAATTTTTAATGTTAATTTTTCAGTAAAGTTGTCGATAAGTCATCAGTTGTTGCATTTGTGTCGAACCTTTTGTGCCACTAACCTGAATAAGAGCCAAACAGAATGAAAATGTCTAATGAAAACACTTTGGCCTTTTGGGAATAACTTCAATTAAACCTTCGCTAAGTTCCGCCCATCAAACACCAACTGGCCAATCACAGCACCGACCTGCAATAAATCCTGATTCTGTTTATTTACGATTTTTTTTTTTGTGTATTTGGAGTGAGTCGTGTGCAACAGAGATCCTGGATTCTGGGATGTCGCACTTGACTTGCAATCTGTAGATTTCCTCTCTGACGTCGCCTACCATGGTAGTTCTTCTATTTTTCGAACAGAACACACGCTCGGCCATTTGAGTTCATAAACAACACGTTGCATCTGTTCTTGCAGTATTATTTGATTAAAACCGCTCTGCAGAGAAAAAGGAAACTGGCATCTGGTTCTTTTCCAAATGGACTCAAATCAATGGGGAGCAATCTGCCACTGCACCGGTCACAAATGGATAGCGGTATGCTCGGTGGCGTTTCTGCTATATGCAAAGCAAGTGCCTTAGCACCGCCGGTTGGGATGCGTGCAAGATGTTAACTTGTTTTCTAGTTTGAGTTGTACAAGTACAGGTAAAAAAGAATAACGGGATCCACACAGTCTCAGTGTTTTGGATAAGAATGGCCTTTGATGTTGCAGCTGAGCGGCGGTGCTCCACAGTGGTTCCCACTTAATTTAGTTCATATTTTCAGTAATGTTCTATTCAGGGAAAATATTTCACATAAAAAATGCCATAATTTGAATTCATTCTTGAATGATGACATTGAAAGAAACTTTCGCAGCGGACATTTGGTTGAAGCAGTGAACGGTTGAAGTTATGAATTTGGAAATTACCCATGGATTGTTGGCTTCTGTAATAAATCAGGATCTCCACCATCTTCCCTGGAACGGCAAATCCTGCTGTACCTGTAGCCTAAGACCAGGGCGCTGGCTATGAGATCCAATAATGTATATTATAATAGAGTAATAAAGTCACGGTAAATATATAGTCCTAGTGGATAGCCCGTAAGGCTTTAGATGTTTGAATGATTATAGATTGTTACAGCACGGCTCCTATGAAGTCAGTGCGGATAGATTGGACCAGTGATAGAGTTTCAGGGTTGTTTCTGGGGAGGTTGAGGATAAATCTATATTCATCCTCAACCTCGCCGGGAGGTAATATAGACTCCAGAGTGACTGTGACCAAAAGACGGGCCCCAGCATCCCACACACCACAGGCTGGAGACGATGGAATATTAAGCTTTATTGCCCGTGGGTCGTATCCGTCTCAGAGGTACATCCAGCGCTACGTTGCTGTTACTGGATCTACCCTCCCAGCTCCGATCAGACTCATGCATAGTCATTGAGCATTGATTTGAAGAAAAAAACATGGAGCAAAACAAATAAGATGGATCGTTATCACCATTTCCTGGTGTTTGTGCTGTAGGTCAAGGCGCGAGCAAGCCTTTAAGCATGTGAGGACTTCATTCAAGCAAACATGTGGGACCATTCATTGACATTTTCATTTACATTATACAAACTGAAAGATACATATGGACCGCCTTTGGACCGGTTTCCTGCAATACTTGGCTGAAAGCAAAGCCTTTTACTTATTTAAAAAAAAAAATCTGAGTAAAGATGAAGTAAACATAGACAGAAAGATACTTCATTTTAAAAAAAAGTCATATTTTAAGAAGCATTTCTATGTATGAAGTCATGCATTACTTTTATTTTTTCTTGATGTTTTATCTTGTGATAAGTGGTCGTATAAAGGGGGGATCATAGCCCCTGTTCGAATCCATACCTAGGTTATTGCTTGTTGCATTAACATTTTATAATGTCCAAACATAGGGAAGCTAAGACAAAATTGTATTGTGCGGTTCACGTGTAGACATCAGCAATTTATGTTTTTTTTAATCATAGCACTTGTGGAGGTCTGAAATGGGCCTTCGATCATCCGATAGGAGTAAAACTGTGAGCCAGCCGTCATCAGACAGGATAATTGATGACCTCGAAGCTGTAAATGCACGAACGTCAATATTTAAAACCAACGCATGTTTTTATTTTTTATGTATTTGTTTAATCTCCTGTCCTAGCTGCTATGTAAACTCATAATGCCATAGAGCCGTCTGTCTGCTCCTTTTTAAATATTACATTCAATAAGTGTTTTTAAGGGGAAACTGCTGATTCCAGCTCTGTCAGTGACAGACTTTTGTGTTTATAGGGCTAGCTCCAGCTGTGCTGCGGCCCATTTCATCTTGTGCTGCATTATACAACGGCATACCATTTATCAAAAATATTTACTCAATGAAATGGTCGATTCAAATGTTCTTTAGAGTAAAATGTAGCGTTTAGATCAGTAGATTAATCGGAAAACAACTTTATCGACTTGTTTATATGAAATTTGTTGTTTCGGCAGCTCTGCCTAAAACTCTCACTGTTAAAAGGACCGTTAAAAAGCTAAATGAATTGTCAACATACAAAATCACCAATAACCCTTCCGGCTCCACCATTTAAACCACCTCTGTTTAAGAGGTCAATCCGCTCGCAGCTTGTTTCTTTACTTTTACTGCTTTTACTATTTTAGCTTCCGAAGAACTTGTCGCCCAACAACAGCCAAACATAAACTGGTACACATGCACTTACATTCTCAAAAAAAAAACAAGTCCAAAGAGAGACGTCACAACGTCACAAAATTGAAATTAGAAGTAGGGAAAAAAAGAGAAAAAGATTTTTCTTTTCTTTTTCTATAAGCTTAGGCAACGGGAAGTCTTGTGGTCCTTCATATTATGTTTCCCCCCTCAAACCTCCTACATGGACAGCCTGACATTTTCAGCAAAAGGGTAGCTTTAGAGCTCACTTTCCTTTACCCAATCCTATCAATACACCACAGGCTATGAAGTGTGTGTGTGTGTGTGTGTGTGTGTGCGTGTGTGTGCGTGTGCGTGCGCGCGGTCTCCTACTGTGGGCAACTGCCTATTGACAGATTCCCGTAGCTCTACAAATGTTATGTGACCATGTTTTATTTGGCGCACCAGGGAGATATGAGTGTCCCCTGATTTGGTTTCTCTTCCCCTTTCTTTCACACAATTTTTTTTTTTTTTGTTCACTGCCTACTTTCTTCACACACACAAAGAATTCTAGAAATACAGTAGATTTGCTTTTCTATTGTGTCCTTTTATTAGAATGCTTTTAGGCTCTTAGTATGAACTCTTACATATAGTGGCACAGCCATTTGAGACATGTAGGGTATTATTTGAGACATGTACTTTGCCACCCTGTTTTCTGTCTCTATTTCCTTTATAAATTCTCTGTTGCTGCTGTTCGCTGTTAATGGAAACTCCACTGTTTCCTCTCCATCTGTTTCACGTTAAAACCCTTCCAGACGTTCAGTGGGCACAAATGCTTTCCCCTTTCGCTACAAGGCTTTATCTGCAGGAAGTGTGTTAGAGCCATTATGGGAGAGATAATGAGATCCCAGTTTTCAACCAGGCCGATATCCGAATGCAGATAATTCGCAGTATTTGGGATGTACAGAGACACGGCGAGTTTGAGAGAGCATTGGAGAGAGAAGAATGAGGACGAGGAGGTGCCAGTGCCGGCTTCAGACGATGCATGTGCATAGCTTTTGGGATCATTGGCAGTCTGCAGTAGGATTGCCGGATTATCAGCATTCCTTATGCTACAGACAGTGATGTATGCTGAGCAGGGCGGCCTCTGAGTCTCATGGGACTTTAGGGGAACACGCACGCACGCACACGCCCGTAAAATCGATTGACATATAATAAACCAGGCCCTGTGCATTTGGAGCAGCCGCCGTCTTCTCAACGAGTTTGTTTCTTCTTGCTCAGAGCTAACATTAACTAACACTGCTAGCTCATTAGCATTCAGAGGTTATTGGTTTCATTCACAATCGCTTCAAGGGTACGTGTGATATCGGAGAGTGAAACACGGTGGACAAATTGGCATTTAGCTTCAGGCGTGTTTTTAGAGTGGTGTTTAGAGTGTTAGAGGTTGGCAAAGGTCAACGAGGCTTTCAAATGGCCCGACGCAGCAGCGTCTTGGGTAAAGGTGTTTTAATATCAACTCCGTCCGTGAGTAACTCACTTCTTTAGTCTCGCAGTCTTTTCTCTTGTTACGCTTTAGTCATGTGATTATACGACCAAGTGTTATCTTATCTAAAGGATGTTGACGACATAGATGTAGAGCAGTGCTTTTCCTGAAACCGTACAAATCGTTGCTGTTCAGTGAACACCATGTTCTTCACGGGTTTGTAAAATTATCTTCATTCCTAAAACTAAACAAACCATTAAAAAAAAGCCTATTAGATTATCTGGAGCTGAAAACAGACTTGTGACAAAATGCGTGTCCACGTGTGTTGACACTTTATGAAGTCAATCACATTGTGAACTCAATGTGTGAAGAAGACCCAATAGTTCCAGTTTTAATCCTGCATCACTGTTTTCATTTTTCATTCATCTCTTGTTACAGTACACAAATTAGTATTTTCACACCAAATCCAGGTCTTTTTTCCTCTTGTCGGTGGAACATTTGCAATATTTTACATTTCATTCTTCTCTGTTTGTCTTCCTCCTCCTGTTCCAGCAACAGGTGAGGCAGGTGTGCGTGGAGCCGACACTTCTAAAAAAAACTCTCTAAAAAAACGCTCTAATCCGCCCACTTTTTAGCAGCCCAATCGAATACAAACGATTGGATTTTAAATCTCTCTCGTGACTGTAGAGCGCTCTAATATTCTGTTTCGCTGTGGACCACGTCACGGCACAGAAGCTTAGGACTCAATGACTTTAGTTTCACTGGGACTTCAGGGCCGACGGTTCATCCCATTAATCACTTTATCAAAGCTAGGGGGAGGAGGAACAGTGTTTGGGTAAATCCATTAAGTAGTTGGAAAGATAAATAAACTCGGGCTTGAACTTAAAACCAGCGTTTGTATAACCTGGCCTTGTGTGATCCATTAAGCTGGACCCAAGCCAAGTGAAGAAACCACACCTTTTTTCTGTGGCACACTGGCATGTCGTGTTTTCGTTATTCCAGCAGCCTGCAACAAGTTGCAGCACAACCTTTTCATATTTGGCCAACCGATCTCAACGTGAAGGAATTTGTTATCGTCTGTTTTCGCACACGACCAGTGTTGCTGGATGCGCTTCACAGGACTTGAGAGAAAATTTGAGTATGTGTCACAGTAAAAGGAGTGGGAGGAGCACGATTGGGGATATATGAGCCAAAGTAAACACAAATTCATGGTTTGATTTACAGGGGGTAACATACAATGTGTACAGTTCAAAGTCAATTAGGTCATATTAAGGGTGGGACAAATACTCAATACCATGATGTGTTTTCTTGTGAGAGTGATGCATATTGTCGCATTTACGGCAGACAGATCTTCTCTACATCAGTTTGAATACGGAACATATTAAATATTTATAGTCCGCCACAAGACGGAAACAGGATTTACAGCTGACTCTTATTCTGTGACATTAAATAGCATTTGCATACAGACTTGCAAATAATAAAAAAAGAAGTAATGAACTCAAATTACCCCCCAAAAAACTTGGATCTGGGTGGGCAGCTGAATAAATCATATTACAGTTTTATGTTCTGCTCATGTTGGCAGTGTTCTTTTTGGGACAGGGTATGAAAATGCACCCAAATGGCTGTTTTTTGCCCTGCTGACCCCCTGTGGGATGTGAGCCCAAATTCAAGCCATTATGCACACATCTGTTGTTTGGGCTTATTGTGTATCATCCACCAATCATGTTTTCTAATTCAGGGTTATGTTACCATATACTCAGTTTTCCTGTTCATTCAGCGGTTAGCTTTTTAAAGTTGACCCACCTGTCTCCACTTGCAGTGGCTCGCCTGTGCTGTTCATGAAGGATAAACGGTTTGCGCAAAGGCCAACGATATCAATTTCTCATTTCACGTCCCGCCAAAAAGTTGCCAATTATTCTTGGCAAACTTCTAGGTGTGGGCACAAACAGGCTGATTGCCTTCAAATTTTTTGAGCTGGCAAGATTTCGCCTTTTCGGCTGTGAGCCTCCAGAGGAGTTGAAGTGTTTTGTGACCAGGCCTTGTAGCTCAGGGATGGAGACAGAGGAAAAACGCTCTTAGATATTCAATAGCAACGTTTCCCGAACGCTGCGGGGGTCACGGTCCGCTGATTCTCTCCTTAATCCAATTCAGTCTAATGCCCGGAATCATAGGCTGTCAATCACATACTCCATTTATTTTTCAATCACCCTTTCCTTCCTTCTCTCTTCTTTCCGCGTGAGGGCTAGCATTTCAACACTACAAGCTCTACCGCCCTGCATATTGTATCAGCTGAAGGCCTGAAAATCTGTTGGTAGGGTGTGAGTGTTTAGGACCAAAATGTTCCATGTTCTCTGACTGTTTTCGTAAAAAATAAATGTAAGCAATATTTCTCATCCATTTGAAATAATGGTACCAAATTTTAATTTCAGAGCATTTCTGTTGCCTCCACACGGCTCTCAACAATGGACAGCTCAGCTCTCAGCTAACGGGGCAAACTACCGCAACAGCGCTGACGGAGTCAACAGTGTTTACCTTTCCTCTTTCGCAACAACGCTTCATCTTCACATAGCAATTAACTGTTTTCTGTTCGATGAATGCTCTGATAGCCAAGAACCTTTTTAAGTGTCTGTTCATGTAGCTACTTACCGTCTAAGGTCGCTCATCACCATGTTGTCTGTTGACACATGATTAAGGTTCTATAAACTGACAGTGAAATTGAGCAACTCGACCCTCGGCATACTTGAAAGGCGTTCCCTTCGGTTGCGTTTGCAGTTTTTCTTCCATTAGCGTCGGATTTACTGCTATTGCAGGTAATTACGCAATCAGCAAATGGGACTGCCCTCTGGAGCCGCTCTGCAAGTGACGGAGAGCCGCAGGGTTGCGGTATAGTGGTGGGATTTGTGTGAAATCAGCGAGATCGGAAGTCACTTTAACATGCAGCGATGCTGAAATATAAATGTCTTTTTAATTAAATAATTTACATTCCAAAACATTTACGGAGAACATGATTCAACTTCAGCTGAGAAAGAAACAAAACATTTAGAAGCCATAATTTCCCCTTTTCTCTGTGTTTAGACATTTGACAAGTAAAAGCCAAGAAGCTTGTTTTGTGTTGAACTCATCCACCGCTGTCACTATTGTTCCACTTTACTTTCCCCCCCATTCTTCTTCCTATCACCTCTGACCTTTCCCCCCCTTGATGTGGCCCGTTTGCCTCTTTTCTTCCAGACACGCGCGTTGGCCGTGTGCTGCTGGGTGCCCAGTTCAATTTACAGGGGAGAGGCCGGCCAAGTACACAAGCTAAATTATTCAGCCTGCATCCTGCAGCCACTCTAACAAACAGGTGGAAGACGATGAAGATGGAGGGAAAGAGAGAAAGAGAGCGAGTGCGTCTTTGTTTATAATAGATACTGGTGATTATGCACAGTTGTTTCCTACACATTTTGATCCTCATTCATTCAAATGGACTTTATATGCAGGTTTTATGAAAGCGCACATTTTGTGAGCTTAATTGGAAATACTGTGTTAGACACACATTCATTAAGTTGACAAGAGAAAAGGTCAAGAATAAAGACACGTAGACGCACAAAAGGAGGGACTTGGAGTGAGATGAAAAGGTCTTTATCTACCGATGTGGGTTCTTGAAGCTCTGTCAGGTTATTTGTTTTATTCAAGCTTATTATGGTTGTTAATTTTTCTTTCAAATTCAAACTAATTTCATGCCCCTCAATTCATTGTTTTGGACGAGAAAGCCTTTGGAAACGAATTTGGATCACAACAGGGCACCTCAATTTGCTACTGAAAGCGTAGCGGTGACATTAAATGGTGTCTATGATCTGAAAAAAATTCTAATTCAGTTTGCCATAAAGAACCAATAGATCATTAAATCATTCCTTCATCCATCACATCAGAGGTCAAGCACTCTGATTTCTTTTAAATAAAAAAGCATCATCAGCAAACTAACATGTCTTATTATAAACTCAGCACCTGTTTTCATAGCCAGGAGATGAAACTCTCCTCACTTGATTTAACACATGTGAACCCCGAGTCCACCAAACGACAACAATTGAAGCCCTGTGGCGCCAAACAGCGCAAACTCTGCACCTTTCTGTCCAAATATCCTGTCTTTTTTTGTACCTTATTGACTTTCCTCATGGCAGACATTTTATCTCGTCATAGCAGGCAAACATGCGTGTTTGTCTCATCACATTAATAAAGAATTTGCTACTTTTGCACGATACCAAGGCAGTAGCATCGAGTCCTCCCACAGGTGAAACGTTCTAACGGCTGAAGCCTCACGTTACCCTCTTTGAGCGGTGTCCTACCTTAACACTCATATAGATAATCTGGGTAAGGCATTTCCGACCCACCGGGAACTGCAGCACGGGTACGTGACCTCAGATCTGTGTTTGTACCACCGCAGAGCTTGCTTGGTTTCCATTTCTAGACTTTTTTTGTGTCTTTGCATGACACGGGTAACGACCAGGATCTGAATTTAATTTGACAAATGATCCACCAAAACCCGCACACACACCAAATTCTTAAGCTGACTGGAGCTGAAATCCCCCCAGAAGCTGGCTCGCAAAGCCACTTCTGCCCTTCTGAGGAAAATATTTGGATGGAACTGATCTGTTCCACAAAGGAAAAAAATAGAGTAAGGATTTGGGCTTCTCCACCACTGCACTAATAGTTACAAATGTTAGACTCTTAATGTGTTTTAGCTGGCTAAAGAAGATGCATTGGATGGCTGCCCAGCTGGTAACAGAGAGGGGCACAGAGGCTTCCAGCTGGGAACTTCAGAGGACAATATCACTTACAGTGGATCTTCGTGACTGGGACAAAAAAAATAGCCTCAGAGAAAAGGCTTTTGTAAGAATGAATAGACCACAGTCCAGTGTTTTTCTCTTAAATGCTATACAACCGGGGGACCTTTGCACCGACACACAATTTGCAACATAAAAAAATATGTAAACATATTCAGCCACAGCTTGTAAGACTTTTTAGAAGTGGGTAAATGTTTTTCTTTTTCTTTTTCTAAACACTACTCAATTCATCAGGTGAAAGTAATGTGCTGAATGAAGTATACTCACAATAAACTGCATATACTTATGTGCTTTACCAGCTAAAAGCTTGATCCTCTAAATGGTCGGGTAAATAAAGGAAGCAAAACATATTATTCTAGATGTTGTGAGTCTGTTCAACGTTCTTCGGACTTTGTAAAAGATATTCAGTTGGACACTATTTAAGAAGTCTTTTATTCAGATCAGATTACATAGCCAACACTACAATGCAAATTGTGCAGTAATTATGTCTGGGACTATCCAGGTTATAAATTTGCGAAGATTAGAAAATGCCATGACAACTTTATTATCTCTTTTTTTATGTGTGGCTTAATTACTTCTGGAGTGGAGCAAATCTAATTTGGCTCACTTTGTAGTGTAGAAGAGGTATAATTATCACATTATCACACGTTTTACATATCGTCACCAAGAAAACATTTGAGACTGAACATAGCGGGAAGAAATTCCTTCAAATTAAGGAAGCCAGGTGTCTGGCTTAAGAGCCCAGGGCTTTTAATCATTTATGTCTGACTGGAATAAATGGATGGTGAAAGTGAAGCGTTATAAAAATTGGACAAATCCGACAGTGTGCTGGTTGGGTGGGATGTAAATGTTTTTGATTATTGCCTCCGTTTACTGGCATTGTTCAAGCAATTGGATTAGCTGACAGTGATTCTCCTGGTGGATTAATAGACTCGGGGATCCAACTCAACAGACATGGATTAGAGCCCAAAAGATCAGTCTCTTAATCGTTTAACTGATCTACAGAAAATGAACCAACAACCGTTTGTTGTATAGGAGGGGATGGTTCATGGAGGCTGTAGAGTTTGTAATTCTGGCAAGCTTCTTTCCACCCGAACCCATGGTACCAATCCTGGCAACACCTTTTTCATCGACGACGTCACAGAAGTGTTAGAAAACTGCAATAATGTCGGCGAGGAGACAGAAAATCTGTAATTTTTTTCTGTCATACTTCCAGCATCGGCAGTTTCCACATTTTTCCTCTCTATCCGGCCATTTCATATTCCATGGTCCCCCCCCCTCGCTCCAGCTCAAGTCATTTGAATGGAGCGCAGCATCCTGGCATTCTCTGCTGTTCAGTCCTCAACTCTGCCAAACTGTTCAACAAATGAGTGATGAGCTCGAGCTCTGCCGCCGCGTCTGCCTTCCCTCCCGCCTGCTGTGTCGAAACGGGCAACGTGTGTAATGGAGGGAGGGGGAGAAAAAATCTATTTGCCTTTCACAAAGTCTTTATTAGTTTGCCTTTTGTCAAGCGGCTAGGTCAAACCAAATTGGGCTGCTTCCACACCAAGAGAAAGGTCAAGTCAATAAATGCGTGTGGTCTGATACAGTTGTGGAAAGCCATGCACACATGCACATGCACATACGCACGCTGCCACCCAGGGGTTTGAGAGGAAGTGTTTAGTAATTCACCTTGCGCCATGAAAGTCAAAGTTAAATGGTAATTGAACACCTTTTCTAAACCTTGTTGGATAAAAAGCCAAACATGTATCCATTACATTTCCCTCTCTAGAAAACAGCAGAATTTTAACAGTTGTCGGGGTGGAGGTGTCACAGAGACTTGAATTTAGCTTTTTTCCAGCCGCCCTCAAGAATATACACGGGGCTCTTTCCGTGCTGTAAACACTTTTAGAGCCTCTTCAATTCACGTTCTCCTGGTTCGACACGTGTCACTTGTTGGAATTTAATTACATACAAATAAAAACACCTCAAACAGTCCTTGCTCCATAACACATGGGTCATGGCTGTTATTGCTCCATTTCTGAATAGATAATGTCACTTATCATACCGCCATGACTCTCAAGTGTTCAGTGTTTCATTTTGACATCTTTTAATGTCAATAGACGCGTTGCCCCTGGAGTGTTGTTTTGCTGCCAGAACCAGGTTTTTAACCAAACACTCAGTCGCAGATATAGATTTCACCCCTCCTCCTCGATTTCATCATTCTCCCCTCTCCTCCCCAGAAGGCCATCTGCTAATATTGATTTATTAGTTTGTAATGCTGCGTCGTAGGTATGCCTGTGCTTTTGACCGTGTAATCAACTCTGAGCACTGTTAAGCACCGATCAGACTATTGGGAAGGAGGCATTTTTACGACCCCAATCAGGTCCGCGAGTCTTGGCACAGGCTCGGCTTGTTGGGAGCGCTGGGATCCATGAGACGCAGACGAGGCCTGATGGGACATTTTTATTGACTCGAATTTTCCTCTGTGGATGATCATTGATTAGTCAATGGTGGACAGGGAAGAAAGTCATAACAATATATATATCGGACTTGATAAAGAATGGCTCTCTGAGTGTGAAGCAACAGTGTGGCGTCCGTCCTGGCCTTCGCTCTTTGCTCGGTCTCAATGATGATGTGACTCAGCAGCCACCATACTCCTCAAACTTATGGTTTCCCTCCTGTGGAAATGAATGCTGTCACATTTGCAAAAGTAAAGGACACTTTGAGCAAAGAAAAAACACAGTCACTTTTACACCTGCAGCTGGGTTGATTTGGTATCTTCTTTCTTCCAGGCAGTTCAGTGGGCAGCGTTCACACCAGCCTGAGCAAACCAAACCAATTAGGCAAATATACCAGAGTCAGTTGGACCAAAAATCAGACCGGTTAGGGCGTGAAAAATGAACCGTACGCTCGATGCTCGATCGGCTCATTTCTAAACACTCCCTCCTCCACTCTCTGGTGTTAAATATCATTGAATTGTTTGTCTGTTTTTGAGGAAAATCAATGATAGCCTTCGGAGAGAATGATCACAAGCTGCATGCAAATTTGAAGCAGTCCTCTTTGTTGGTACGCGGCTGCGGTGGTTTTCCAGTCTCGGTTCTTGTCTCGCTGCGAACGTTCGGCGTTTCAGAATGAATCGTTTGGAGCTTTGCTTCCGGGGCTTGTTAGAAAGATGTTAAACTTAACGCCCAATTAGATAAACTCTTAAACCTTTTGTTCTACTTTAACCGCAGTCTTTAATACACATTGCGTTTGTTGCTCACTGTGTAAATTTGACCCACTGTCAGGGAGAAGATGCACTCTTTTTTTCATTCAACCGGGGAGGAATTAGCAGCACTGTGTCTTTTTAAAGGTGCGGGAACAACTTCCGAGTTTGACGAAGTTGGTGCTTGATGCTGTGCCAGAGTGTGCTCGAGATGACGCTAAATGTGTCATTTATTATTCACAGCTTTCCTTTTTTGTTTGTCTCACAAAACCTCAGAACACATCTTGTCTCCAGCTCGCTGTGCTCGTTGGAGGTTTGTCACCGGGTGTCTTGGCGGTTTCACAGACGGCTGCACGAACCGTTGGCTGGTGCCGCCGCAGCAGCTGCAGCTGGCCGTCACGGAAATAAAGTATTAAACCCACTTTTCTGTCGGCAGAGACTGCGGGCAGGCTGCATCCTTTCTGCCAGCAATACAATACTGACCCATATATGGTTGCTGAAATACTAAACCGCTTAGGAAATCCCTCGCTGATCCCTGAAGAACTGCTCCCAAGGCGGAGGGGGTGGATATTGTCTCCTGAGCAGTGGGAACATTTGAGGAGACAAGGTGGAAACGCGACTAGTTGATTTGAAAACGGCATGGGTCAGAAAGCAAGTTTCGTGTCAGGGCTTCTCTGGGCTGAGTCTTTTTTTAAAGGTCTCTCCTGACACAGAATTAGTTGTGGCAACAAAAAGAAAAACTGGTTTTCTGCACACTGCTTGATCTCAGTGTCATTGCTCACTTCTCCTTCGGGCTAATTGTGTATGAGTTTGTAAGTATCACTATGAAACCAAAAGAGAACCATGGTCTCTAATATCTATCTATATTTCTATACTATATGATACTTATTTTTATTGCCGTGAAATATCCACAGTTAACGTGCATTTAGACTGTTTTCTTTTCAGGTTTGCAGGTTTTCCCCCCAAAAAAACATGTTTAAATATGTTAAATGAGGATTGTCTTATTGAATATGTCCTAATTTGCATACGGCTAAAGCTATGTTAAAAACAACTTCTTTAATTTTGTTGACAAAGGTTTTTACAGAGGGGATTTTGGATATCTTTTTTTTATCACTTAAATAAAAAATACATTTTCTCTCTGTTTAAAAAAATGTAAATTCTTGTATAAATCAAGTTATACGTGTTACATGGATAAATCTCTCTGTATCACTCAGAATGTAGATGTTGGTGTACGTAAGAGCTACTCTGGCTCTGAGTTAGAAAAAAAATGAGAAAAAAAAGATATGTAATGTAAAGTTTACACTACAGGTGATAAGGATAAAAAACTTGAACCATATCCTCATGAAACTCCAGTTGATTACTTGCATGCAAATAATTCATTTGTGTCTTAGAAGTTTTCGGAAATGTTATTTTAAAATGTCCAAATGAGGCACAGGCACCTCTAACTTTTGTTAAATTTAGGGGAAATCTACAGACGCACATACACAAAGTGTAGCAAAATCATTAGCTAAAGCTTGTATTTTGTGTTATTTCCACTCGTCTGAGAAAAGACGTGGAATCTAAATACTCAAAATGTTGAAAGGGACCAGTGCATAAAAGAACTATCCATATTTGTCTCTGCCAGTTGCATCCATTGTTTTCCAATAGTTGAGGGATGTACAAGTAAATCAGCTGGTTAACCCAATTAACACTGTCCACTTATTTCATCCAAGTTATCTCTTATAGTTGAACGTTAAAGCACTGCAGAATCAATCTGCACTCACAAATGCATTTCCATGCAATCATAGTGTAACCTTAACGACAATAACAAAAAGCCCTCATCACGTTCGCGCTGATGAATTACATCACGCAACTCATTTCCTGCAAATTGATTTTTATACAAAGTGGAAACAAGCGGCTGCCTGGGAGGCAGGAGGGACACGGTAAAAAAAAATTGAAAAAAGGCACAATTTGAGAAATGATCATCAGCGATATAAAGTGTCTGATTTATAGTGATTGAGTAAAACGATACAAATGCTCCGTCGGCACTTGAGGAGCAAATGTCTAACTACTTTGTGCACAAAGAGATCTTTTCCTCAACCGCTCACATTTGACTCGTCTGCCTCTACGGCCACCTGCTTTACCTTTCAGCGAGGCTTCCTTTGTGGCAGGCTTTTGTTTGCCTCCTCTGTTTCACGCCTTTTCACTTCTCCAAAATCGTGTCTCAGTTGCTGTTCCCCACCGGAGAGGAATTTCCTCCTTCATTTCCCCGCCATTAAACCGCGGCTCACCGAGGAAATTGCTTCACCTGGGTTACTGGCCATTATTCTCACACATTTGTAATTCTAATTATTTGTACCTTCACTCATTTGCATGCCAGACGTCAGTTAATCTCACACACACACACACACACACACACACACAGTGTGGACATAATGTGCCGAGGCAGTTTGAGTCCTCAAACACAGGCGCAAGTAATAGCGTTTACAATGGCTGCATTCCATTTTTCGGCGTGTTACCGGGATGTCAGAAGCGTCAACACTTAAAAAATGTGATAACTTTTTTGTTATACTACCGCGTATTTATTTTTTCTTTATAAGGCTACATTATGGACAACAAATCAGTGTTGAAATCGGGGGTTGTATTGAGTTTTATTGTGATGCGTTGAAGCCCTATTCAGTAAAAATAAGTGTTGCCTGAATGATGATGTCATTATGGTGTGTTCAAGTCTAATCTTTAAAAGTAGTTTTTGGTCGAGAACTTGAATAAATCCATTTTTTTAAAGATGTTTTCACGGTAATATACAATAGATATTAAAGAGGTAATTATGACCTTAACTTCCAAACACTTGTTGTTTTACAGTTTTTTACCTGGGCTTTTTGTATTGTGACAAGCCAAAGTGTCTATTGGAGAAGTGTTAGTCTTGACATTTGCTGTAAAGTGAACCTATTAACTGAAGTGTAACATAATCTGGAACATCCTCTACACACCTTGTGTGATTTTATTAGCCCTCGCGTCTCTCTTTTCCATAATGTTTTTCACGTAGGACTTCCTGAGCCCTTTCGGCGGGGTCTCTGTGTAAGTGGTGTAATGGTGCGTAGAGCCTCTCAACGGCCTTCTCTCCTGTAATATAGATGCAGCCCCGGGGTCTGGCACATTTCAAAATGTCATTTCTATTTCATGATGTTTAATGTGTCAGAGCCCGCATCCCCCGTCTCTCCATCCTGTCCTTACGATTTCAGAAAAATATTTCTGTCTCTGAAGTACATACATATTTAAGGTATCTGACTGGGAAGTAGGATTTACATAACGTAATAAGCTTTATTTATTTGTTTTTTTGTTGTCCTTTATCTTGTTTTTGCCAAGTTGATCACAGTGAATGTATAATGCACACTTATTTCTTCCCATAAGAAGCTGTGTGTGCGCCGAGCATTGGCCTGTGTGAGCTAGCAGCAGCTGTCCGGCCGGAGATAGGGTTGAGAGAGAGATGCTGTAATATTTATTTTTTATTTGCAGAGGTATACACAGCTTCTTCCATCCCCACATAGAGAGAGGGGGTGGATATAGAGTGAGAGATTAAATTTAGGATAGCATAAACACAGACAGGCCTGGTAAACAACCCCCGGAGCAACCCAACTACCATGTACTCACACAAGAAGTTGATCAATTGGAACCTTTTGGCCGAAATCAAAGCATGGCTCTCTGTGCTGTTTGTTCTCTTGCTTCATGGTTTCCCCGTGGCTGATTTTTGAAAAGGCCGCCGATGAGTTGCTGCGGATTTGCTCAGGTATCCGACCTACTCGTGCACTTGCAGCTCAACAATACTACAAAGGTGAAAGGGGGCATGGTTAAGAGCACACGTGCCGTCGCATCGTCCGACTTTTAGACATTCCTGTTCAATTCTCCGCTCTTTGAGAGGAGGCGGAGCTGTGGCAGCATCAATCAGCAGGTGCTAGCATGGAGTTGAATGAGCCAGTGAGTCAACCTGTAGTATTTGAAGCAATCTTAAGATGGGTTCTGGCAAACGTCTGCCAAAGTGTAGCTGATCCAAAAACAGCTGTTCATCCTCCTGTTTTCTTTACACGAGATAAACAGGAAATCACACGCGTTGCATAACTGCTGTGAAATGATCAGAAGAGGAAATGAAAGCTTTTCTTTTTTCTTTTTTCTGGTTAAACTCTGGATACAATATGTAAACAGGACAGATTGCTGTCAGCGGGCTTGTTTTCACCTCATGTTACCTGTGATGTGCTGGTTTATTAAAGCGTAATCAAGCCGCAAACTTTGGCAAGACCAGAACTATTGCAGTAGTTTTAGCAGAGAGGACATGATACTTGTGTGCAAAGGACAAATATCATAACTGCTGTTCACCGTGTAACACATGACTAAAATCAACTTCAGCTGAAAATGAAGTAATTGAATCTGAATGACTTTTTCAGCACAGCCTGAGCACGTTCCATTTTGTGCAGAGGCAGAACGATGCACTTCCCCTTTTTCTCTTTTCTTGTTTCAGTTTTGCTTTGGCTCGTCTTTCTGTCCTTCTTGGCTTAATTACAATGCTTGTTTTATTTGTACCATCATTAAGCCACAAATAGGCTTGTATGGATGTTGACATGTCATAAATCAGATATTATCTGAAGTATTTCTCATCCTTATTATTCCAGTCGGTAGTCTTTCCTGCTTCCTATCTGCCTCCTTGCTCTTTGTGACCCGGCCCTTTTTCTATCGGTACCTCCTGTTATCTCCCGTTATCTCCCCCTCATCGAGGCAGCAGAGGGGAGTGACGCAGACAAGCATCTGTACTTCCCCAGACACACACACACACACACACAAATATGTGTGTGTGTGTGTGTGTGTGTGTGTGTGTGTGTGTCTGCTCTGGAATCCTTATCTGCCCAACAACCACATTGTCACCTAACTACCCTCCCTCTTCTCTCTCTCTCCATCTCACACACTCTCTCTGTCTCACGCTGAGTGCACCTGTTACAAGGGCGTTACTCACAAGCGTGTCCCCCGAGACAAACCATCCCGGGATTCAGTTCCAGCTTCACTTTCGCCACAGCCGCCGGCCCCTGAAGGAACACTCGTCCACCCCCCCAACACACTCACCCACCATGCATTTCCTGTTTTACACACATTCCCTCAGCGTTGAGCACACTCACTGAATCACTGCCAGGTTATAATGTTGGGGGGACATTTTAAATGAGGTCTGGGTGGTCTTGTGTACCTCGGTGCTCAATCATGGGAGCGTGCCACTTGGTTTGGCCTTATTGTTGTCTCGTTAGCAGCTAACACACATTTGACTTCATGTCGGCGGAAGTTTGTTTGTCACAATGCCCAGGAAGCACCTGTCGGACTTGGAAAGGCCTCCCCTCCTGCGGCGGGTCATCTAAAGTTCAATTTTTGCTTTGTGGGAAATTTCTCGCCCCAATTGACCTTGGTGTCCCGTTTTGTCAAGGACTTCTTTTTTTTTTTTTTTTTTTGGACAAGCATGAATTTCTTTTAAGACGTATTGAAATTGTTGAAACGTATAAAAGAAATGGTTGTTTTTGAGACGATGGAGTTAAACCTTCAGTCCGATATCTCGCCTGTGCGTTAACTTAGGTGGAGGTCTGAGCCTGAATTGAAGTAAACAAAAAGATCAAAGTAAAACTATTTCCCTTTCAATTATTAACACCCTAGACTGAAATAAGAAGTGGCCATTGGCTTGTGCACTGCTGCTTCGAACCTCAAATTAGTCTTATTTAGAAAAGTGTGGAAAGTGTCTGTCTGCCTGATTCCATGTGAATGCAGCATTAGTGTGCTATTTGCAGCTTCTGCTTATTTTTAAGCCGTTGACTCTAAATGCACATTTCATAGGGCGCCATAGCATTTTTTCCAGATGCCCTTGTTGTTTTCTCCCATCTCCACTTTATTTTTTTTCTTGTTGGCTCTACAACAGTTCTATCATTTTTTAATCCTTTGTGACTGCGAAGGCCATTGCATATGATTCATGTTATTTTTGCTGCATCTGCTATTGTAAAGCTTCTAGCGTCATTTATTTAGTTTTTCTTTCCATTTCTCTCTCCCCCGAAAAATAGAACTGACATAGTTTAAGCACACAAATCCGACACCAACATGTCTGAATGCCATCTGACCAGAAGAGAAACGGTCTTGTTGCCATGTCCCGCCTTGTGTTTTAGTTAGTTAGTGGAGTTTGATGTAGAGAATTAGCACCTTAAAGCATGTTACCGTGTACATTGCCTCAGAAGCCTCATTGATTGAATATTTTATATTTTTTCAAACTGCAGCTTGTCTTTATGTTAAAGGTAGGTATTCTAGCGGGTTTTTTTAAAAAACTTTTTCAATGCTTTTTTCTTCTCTTATTATAAATCTGCATGCTCACCACAAGAACATCAGTATTAGTTTTTCAACAGTGTGTACTTATGTTTGTTCCTTTTTATCCCCTTAGCATGGTGTAACACAATTAGCTCTCCTGCTGACAGGAAACAGTTGTACAGAAGGGAGGACAAGTGGGTGTGTGTGAGTGTAGATGTGCTGTTTATTATCAGTGAAGACAAGACTGTTATTAGTTCAGTGCCTGAGGCGGATCAATACGCTGAGAGGTGGAGCAGGGGGACAACCGAGAATAGGAATGAATTGAAGAGCGCGAAAAAAGGAGGAGGTGATTATCAACACCTTTTGCGCAGCATTTCTGTCCCAAATAATCTCGTCCTCGGCCCGTGTGCCTGCGCACTCCGGAGAAGAGAGGATGCGTGCGTGTACTTTAGAGCCTCCCGCTGGATTGGACCTGATGTCGGTGCCCTAGAAAAACCACTGCTTCTCAAACGCGATGCCAGTTTGCAATGAGATACGGAGAGTCTGCCACCAGATCCTAATAGCGGCGGTCAGCCCAGAAAATCCTGAGCAGTTAATCCAATTAGAGTCAACACATAGGGATCCTGAGCAATAAATCCAATAAGAGTTAACACACGGGGAATGTTCAGCAGTGTGGGCCACTCGTCTATTTACACACTCAAACAGCACGCTTACTCATTTTTTAAGAGATATATGATAAATATGCTATGATTTTGCACTACCAAAATATAACTAACTTTGATGACGTTTCAGACCTTTTTAAATTTCTGGCAATTTTTCTTTTTTTTGTCGAGTACTTTAATAGTGTTGAGTTGCCTCGCGGTGTTCGCTGGAGGCAGAACAAAAGAAAGACCGGAGGCAAACACGGATCCCCTCGGAGACGTAGGCTAACGTTGCTCCTCGGCAATACAATCCTAATGCGTTCATTTTTTTGGTGTCCAAATCAATATAGCGTACTTTAGAGATGACAAGCTGCGAGTCAAGACTTCAGCGAGCTACAGTAACGGTGAAGCGCTTCAGAGACGGAGAGAAAACGTTGGTAATATTCTAGCTTGGCATCTGCTAACCTCATTGATTAGACAATTTATTTGTCAATGGTCCCCGAGTGCAGGAGGAGTCATGTTAAACATTTAAACCATTTTACAGGAGATAATTGTTAGGGAATTTGACTTTCATTTTTTATTATTAGTTATTGAGACTTAAAATGACATGAGTGGCCAGATACTCGTGATTGATTACAACAAAATAGTCAAATGCTCCCAAAACAACCACTTAATTTAGTAGTAAAAATATTCTTGCACCTGGCTTTGTAAATCTTCTGGTAAATCCCCAAAAGTGGCTCAAACTGCACTTTTTCTCCACATGCTACATGAGGCAATACACTTAATTTTTGAAAGATGCTGCAATCCTTGATGCACACAAACAAGTGGTTTCATACAATCGGTTGACGTGGTCTTTTTAGAGGATTATAAGGGTGTGAACAAACCCAACTGGATTGACGTGTCTTTGATCCTCCTCTTGAACCAGGATAACAAACACCTTCCGTTAATGCTCATTAGCCCGGCAAGGTTTTGGAAACCGGGGAGCAAACGCAGCCGAGACTGATCTCTGCGTAAGCGAGCACCTTGAGCTCGACATCGTTGAACAGACCCTGAATCGGCCGCTCCCACTGTGTTGCAGAGTATTTGGAGTGGATATTTTAAAGGGACATGCATATAGGAGCTGTAATTAGCAGGCTCGCTGGCTTTAATTAGTGGGTTTAAATGGAGCAAAGCTTTCTCTTGCTGTCGTTTTTAGGTGTGTGGGAGTTGTTATGCAAATGCAGTGGCTTTTGTTCTGTGTTTATGCGTGTGTGTGTAGGACATTTTGCCATTATACTGTGTGTGTGTCTTTGTACAACTGTGACAGATGTAGGTGGAGCACAAGAGGTGAGAGGTACCTGTGCTGATTATCCTTTCGTTATTCCTCTCTAACATAGTGTGGCAGATTTTCTTTATGCACTATGATCTAATAACCACTTGTTGAGCATTAAATCAGAGCCTATTCATGCACCGGGCTCTTCAGCCTCCATCATGTAACGGGGAAAAACATCTTTGATTGAAGCCTCGTCAGTCATGCTCACAATATGTTAATGATTATGTTTATGGTTGTCACTAAGCACCTGCATCTTACCGCTCGTTTCAGCCATTTCTCGCCATTTCTCTGGCATGTAACCACATTTCTTTTTTAAATTATATTATTTGCTGTCTGCATGTAAGTCTGTGCGTTTGTCCTAGTGCAGCGCGGCAAGCTTTCATTTGAATAAAATGTTGGTTTAAATGAGCCATCATGCTCTCTGCAGACTACGGCTCGTCTGCAGCCGTCTATTCATCATGACAGGCCGCAGCTCATCGCCTGCAGTTCACTTCTGCTGCTCGGCGCTGGATAGACGGCGTTACATCTGTTTCTTGGCAACGCTGCAGGTTCTGTGAGCCGAGCTCAGCTCACGTCCCTCAGAATGGGCACGCTCCCCGAACTGACCCGCCCTCCGAAAGTGCGACCGATTTAATCTGTCGATTTATTTTCTGGATGAAGGGTTTGGTCTTTACAACGTCAGAAAATGGTGAAAAATGTCAGTGTTATTCTTAGATGTAGGCTGGACTCAAATTATTAATTCAAATTATTAATTTAATATCAAAATAGTTGCTGACGATTTAATTAGTTGGCAATTATTTGATTGTTTGATTAGTTGTTAAAAGCCATAGTTAACAGTTGGCCTCGCATTGGCAAATTCTATCAACACTGATTTTTTTTAAAGCTTTTTTTTTAATCAAGCTTAAATGTTAGGTTCCAAGTCAAAAAAAATAATAATTTCTGCTTTACTCTTTTTCATATTGTTGGCGTTTTAAGGTTGGTTTTAGACTACTGCATGACAAAACAAGCAATCGTAAGACATCTCGTTAGCTCATTGATCTTTTAAAAGGGGCATTTTTGCTTTATTTCTTCACATTTTGTAGACTATATTATTTTTTTATTTTTATTTGACCTTTATTCAACCAGATAAAATCAGTTGAGAACCAGATCTCATTTACAATGATGACCTGGAGGCAAAATCAGTTAATCAAAAAGCAATGTTAGTGGTCGTCCTCCTTCTTGTCATGAAGCCAATGGGCCAAATGAAACCAGCTACCTTTGCACAGTGTGTAAAGCCTCCACTAGATCTTGTGATGTTCTTTTAATGCCAGTTGTAATATAGTGCAACCTTTCACCATGTGGGTATAAGAAAGTCATCTATATTTTATTGCCCCTCACTGAAGCTCCTCTTGCCATCCATGCATGTGCGATGGCTGAGAGACGTGCGGGCCCTCAGTCAGTGTTGGTTTCCTGCTTGACCAGGTTGACCAAATTTCTTGTTTATTGACTGGATTATTTGGCTTGCTTCGTTTGGGTCACGCCAACCGAGTGACTCGTTGACCCTGAGGTTTACTGCCCGCTGTGGTCATTTGCAAAAACACCACAGTGCAGCGTCGTTGTTCTCTCCGCGAGCGTTTGTCCTCCCGAGTGAGCTCAATGAGTCAACAGCAGTACACAGAATTAACTGCACACACACACATACACACATGCATGTTTACACTTGGATGCAACAGGATGTGGGTGCTAAGAGCCGGTGCAGTAATGTGATCCCCCCGACCCCCACCCTCTGCTTCACCCCGCAGTTATTGTGCGGGATGTGCATGATCTTCACAATCACTTTGCTGAACGCTTGTGTTTGAGGTTTACTATCTTCTAAGTTGACATTCATACTGTATTCGCTATACAGTATATATTCCAGTGTAGCGTCAGGAAGGGCACCATCATTGGTGTGTGTGTGTGTGTGTGTGTGTGTTTGTGTTTGTGTTTGAACAGACTATCCCTCTGAAGGTGGAGGATAAGGGGTTTTAGCCCGTCTAATCCAGAAGCATTGGTTCTAGGAAGCTCCAGAACGATGCTATGTAACCCGGATTAGCAAGAGAGGCGAATGCCGAGCTGGAGGCGGAGCCACTACTGAGGCTGAAATTGAGCGTCTGGGTGTTAGATTGGAAACTTGTGTTCACACTGCCATCAAGCCCCCAGCCGGCACCAGATGAAAATGAGATGATCTTCAGTGATTCCCGCCGAGGGGAAATTGGGCGGTTTCGACAGCAGATAATGGGACTCAGCGGAGGAAAGTGTTGCTTTTCACAGGGAATTGAGTGATATTTGAGTTTTATTTTTCTTGCATTAATCAGCCACACCATTCATAATTGACTGACCGACATGTTGAATCGGTCCTCTGGCAGAGTATGTGTTGACAGATGCGGTACTCCATGTTGTTATTGATCTCAGTTTAGTTTTGAACTGTACAAACAAATTAGTCCCTAACTTTCGGACTGTCCTCCCATTTTAAAAACGGCACGTATAGGTTGTCTGTGCAAGCAGATTATTACGACGACATTAGTGCTCATGACCGGCGCGAAGGAGGAAAAAACTACTATTTCCACTTGCGAAAAAATGAGTGCGTAACATAGGACAGTAAAAATGGAATGTACATAACAAACGCCCTCATTTTAACATAAACAATTATTTTCTCCTTAACCTAACCACATAGTTTTGTTTCAATTAGTCCATTGAATCATTGGCAACGTATTCTATAATTTAGCTTTGAGAAAGTGGCCTCGGGCCGAAGTCACTGTTTTGTAAGACATCTATGGATAATTAAAACTATGGATAATACAACAGTGATGGGTAAAATCATGAGCTGACGGCAGCCTTTAATTTACGGGCATTAAGTTGAGATGAATCACTTGTAACTTTGGGATAAACGTTGTGTCGACAGACGTTCTCCAGGATTTCGGATGGTCACTCAAAGTATCTGTACAGGCGATGCCAGCATGACTCAGCAGCAGACAGTTTATTATTTTAGGCTTGTGCTAAGAAGAACTATAATTTATTTGCTTTAGGAGCGATAACCAAATAAAACATTTTTAAAACCATTTTTTCTGACATTTTATGCACCCCATGATTCATTGAGCCATCGAGAAAACATTCGTCAAAAACGTTGACGTACAGTATACGATGATAAGCTGATAAGTAACATAAAGCACAGAAATGGCCAAAATATATTTTGAGTAGAGGAAAACTGTGTTTACATGGATTCTTTCCAAAAATCTATCATATGGTTATGTACGTTCATATATTTTTAACCTGATTTTCTTAAATGTTGGTATCAGCCGTCGACATCCAGTATCATTTGGGCTACAAGCAAACCCACCATTTAGTATGAAAGAGACTTAATTCTTTTTGTTACAGCTCAGATGATTCATTGTCCTCTTTAACTCTCTTCATCTCTCCTCTTCCTCCTCCCCCTCCTCTTCCTCCTCCCTATCAGATGATGAAACATGCGTGGGGCAGCTACAGGCGCTACGCCTGGGGTTCCAATGAGCTGCGGCCCGTCTCCAAGCAAGGCCACTCCAGCAATCTATTTGGTGAGTGAGAGACGACACACACACACACACACACACACACACACACACACACACACACACACGATTGATCTTTTGTCCCTGCCACCAGCTGCCTTGGCCTTTAGATTAGCAGCCAAATTGGCCGTCAGTTGGAGTCATCCATCTATGGACGCCTCTAAATGTCAACTTTATCATATATTTAAATTCCGTTTGTGCTGCACGCCAGTTGTTGGTGTCGGTGATGTTAACGAGCGTGGTGACGGAGGGGCAGCTCTTTCTGGGCTGCTTTTTCCTCCAGTTCACACAACTTTTGCCCAAAATAAACCTTGGCTTCTCCGTCTACCCTTCAGTTGCAAAATACATATCACATGCACTTTGTTCTGCAGTGACAAGTCTGGATCCCCCACTTTGTGTAGGTGTGTGTGTGTGTGTGTGTGTGTGTGTGTGTGTGTGTGTGTGTGTGTGTGTGTGTGCGTGTGCGCGCAGCAGAAGCCACATAGGATAAACTAGGATAATAACTGCATCTTTTTTTAAGTCCTTTCTTATCCACCCCCTAAAAACACACACACGCGGCTCCTCGTGTGGTCTCACTTAGTTGGCTGAGATCGTTGGCGAAGAAGCTGGACTCCGAGAATTTTCCGCCAAACTAAACATAATGCTAAAAGTAGATGATCCCACGGATCTGTTGCGACGACACGTGTGCCAATGGCAGAGGATCAATGCGATTCGTAAAAACACTTTTATTCTGCAATATATATTTTTTTCGTCCTAATGCTGTGAAGGGATTAGAGGCTTCACCGTGTTAAGATGAAACGGCCTAATATTTCAAAAGCAGCTCTGTAATTGATATTGTTGTTGATGGAGCTTGGAAGAAGAGGCAGAAACAGTCTCACAAACAATGATATTGTAAATATATATATATATATATATATATATATATATATATATATATATATATATATATATATATATATATATATATATCTTTATTGAGTGTTAGAGAAGTGCATTTATTTTTTTAGATGTGGTGTGTGTGTACTCAAAGTGTTTGTACACATAATGAATACTGTAATTCATTCTGACTGATTAGATTAATAAGAGCGGGATTTGGATTTTTAATTTGTCAAGATCCGTTTGTCTCTCTCTTGGCCTAATTACATTCTCCATGAGAATATTTGTTTGGATACCTTTAGCTCCAGATAAGGTGTGTGTGTGTGTGTGTGTGTGTGTGTGCGCGCGCGCGCGTGTGAATGTGTGTGTGTCTGTGTGCATGTGTGTGTGTCTAACAGTGGGTGGTGTATGTGACAGTTTGGAGCAGTGTCACTGTGAGCTCTTGACGAGATAAGATGGCATTCATGTGTGAAAGAGGTAGCTGTGCCTCCACTGCTGATAAGACCGGTCTCTTGACACCAAAATACACTCATGTACTTGATACGGTTTGACGTTTATTTTTATTCTTTTTTTCTCTCCTTCTAATCTTACCATTTAACATCCGGGCGCAGTGTATTTTTTTATTTTTCTGTCACAACAATATATGTCCTTTTAGGAGTTGCAAAGTAAACTGCATGTAATTAGTGGAAATGGGAATGGTGTTTTGAAAGTGGTGTAAAATGGTTATTTTGAGCTCGGGGGCAGCTGTAAACACATCATCGCCTCGTAAAAGTGATGGCTCACATGTAAGTAAACTGTTATCAACACATAGAGATGACACGTGTTTCCGGCCACTCGATTGCTGCAGGACGACGTTTTTGGAAATATCACTGCATCGCTCTGGTTCCTTCAATAAAAAGCCAGTGGGGATTTTTTATTTTATTTGATTATTGTAGAAAATGAGCTCTGCGGCAAACACTCTTTCATCATACTTGAACTTGTTTTGTTCAGCATGATAATCTCCACAAATGAACACCGAATTTGTGAGTTTTCAAAAACATAAACGCAATCCCCCGAAATAACGGTGGTCGTGTCTACTTACACATGAACGTTTCAAACTGCTGACCGTAACCAAAGTGTACACAAGGAACACGCGCAGGAGTCGACTCCCAAGCTCTGTGATTGTGTCTGGTTAATAGTGTCTCTGCAGTTGTGTAAATTTATTCACAGCATAATTAATGTTTTCTGTCTGTACTTAAGACGAATCCCTAATGCGGTTTTACCTCCACAGCATTAAAAAAAAGAAGAAAAAAAAGGCAAAGCGCAGAGTTATTTCCGAACATCTCGAAAGTGTTTCTGTGTCTTACATCATCGGTTCCACTGAGCTCGCAATATTTGTGTCAAGGTACTATAGCTTAGTGGTGCATTTTCAGGTTGTGTGTGTGTTTGTGTGTAACACCATCAACATCCAGAAGTGACAGGATGACAGCACTTGAGCGTATAAGTGCAGGGTGTTATGGAGAACGTTTGAAGACGCAGACTCGGGTCTTTTGTTCAGTTTATGCACTAAGATGCCTCTTTTGATATTTAGCCTCATTTCTTCATTTTTTTTAACCAAGTGTTCTTCTGGAAACACTCGAGACGATCTTTTGCTGGTACGTTGAGGTAAATACACGTTATGAGACAAGAGGAGTTTTTGTTTGGATCAAGATTCCACTTCGCATCCTGTCATTAAAAAAAATAAAAGTACTGGCAAGTAAGTATATTATAGTTTTGAAAGTAGGTGTTTTCACTGAAGTGCCTTTTGATTGAAATGCACAACTTCAGTCTTCGCCCCTGGGGAAAGTGCCAAAACCCGCACTAAGTCGATTCCATTATACAGTGCAGAGGATTTACAGGCTCATTTTTAATGATTTCCTTCTTATGTTTAATGAGGGAATTCAATCAGCTTTGTGTAAATTCCAGACACTGTTTCATTACCGGAATTTATCATACGTGAATGTAGGAAAAGAGAAGAAAGCGGCCGTGTGAATACTGATTTAGAAATTAGCCTGGTCCTTCTCCCTGTTCCTCTCTCTCTCTCTCTCTCTCTCTCTCTCTCTCTCTCTCTCTCTCTCTCTCTCTCTTTCTCTCTTTCTCTCTCTCTCTCTCTCTTCCTCTCTCTCTCTCTCTCTCTCTCTCTCTCTCTCTCTCTCTCTCTCTCTCTCTCGATCTCTATCCGGCTCTCGTGTCTCTGCTATCGAAAAGTAAATAGGTTTCAGTTGGCTGCTCCAGCAGACCCACTTCCATCAGTAAATAAGACAGCGTGGCCCCGGGGCTCCAGGGCCTTGTCACAGCCGTTTCCAACTCCTATAGAACATGATGTATGACGATAATATTAGCCTGACCTGGAATATTATGCAACGACGCCGCTCTACAAACCAGAGGCTGTTTCCCCGACACACAACAACCTGGATGGCCGGTTCAAAGTACACGGGAAACTGCAAATTCTAAAACTTTGCTCGCTGCGGTTGAAAAGTACCACGTTCAATTTGGAGCGGGCGCTCCGAATTGAACGTGGTACTTTTTACTAGACCTACTCCACAAGGCGTGGTTTGCTTTTTCTTGTACTTTGGTAAAACTAACAAAGATGGAAAAAGGAAATGTTTTCTTTTTTTAACGTGGGATTGACTAATCAACACATGATTTCAGCCAATGTAAATACTATATTACAAGTACTCCCAACTCATTTGTATCATCACTCTTCTTCTGAATGATATCATACAACATATTTACTTATCTTATGAACATAAAATCTCAATAGTTGAGACTAATTGCAACTGCCGGAGACAGGTTTTCTGATGCAAACTGTGCAAGATGGATCTGTTATGTCCAGCTTCAGACAGGAGAATCTTTTATACGGCCCAGACATCCTTTATAGACTTCAGATTCGATGGATCTTTATTTTTTAGGGTGGGAGGTTGACTTCAACTCCAACTTTTACCTGACAAACACTACCAGCCATAGATCTCCCTGAAATGTTGGCAGGCAACCATGTTTGTCTTCTCAACTGACAAATGGCACACATCCAAACAGGATTTGGTTGTGTTTCATCAAATAGTATTACAAAATAAGTTTCTTTTTTTATCTTCATTTTTTGTTATTTATATTTGTTTCTATATTAACAAACACGACAGGATGATACAATATATTTGTGAAGCGATCTATAAAGCAATTTAGCACCGGAGATAATGTGACTCAAGAAGCCAGTTTTCTACAGCATTAGTGTTGGTGACAATGACAGGATCAAGGACTTTGGTCCTGGTTTTTTTCCATGTCATTTCTTACATTTAATACCAATATCACAGATTCAAAAAGCTGATTGCATTGCACCTTGGTTGGGTAACTGAAGGGCAGGCTGATTGCTGTCCCTCGTAACTGCTTTTCATCGCGATGTCGCAACCAATATTTCACCCAGAACGCTCGCCCTCCGGTCATTGCGACTCCATAAAATACAGTTTGTGCAGCTCACATGTGATCCTTCAGCTCATGGAGAGGCTGACTGCTAGTGGCATTTGCTGATGCAATGGCGATAATATTAATTAATCCAATGATAATGTCCGCTGTCCTGACTTGATTTCATCTGAACTCGTCCTCCGTATCCAAATCCGACTTTATATTCTGTATGTTCACATTTAACGCTAATTAAAAACACCTAGAGGCGAGGATGGCCTATTGCTCCTCCTGTCGTCTCCAATGCCTCTCTGTCTGTTAGCGCTCAGCTCTGCCCTCACCCGCAGGAACAGGCACACCTCCCCGCTTCTTAATCCAGAGACTTCCCACCCCTCTGAAATGTCTCTGTTCTTATAATATTTGAGGTTTGAGGAGTAACTGAATTATTTAGCCCCTCCGGTCGCATTGGAGTCTTGTAACCGTCCGGCTCATAACACGAGCCGTCCTTCTGAACTGAGCAGCCTCTGGGGGCTTTTCTCGCCCCGATCACACCGGCTAGAATATGTCAGGCGACTTGGAAGATGACTCATTACCGTGTTAAGTTTCTCCAGATCAACAGGAGATTGTTCGTTCGGAGCTCGGTGCCGTGTGAATAGTCTGCCAGCCCTAAGCCGTGCCCTGACTCCTGATCGACATTATATAAGTTATTTCTATCATACCTCCATTGTACGCCGGAGGTGGAGTTTGTACCAAGGCCTTATCCTGGAGTCCACTTGTTTGTTTGTTTTCTCTGTTTGTTTTACAAGGACACAGTGGCAATAAAAGAAGAGTCCTCTCACATAGTACTCTGGCAACATGCAGACTGTTTTAAAAAAAAAATCAATGAGCGCATTAATCCGATGGCAATGCTTTTTAGCGGTTCTCTTTTTAGCGGTGTCTTTCAGTGACCTTTCCTTGGCACATGTGGTGACTCTTTTATTTTTTCTTATTGTACTCTGGTTTCCGTAAAGATTTCAGCTGCAACAAAGATCATTTGAGTTTGAACCAATGCCGGGATGGAAGGTACTGTAAAGGATTAACATTAGATCCGTTTCTCCTTTGCGGGTTTGACGGCTGACTAAAAATATTAAATCATAGATCAAGTGTGATCGATGTGACATTTCACATCTCGAGTAAATGTGATGCGCTCCGAGGGTTCAGTGTGAGGCTGGGTTATGTAACAAGTAATGAAATAAATTACTTAAACTCTTACATAATCCATAAAGTAACAGGATTTCTATTTCAAGGAGTAATAAGTTATAGGAAATGAATTCCATTTTCCACGTCACTTGATTAATGTCTTAGAGGATTTATGTTAGAAAGACATTGTGGTCCGGACCAGCCACCAATGAACATTTTAAAATGATGAGTAAAGTAAGAGTGTGAGATATGAGGCTGTTAGTTCGTGTCCAATTTAAAATGTCCCGATGGTCGGCCTTTACAGAGAGATTCAAATCAAAAGCTAAAGGCGGCCCAAATTGTTTTTGGCCAAGTAGTGTATATGTAATGATAGAGTGAAGTTAGATTGTGGATCATAATCTCCCTGATGTGATATTTTTGTCGTGAAGCCCACTTCTAAAGTAAATGCTTCTTCATCAGCTCAACTAAATGTACTCGAGTAGTCGAATTGTTGTTTTGAAGCCCTCTCTCCATTGACGTGTACTGAGTCAAAGTATACTCGGCCCTTTTCAGTTTAATTTAGATAGTTAGTTAGATATATACTTTATTCATTCCCAGGAGGAAATATGTTAGTTTTGCTCCGTCTTTTCAACGCCAATGTGTCCGAATCCGATGATGAAAGCAGCTAACCAACAGTGTTAGCAACTCAATGTCAGCAATTTGATGATATTGATTTGTCAATTTGCTGACATTTTGCCACCAGTGAAACGTCAAGAAGTTCGACAATGCTCGTTCAGATATCAAGGAAGGATCAACATTATATTTTCTCTTAAATACTACAATTAATACAATCGGCTGTTAAGATATTTAGTCTCAAATGATATCAGAATTTTCCTTTTATATAAAATGTGTAAATCCTCTTCATGCCATTAGATGTCCAGATATATTACAGACATGATTGAGTCCGAACAGAGCCGTGTGCTGTATGTCATTGTGATATGTAGGAAAAAAAAGCATTTTAATGTGGTCTCTTGTCTGCTCCCAAAAGGCAAAACAATACATCTGCTGCAGCGCTATCGTTGGGGGTGTTTCCCGTCCGTGTGCTTCCCTCGCTCGTCCTCTCTTTAATTGATACTTTGACAGACCACTGCTTGTGCTGCTCGAGCTGCCAAACAAGCTTGAGGTTGAATCCTCGGCTCGCCTCTCGTTCTAGCTGAGGGCCGGCACGGGGAGGCACTCATGTGTTCAACCAACCAAAAAAAGAAGGGGAGAAAAAACAAAAACTCCCCACTGTGTGTGTGTGTTGTCTTTTTTTCTGTCTAAAATAAACACACTTGACTGAGCCGCAGCACATTAAAGGTCACTACTGATGTCTCCTGTTGCCGGCAAAGAGGAAGAGGCAGAATGTTTAGGTCTGCTGCCATCCAGGCCAGTGTGACCTGGACCGTGTTATGAGAGAACATTGTTTGTGTGTGTGTGTGTGTGTGTGTAAACCCTAAGGCCATCTGTCTTCTTGGTCAAAGCTGTGGGGGTTTGTTTTTCAGAGGAAAACTCAGGAGACGCCTCAAAACATAAAAAAAAATACAATCTAAATTGCCAATAAATGTACTTTTTCTTGGGAGCATTTTCCGTTCCGCACGTCGCTTTAATTCAAGAAACTCAACGACACGTGAGGCATACCGGATCTTATAGATTCTATAACGTGATTGAAATACCACAATCGTAGGATTTCAGTGCATGTCGTGCATTTTTGGTTGAGAATTAGTAAGGTAGTTAAAATCACATTATGAACTACAACTAGTTTATAAAATAAGATTAGCTACAACTTTAGTTGACTACCGAGAGCGCTGACGGATGTGAATAGTCCCAGATTTTTTCCTACCACTGGAAGACGAAAGAAGTCAGAAAGGTACGAGGCACTTTCTCTTTCTTTATTCAAATTAAATGGATTCAGAAGGTAAAAATATGGTTATTTTTCATATCTCCACTGACGGGCAGTTACTGCCTACTTTGACGCCTCGTCGAACATGAGCAGGTTGCGGAAAATGGTTCACCCATCATGATATATAGCCTCCAGAATAATAACAAGTATAAAGAAGGAAAAAACTGCCTCATGTTTTTTACTTTCACCCACATGCTACTCAGAGGGGGTGGGGAGGAGGGGGGGGGGGCTAATTCACATATTTCTTCGGCAGTCGCTGGACAGTTGGATGGATCTTTAGCTGCAGGCAGTGTGTTGGAGTGAAAGTCGAGTGCTTCTCCTGAGACGCACAGACTTTTGTGGTGGTGGTGGTGGGGGGTTGTCCCCTCGGGCCCGGCCCGCAGTGCTCGAGGAGGCCGTCGACTGAACGCAGCCTTTGCCACAGATGCCGCCAGGGTTTCGCAATGATGACCTCTTTTTTCATCTCCTTTATGTTGTTTTTCCCTTCCCGTCTCCCGTGGCCTTCCCTCCACGTCACAGCTCTCCATGGTTGTCTGCTCTGCGATGCTGCGGCTCCTCGCATCTTTCAGCTGAGTGACCGTATAAAATACCCAGACAGAATCAAAGTAGGCGCCGAGGCATCCTCCTTCACGGTCACACTTGACCTTCAAATGTTCGGTTTATGTTGTGCCCCCGTTGTAGTCAAGGGTTAACGTCAGCTTGGATGGCACAGTGATCGCAGGACCACATTCGCTTTTAAGGTTTGTTTCTACCTTCTGGTGCTTTTTCTCCTTTCACTGCCATTGTGTTCATACTTCAGTGACAGGAGAGAGAGCGGCGTTGCAGCTTAAAGGAATGTATATGTCTCATTTAGTTGCAGAAGCTTCTCCTTCACCCCTGAAGTCAGCATCGTGGCATCTTTTCTTGTCATTTATGAGCTAACTGAAAATAATATTGCAAATATATGACTTGAACCTGATCCTTATTTCAAAGGTGCATTTTAGAACACATTTTGCTGTTTCTGTTGACTTTTCCGCAACTATAGTTACATCACTTTCTCACGGCTGATTATATCTTCTAAAATAAGATTATTTTAGAACATTTAATCTGCCCAAGATAAATCATAGATTATAATAAACAAAGATGTTGCACTTCAGCACAGTTTTAGGGAAAACAATAATGTAGAGTCTGAGACTGGGGCCAGGTCCATTAAATGTTTTTTTTATTTTATTTTTTTTTATAGAAAAAAATCAAGCAAACTTTAAGAGTTTGGAGGCCACAAGAAGAGTTACGGGCATTTTTCAATCAAGTCTTTTTAATGGCATCCATTTAAGCTGCAGGAATGTGTGAGTCATGATGAGAAAAGACATGATCCATATATATATATATATATATATATATATATATATATATATATATATATATATATCTTAAAATGAATCACTTCTAGACGGCAGACGGCCAGTCACCAAACACTTTTGACCCGGCTCATTGTGTTCTGGATGCGCGTTGCACTGCACCCCCACTGTTGTGTCATAGCATGTTCGATTTTCTTTCTTGTGTCGTGCCCAAAAAGCAATGGAAGAAAAGCCAGTGAGATTTTACATTAAGGAAGAAAATACATTCCCTGGCAAAACAAACGTTCATGATACTTTCACGTGAGAACACTTTAATGATTTCTCAAAGCGCAAATGCAATCACCAGAGGTAAAACAAACGCTGCAATGTAAACAAACTACACCCCGGTCACATGACTTCACCACTAAGCCGAAGGCGTACCAGTGTTCAGCGTGATGACGTTTAAATCTCCCATTTCGAGACACGTAAAAGCTTAATAATTCACTGATGTTATTTTATGTCGTAGAGCAAAACATAAAAAAAACCCACTAGAAACCAGGAAGTACAAAAATGCCGTTTTATCTCAGGTGTCAGGACTCTCCAGCGGAGCTAAAATACTGTTATCGTCCACCAGTCAAGAAGGCAAATGTTTTGTGGCGTCTCTATTTCCAGACAAGTCATTTCGTTGGTTATGTAATTTGACATTGAGTCCAGGCTGCAGCCTCAGCTCCCACACAGCATTGTGTGTGTCTGAATCAGACACTCAATCTCTGTAATTGAAATGGATGGAGTAATTCTGCTCCGGCCTACCCTCAGGGTGTGTGTGTGTGTGTGTAGGGTGTGTATGTGTGTCAGGTATGTGTGTGTGTGTGTGTACGGTGTTTGTATTTGGTTGTGTCTGAAATGATGTAAATCACGCTCTGCTGAGAGGTGGGTGGGATGCAGACTGGGGAAGCACTGCAGCAACTGAAACGGAGGTATCTATCACATGAACAAACACACAAACGCACACCTTGCAACTCTGTGTTGCACAGTCTCGGATCTCCTGAGCCTTTTGTTACAGAGCCTTGAGTCAGCATCCACATTAATTAATCACACCCATTCACAGACCCCCCCCTATGCCTGGAACAACCCTCTGCATCAGCAAACACACGCCTCATCGACACAAACGCACTCGTGCACACACCTCGAAGTCTCCACTATCCCTAGAAGTTCCCACGCCTGATTTAGCGAGGCAGCTGAACCAAAAAGATTTTCATACCTGCGGCGCAGTTGGTCTCTTTCTACTCTGCGTGTTGTGTGATATCACAGCTTCGTGTTAAATCCTCTTTTTTTTTTTTTTAAGAGTTGTAATCTTTCACTGTAACCTTGACAAAAAAGTGTTGACTCTCAGTATCCGGCAGCAGAAGCCAATAGGTTAATACACTTTGGGATTGTGTCTTTTGTGTGTACGTGCGTGCGCGTACTTTCTGCCTACGATAACACGATTAGCCGGGGGCTTAGCCATCACTTTTTTTTGTCCACGACCTCTCGCAAAATACAGTGTAGCCTCACCGTCGAGGCGGCAGTTGGGGCTAAATGGGATCACCAGCGGGGCTGAGGGGTGATGAGAGCGGGATCAAATTGCAGGATTAAGGATTAGACCTGGGGTTTGCGTTGAGTTAGCGTCCCGATATGGGACGCGTCGGGGACGCTTTTCTATCTTGCGAACATTTCTGGGCCGAGAAAGGCAGTGAGCTGAGGAGGAACTTCAAGAAGGGATTTTGTTCCTTCTTTTTTTTCAGAGAATTGCAGGGTTTTTTTGTTCTTCCTCTTTGTAATATTGGTGACACTTTGACTGCTGTCAGTCTCTGGAAGGCTGAGGCTGCTAGTCTTAAGCTAAAGCTGCTGAGTCAGTATGCAGTGCCAATAATAATTAATCTCACAGTAAAGCTGGAGAGAGAGGTTATGATTTCCTTGTCGAGCTGAAGGATTTGTCATAAAGTATAGGGCATTCTCAGGTTGCTTTCTCAAACTAGAACTCATATTTTTAGCCGTCGCACGACCATCATCATCATTATTATCACGCTGTGTGCTCATTAGCTGGCTGGAAAGTCTTGGCCCTCACTGCTTTTTATTGGCTGGTTTGGTCGGCGTGTCAAAGAATACACAAACAAGCGTGGTGACGGCAGTCAGGGCACAAACAGGCACGCATACGGCTATAACTAAGGGTGGTGGATTTAATAGAATGATGATGATAATAATAGCAGTAGCAGAAATAATATGTGACTAGTACTAAGGATAAGAGCAGTAGTGGATGTAATAGAATGACAATAGCAGTAATAGAGAGAAGAAGGAGGAGGAGGAGGAGGAGGAGGAGGAGGAGGACTGGGCCTGCAGCAGCATGACTATAGGAGCTGGTCCAGCTATCAGCAAGTCTTTATTTAACCATGATGGACAATTACATGAATATTTAAACTAGGGAAAAAGCACCACGGCTGATTAATCCATCAGTCAGTCACGCACAATAAGCGCTCGGTGTTTGTGTTGCATTTGAAGGCGTGATGCTGTAGAAAGCTTCGGGGGGAGGGAAGTAGAGGGCAGCCATTGATTTACATTTTATGTTTATTTTTTGCACGCGACCTATAGTTGCAGGGCTGAGGGGCTCCGCTTCGCCCGGCTGCTGTGACTTACTCCGCGGCTCTTGAGACCCGGGGTCAAGCAACTGCGAGCGCTGCATGAAAAGCGGAAGGGGAGACGGGCACAAGCCTCGCCGAGGAGCTCCGTGTGACCCAGAGCCGGAGGGCGCGTTAGCGTCGTGCGTGCGATGACATCCACGTGACATGTGCTGTTCTTCGCTTGATCTTCCCCAAGGCAAAGAAATCCACCCCGCACATCTAGATACTAGATTGCCTTTCACCCAGTTCAAATTTTCAATTCAAGAAAAGTGTTTCATAAGCACAACTGAGCGACGATTCTTATGCTTGGAGCGTGATCGAAAGAGGAAAATTCATAGGACTTTAGAATATATTCATGCAATATCAAATGTATTGCTTTATTTGATAAGATTTCACGCTTTTAACAATAATATATCATCATAAACTCCAAGTTTTTTTCATATCAAGCTAGCCACGAGCTAATGTTGTGAATGCAAAAGTCTAAAATCTTGTTGCTTATGCTCAAACTGTGTATTTTTACTATCTTTTCCCGCTCCCGCAGTAATGTTTGCTGGATACGTTACTGCGTTACTCCGTTACTCTTCTTCCTGTGATCCGAGCGTCTTTTATTGGTGATACTTTGACCTCACAGAAGGGAAGATATTTCTGCCGCAAGCAGCTGAGCTGCGCTGAGCTATTCTCGCATCAGGACGTTAGCACATCTCCAGTTATCGGTAAACACAAAAGAATGGCGGATGTAAGAGTATGAACAGACGTAAATATGAGAACGGTAGCGTGTATGCGGGGTGGTTAAAGCAAACAATGAATTAAAATATGCTGAAAACAAATATGAACACATAAACGCTTGCATCTAAATACGGCATAACCAATTTATAAAAAATCTATTTAAAAATAAAGGATCAATGTGGATTTATTGCTTAATCCCTCCCAGGAACGCACTCTGTTATTCTGCCTGATTTTAGAAATGAGTAAGTAGAGCTCATGCTTGCAATTTGACCTCTGTCAACATGATCGTGTGTGTGTGTGTGTTCGTGTGTGTTTGTTGTCAGTCGCTCTCAATCACTCATGCACGCTCCCACATCACAGCGTCACAGATTATAGCTCCTGTCTTCACTGCCTGATTGCGTGAAGCGAAAGTTATTTTGTTCTGAATAACCAAACAATGCATCAATCCTGACACACGCACACGCAAACACGCACGCAGCGCGGGAAGGACTGCAGTGACAGTGAATCAATGTCACGATTGACCAGTCATCCACACTTATAGTTAAACAATGATGGAGGAAAATAACACTTTGTACATGACATACTATTGGATACGACAGGTGTGTGTGTGTGTGTGTGTGTGTGTGTGTGTGTGTGTGTGTGTGTGTGTGTGTGTGTGTGTGTGTGTGTGTGTGTGTGTGTGTGTGTGTGTGTGTGTGACACCTGCTTATGTTGATGATGAATGAAGCATGGTGTGGTGCTTTGCTTTCTGCTTTAATTCATCCATCATTCCCCTCTTTACTCATTTTCTGCATGAGGTAGGATCTGAAGAAGGAAGGAAAGGAGGAAAAAAAAGCAAAGTGGACGAGGATGGAAGGAGCAATCAAAAGCAAGAAAAGGAGATAAAGAGGGACAGCAGGAGGGATGAAGGGCATTATTTTTCTGAAAAGACAGAAACTGAATAAGAAAACCGATGAATGGACATCTCAATACAGGACAGACTTTAGGAAGAGCAGCAACTGAATGGATGGCGTTTCCAGGCACACAGGAATGGAGGGACTTCTGTTAGCTAATCACTTTGGGATCTTCTATTTTTTTCCCCCCGCCATGCTTCTCCCATCCATCCTTATTCTCTGCCCGCAAACAGAACAGTAATGATTCTTCTTGTCTACCGAGGACGCCAGCGCTTTCATTCTTCATCTTCCCGACCATCTCTCCCATCTTTTTCCCCTTCGGTGTTCAGCTTTTATTGGCGATGTCGAAAAGGACGAGCATTACTCAACCCTTGTTTTCTATTTTGTTAAATGTATTTGTGAATGCATTCTCTAAAGAACCCTGTCAGAGGACATGATGAAGACAAAATAATATGCACAAAAATCATTTGAATTAAAACTTTAAAAAAAAAAAGTAATTTAAGAAATAAACAATAAAAGAAGTTGCATTAAAACTAATCACTTTATTTCTTCATATGGTGCTCTCACGCTTATACATCAGCAAACAAAATATTAAAAGTGGACCTCCCTCTCTTTTCTGAAGACGTACAGGCAGAAGAGGCGCGGTACCCTGGAGACCACGTAGCGTTGAGATCCCAGTGGTGTTTGTGGTTTTCTGGATTGGGATGTTGTTGTTTTTTCCCCATATGTAAGAATTATCCCGCTGCGACAAGCCTATCATCTACAGCCATCACACATGTCCTCCCCTAGTGCTCTGTCTTCATAGAAGCATCCGAGACTACTCCTCCTCCTCTTCCTCCTCCTCATCCTCCTCCGCTACCACTCGTGCTTGAGAGAAGCATCATAGACGCTGCCCTCTGCTGAGCCATCTGCCGCCTCACCATGCAAACAGAAACAAACTCCTCGGCAGCGCCTTACCTCCAAGATCATTACACTCTGCTCCCACAACCTCGTCGGCCTTAGCTTTAATCCCGTCTCCGTTTTTATAATCTGACACTGACACGAATGCCGCATCTGGTGACGAGCTGATCTTAGCAGATTTCTCGGTCCCTCGCGGCTCTGAACAAGCTGTCGCACAAATGTCAGAGACCATTTTTATGCTCTGGGATCAGTGTCATCTGAAAGAGCAATTAGATTTAATGCCGTATGTGACAAAGGAAAAGCGTCAAATCCATCCCATTGGGCGAGCTGGAGCCGGCTAATGTTTAGCATTTAGCTTGGAAAATGATTTGGATGAAGAATTTTTCGACAGAACTTCATTGTTCTCCCTTTACTTTCTCTCCATCTTTTATAGTTGATTTAAAAACACAACGATCTATAAATCAGCCAGGTGTGAATGCAACAGCCACTGCTGTAATGTCCCTCTCTCATTTCATATATTCAGGTGTCTGCACCGGCTCTGTGCAGGTGCACGCTCAGTCTCACGCTCAGTCTCACAGCCGTAACCGTGACTCAAAGCTTTTATTTAGGCTCCGAGTTTTTGTTTTCGACAATCCGCGTGTAAACATGAAGTTGATCCCCAATATAAAAAAAAGACGACAAAAGGCACAGAATAACTGTGAGGCTGGGGCGCATCAGAGTGAGTGAGGAGCATGCAGGCGGCCGGTGGCCGTATGAAACGGACAAGAAAGTGTGAGTCACCGCAACCACGAGAGGCCTTGAGCATGCAGCCATAACTGGACACCCGAAACGTTGTGCGGTTTGGTTCGCTGCAGCAGAATGAGAGAGCGGTTCGCCGCGGACAGACACCGAGGTGCACGGACACATGCACACGTGTGAGCAATCGCATAAGTCTCACAAGCATTTTTCGCAATTTGTTATCCCGTGTGCGTGAGGTTTTTCATGAGGTTTTAACAGGAAAGAAAAACCTAAAAGTGTTCAGGATGTCAAACGGTGGCAGGTTGTTTTCATGTTGCACTCCAAGATGAAAGCTGTGAATCACATTGTATCACAATATAAATATAGAAATGGGTCCCGTTACATTATATCAAGAAGAATAATAATGTGTATATAACCTCTTTTAGGTCTAATCCCTATTTAAGCCTTTAAAAATAAAACAACTATCGAGATATTTCATAAAAACATGTGTATCCTTTACAGAAGGACAAATGCCACAACTTTCCTCAAGTCTTTCCTTCACGCTCAACCGTCTTTTTTTCTCCTATTTAGTATTAGTATTCTGGTCGCTCTTTGACCATCTGTACCCGTCACATCACACACACACACACGCGCACACACACACTCGGATACAGGGTGAGCAGGGAGGGGGAAGGAAGCACAGCGACAAGACAATGAAGGGGAGGAAAGTGTCTTGTCCTCTGGTCGTCACTCTGGGGGCTTTACTGGAGTGAAAATGTGAGAGGGTTAAAAAACAGGAAACACAAGTGACTCCAACAGTAACTGGATCTGCTGACACCTCCAGTCACACGCTCGCTCTTTCTACGCACAAGACTGAAGGCTCAACTTGTTTGTGTTTGGTCCATTTCTGATTGATTTCACACATTGATTTCACGCTCACATATGCATGATTCTCTCCCTTTTACCATCTTATTATTGTCACGTCATTCCTACGTTCCTCTTCTAAAAGCATTAGTCGAATACCGTGATGGCCGCCGCTCTCTTTAAGTGCCTTAACTCACACCGTTTGTCATTGGTTGAAACTGTTGTTAAAGAAATAGTGTTTTCCGGACACGCAGCGAGCACAGTGCCACTTCTGATGGACAACAGTGGCCCTCTGCCTGCAGCTGGTGATTCAGCGTTGTGTGTAATGGAAAGCTTTTAGCAGCCTTTGCATCCTCCCACTACTTACAGAAGGAAATAAACCCACAGATTTACACAATAACAAACCGGCAGCAGCAGCAGCAGCCCGGTTGTCATCTTGACTCCACACATCATTTTCAAACTCTGTCTTGTCCGACTTGGACTTGTTTTTCTTTCCTTATCACTATTTCAGTGTTTTTTCCTTTTGTTTTTCTTCCCACCTTTACTCCCCTGCCCTTCTTTACGTAGAGCCGCCCGCCCTCCGCTGATGTATTAATGTCCCGCTCCTTGTCTTGTTCCTCTTTCTTCACCTCCACGTCTTCCATTTCAAATTCTTTTTGTTGCCTTTTCCTGTCTTGCGTCTAAGTGGTCAGATAACTCCGACAGATGAGGTCTTGTGTTTATAACAAGTATGCTCGGACTAAAAGCTTTGCTGAGGGCTTGGAGCATGCTTAATGATTCATTGAGCTCTTTGGCACACACACACACACACACACACACGGAGGCCAAGACGTCGGGGTAGTGTCGGATTCGTGAAAAGGGTTTCGGGTATTGTCGGTGCTGGAATGCTGGCTTTGTGTTTTCCCTCCTGCTACGAGGCTAATCGCTAGAGATGAGAAATACTCCCGACGTTTCATCAGTGCCGATAATCTCTCACCATCTGTTGAGCCAAATAAATTATTCAACCGCCAAACATAACTCTTAACTTCCGCTGTTTGTTCGCCGCTTTTCCCAGCGGGGCTGCTGCCAATACCTGTTGTCATTCAGACTCCATAAAAGGAGTGGCACAGCTTTAAAGATTCAAGTGAACTTTATTAGAGTTTGTGCTATTTTAAGTTGAACATTAAGGGTTTTCTTTTAATTTAGTTTTTTAAAATTCAGCTTACTTCCCAGATTTTTCTCAGGCAGATGATATGTAAAACACTCCTTTGAAGACACAGCCATGTGTGTTGATGTGTTCTGTAGTCTATTGCTAACCTTTCCAATCTGTTTCTGTTGCAGGCAGTATAAAGGGAGCGACAATAGTGGACGCTCTGGATACCCTCTACATCATGGAGATGTTTGAGGAGTTTGATGCTGCCACTGAGTGGGTAGAGAAGAACCTCGACTTTAATGTGGTAAGTGTGTGTGTGTGTGTGTGTGTGTGTGTGTGTGTGTGTGTGTGTGTGTGTGTGTGTGTGTGTGTGTGTGTGTGTGTGTGTGTGTGTAAAAGCTAAGCAATCCATACTGGCATTTTCATGGGTGGAAAAAAAAGGACGAATAATGAAACCAGAGAAGAAGAAAAAAAGGCAGCAAGCTGATGTCAAACACAGGACGAGTATCTATCCCACTTATCTGTGTGTGTGTGTGTGTGTGTGTGTGTGTGTGTGTGTGTGTGTGTGTGTGTGTGTGTGTGTGTGTGTGTGTGTGTGTGTGTGTGCGCGCTTTAGAGAAGTACACCGTAATAGACTTTTGTATGGATCCATTAGACATGTTTTTGGCTCTTTGCCCCTCTAGATTTTATTGCGTTGTGGAAACGCAATCGAACTCACTATTCTCATTTCCTGTCAACACACACACACTTCTCTGATTCCTAGAATAACGTGCATTGTCTCACGATATGAAACATTATTTATTTACATATTTTTTGTGACCGTTTTGATTAAACCATCTCAGGACATTGGTATCAATACCGTTGATAACACATGAAGTGGCTTGTGATCCATTAGCAGCAGAGCCCATTCGGAGCCGGGATAATTGTCTCTTACAATGTAATCATCCCGGCATCAGAAAATTACATTACGCTTTTATATCATGTCATTAAGGAAAATTTATCACATGAAATATAAAAACGCCCAGCAATTTTGAGCTTATTATGCTCATTACATTACTTCTTGATTATACTAATCATCTGTTTATAATGCCTTTATGAGCACTCGTTAAATAATCATCTGATTGGTGTTTTGTCTCTGGATCAAATACAATTTGAATATAATGTTTTCATACTTTTATTTCTCACACTTGTTTAAAAAATGTGCTTCATCATTTTCAAATGCTGCTTTTAAATTGGGGCTGTGTAACACACTAAAATGTCAATGACTCAGCTTAGAAAAGGGGGAAGCCTAAGTGCAGCAGCATCAAGGCCTTTTTCATCCAATTGCTGACCGCAGTTTATTTTCAGACTATATCACAAACAGGAGCATCTAAATTTTCAAAAAAAGTCAAAATAAAACAGCAAACATGAGTCAAACTACATGTAAGTTGGAAGCACATTATGTTTTTAGTCATCGGCATTTTAAAATGTCACAAACGGATTTGGCAGACACTCAGACAGGCAGACAGGTGGTGATCTAGATTTCGGGATCCAAGCCAAACGTAATGTCTCTTTCAAGTGCTGGTGGGAAAGCAGGTGGTCCAGGACGTTGATAAATGAACATAAGATGACAAACTATGAACAACACCAAGTTGAAGTTGCACTATTTTCTCTGTATGTGAATCACTGCTGTAGCTGAGGAAATATTTGTTTTATTTCACCTCCTGTGACTTGAATGTCAGACGTTGTGTCCATATACTTTGTTGTTCAATATCTTTGATTGCATCATGACTGAGTCATACGTCCAAAAGTTCCTGGACTTGAAAGCCCTTTCAAGGCTTCATTCTACCCTTGATGTCAATTATTCAAGTCTGTATTGACTGTATTATGGAAGAGGGTCGAGGCTTTGGCTAAATCAATTTTGTTGATCATCACAAGGACACTTTCCCTCTCTCTCTTCCTCGCTCTTGCTCTCTCGTTCGTTCGTTCATTCACTCGCACCCGTACACACAACCAAAGTCCATTCGGTTTTTTGATACGATGGTGAAAAAAGAAGTCCTAAATCCTACAAAACATGATTTTTTTTCTTTCTGCCCGTGGCTGTACCTGCATCCAAAACAGTGTTGAAGAACACCAGGAGCAAATGTCAGGAGTCGAGTTTTCATGAAAAATAACATTATGATTAATGTTTTAACTGCGTGTCAAATTAATAGGAGCAGAGGACGACAAATTGCCTCTAAGTTGCCATGTGACCGGTTGCTGATAATTAATGTAGCATTTCAAAGCTATGCTTTCATTGAGGTCTGGCAAAGTGCTCACTCCACATAAACAACTGGAGAGCAATGAGGGCAAAACAGCAGCCCGCCTGTGCCTCTAGTTCTTGCTGTCATGAAATGGCAAGTAATGTAGTCAAATACACCTTTAAATCAGCTTTAAAGCTACTACATTGAATTTTCTGAAATGTGTGTTATTAATGACACCGGTGGCCATTAAGTGAACTGCACTTAACTGCTAGCATGCGCTCCACAGGTGCTAGCATTCATCCATCCGCCTAAAACAGCAACGTCACATTGCATTACAATAATATGTTATATTTAGAAAACACTTTGCTTTCTGTAATGTTGCCATTTACTTTACCGACTACGTTTACAAAGAAACTAATGCCAGATGCAAGCCGTGTAGCTAAATTACAGCTAGCTGGCTGAGCCATGGTTTTGTTAGTAAGTTAAAGTCATGTTTCACGTTAGCTGGGGAATAACTTGCCAAGCAAGACAACGAACATAATCAGTCAAATAGAATTTTGCTGGCAATCAGGTTAGCAAAAAAGTAAGCTACATTAGCCCGCGAGCTGTAATGCAGCTTTGTAATGTTAGTTGATGAAATAATTTGCAAACGGCAAGCTAGCCAATTTACTGGCCAGGTGATGGAGGAACTAGCTGATGTTATCCACACAGTATGTAATGTTGCTTCGTTAGCATCACGCTGTGGGAGCTATGGGAGAGCTGAAGAGAACAAAGCACTCTGGAGCGTCCATAAACGTTGTATCCCTGTCACGAGTCCTTTTAGACGCATAGAAATCAGTCCACAGGCCAAAGGAAGGTCTCTGTTTCTAAGTTAACTTACATTTGGTTCACACATCAGCCCTACAAAGCAATTAAAGCAATTAACACATGCAAGTTGTGACATACTGTATGGTTCCTTTAATCCTCCTTACTGTACTGTATGCAAAACTCATTCACATGTGGAGACGCCTCAGCAATCCCCTGTGCATAATTCCTCCTTACTGACAGTATTAACCAGCAGCTGCCCCGTCACTCAAACAGCATCGTCACAGCAGGAGGCCCAGTGTTTTCTCCTCCGCTCTTCTCATGTGCAGCAGTAGCATAATGATGAGGCGTAAAGCTACCTTTGATGCTCCACACTTTCTGCATATGCTTTAGGATAAGTGCTTTTTAATGGTCATGCGGTTATTGGGAAATCACCCTGGGAAAGGACGATTTAAATCGATCAAGGTTTTTTAAATGCTCCTAAAGAAACAGTAAGTATTTATTTTTTTATCAAAATAGATTTAGACATTCCTCCGTGCTTACTTGGGAGGTTTATCTGAAAGATTTCCAACAAACAAAAACAGATTGTATCTCGTCTGACAGCGTGACGAACGATGTGGAATCACAAAACTGATGTTATGTCTTCTGAACAACTATAAACTTTTGCGACTCGAGTGAAACGATCCAGGAAAGTAAGTCTTTAAACATCCCCAGAAAAGATTTTGAAAGTTTTGAACACTGCCGTTGCCCCGGAGGTTGAAGGAGCCTTTTAAAGTGATCTAGAGATGCAGAAAAGAGGGATAAAAAAAACACACACACAGAAAGTGACATTCATTCAACCAACAAGGGGCGATTGTTTGAGACTTATGGATACAGTAGTGGTGACAGTAGCCAGCAGTGTTTGTCTCTGGACACTTTGCCAGAAGAAGATGGAGAAAGGAGAGAATACAGATTCACTTGATGTCTTTATGCAACATGTGAACGTCAATACAACTGTCCCAAAGTAGAAGTGCATCAGGTTTCATAGCTTTGAATTGTCAGTAAACACACAAACACACAAACAAGCAAACCAACATACAGTATCATGACAGCAGTAGCCGGTGAAAGAAATGGCTTTGCCAAACTTTTGTGCTGTTCATAACTGCTGTGTCAACATTTTCTCCTGTGGAACCGTGGGCTAAAGATTAATGGTTTGTACATTCGTAATGCAAAACGAACCTGCGCACCACGTACTGATTGGTTCTCACAGGAATTAAAGAGGAGCGAAGGAAAGAAAGAGCTGCTGGCCAAAAAAGTAAATTGTGAAACCATCGAGGCACAAAAGTAGCTTTTTAAGATAAATTTGTGAATTAAATGTAATCGATTCGGCAATTTGGAGCTCAGCCAGTTCCGCGTGAGCCAGGGGGGGTTTAAGCCAGCTGTCTCCACGTTGCAGCTTTATTATTTGGATGATCAAAGAATAATTGGTTTTGTTACTAGTTGGAATGTGTATCTACATCCGATACAAAAACGGTTATTGACGATTTTGTGAGGATGCCATGGCTTCAGTAACTAGAAGGAGTTGAGCCCAGTTACAAGTAGCTTCAGCTGCCGATGCTAGAGTCCAACCCTTGTGCTGGCTGAAGACGTCGACGTTACAGTGATCTCTGTCTGCTTTGGCTTCCTGATACGCATCAGTTAAGCTGCACACCCCTGAGTTACTTATCAAAACTATAGGTTGCGTGACTTCAGTGTTACTCTCTGCTCTGCAAGGGCCGAGGACTGAGATAGTGTTTTTCCCTTCATCTTGAACATGACAAAATATGAGTGCAGCCCCGACACCTCACTCAAGAGACCCACTGCAGGAGCCACACAGGTCACGCTGACATTTATTCCTACACAAACAGCTACGCAAAAAGTGTTCAAGGTTTATAGCACCCCTGAGACTCAAACGCTCTGAAACACAACTCACGATCATAAGCTACAAAGAGCGGGGTTTTCGGAAAAAGGGAAACTCATGATTTCCCTCTTCCAGGAAAAATCTGTGTTGGTTGCTTTTTTTTGTGAAGCTCTAAGATCAGCAAATACCGTTTGTCTGGTGGCACTTTACAAGTAGCCCCCCAATAAAAGGATCATAAGATACACTCATCCAAAGAGGTCTACTCGGGCGATTATCTCATCGATTCATCTTGCTGCAGCCCGTTAATTAGCCCTGGTAGGAAAAGGCCGAGCTCAGTCAGTTTCCTGGGCTTCCTGGAATGGATTAAGCGCTGCAACATTGGGAGACTTGACTCCTCGCCTGCCAACTTTGCCGAGCCGCCTTGCAGGAAAGAGATAACGTCGCACGACTGCTGACTCATGCGACTGCAGGGTCATTGTCCCGCAGTTTGAAGCGCTGACGGGTCGCTAAAAGCAGAGTCTGCACTGTTATAATGAAGCTGAAATGATTCGGTTTCACTCTTCATTTAGACGGCACTCGTAGATAACAGGTAGAAATAATTGTGCCCTTTTTGCATTTTGGCGCGTTGTGGATGAAATAATTACATTTTAATTAGGAAGAATTAGCAACACAATCTAACTACTCGATCAGTCATCCAGACTTGGGGGAGGGGAGGAGATGACAGGACGCATTTTGTCTGGCTTGTAATTTGTTTTTCCGCATAACGGATTCTATTGTCCTATCTCTGGTCGACAGCAGTGACTTATGAGAGCTGTCAGTCAAGCACAAAAACTTCATCTGACTCAGGAATCTGTTCATAAAGACGCACAGAGAGGGAGAGAGGAGGCTCCCATTGTTCTGCTGCTGAGACAAATGGCTTTACAAACTTACATTTTTTGTCATTATTTGTCCCATTCGCTCTGCCAAAAACTGTCTCGAAATAGAGGCATTGTATTTTTAGATGCACCACACTTTATCACTGCCATTTAAAGCAATGTTTGGTATCGAGGGATTCTTTCATTTTTTTTGTACTTTGGGGGACGTGAAGCCCTTCACTGCTCGCTGACAGATTGGAATAACAGTGTCCAACAAGCAGCCATCAGCATTTACTTCTTATTTTTATCAACCTTTAAAAAAACAAATCTGCTGATCAACGGAATAAGTCCAAATCTGGCACATACATCATAACTATTTTTCAGTGTCTACAGCTATGCTTAGCAGCTCTGCGAGGGCAGTGTTTGGGCACAGCAGTGCATGAAGCTCAATGTTAAGCTTGCAAGGACAAGTCTAGCATGCTGATGTTCCAGCAACTACAATGTTACCGCGCTCATCAGCTCAGTTTATGTTGCTCGTTAGCACGAAACACAAAGTAGAGCTGACTCATGGGAACGCCGCCCCTGTTGGATGTAAAGTCGATCGGTCAATGCTGTGATTATGAATCCTTATTTGGGAGTCATGAACGATTGGCGCAATATTTCATGTCAATCAAACAAACGTAGATGTTTCAGTCAGGACCATAGTGATGGAACCAACCAACATTTCCATCTGGGGATCCGAAACAGGCTAAAAGTCCAAACTCTTTGTTGTGATGATCACAAAAAGCTCCTCTGCTCTCTACACTGTGAATACATGCCCAATGCACAAACCATGCACACGTGTATGTTGCTCGTATGTGAATCTTGTTTCTAAACCAAACGGTATCAATGGTTTGCTGCTACATCCTAAAACATCAGTCTAAACTGTGGAAAGCCCACGTGGATCTAATCCTCGCTGAAGTGAAACAGGACCCAGGAACATTTCTGTACCGACTTTGTGCTTTGCTGTTCCACACTTTGTAGGAGGAGGAATTTGTATTCATGGGCACCGCTTCTGTAAGTGTTCCTCCTCTCATATATATATATATATATTTTTTCTTTGTCTTTGTTCCCCGCTGCAGAATGCAGAAGTGTCTGTCTTTGAGGTGAACATCCGGTTCGTTGGAGGTCTGCTGTCCGCCTACTACTTGTCTGGGAAAGAGGTAAGAAACGTACCGAAGCCCCGTGAGTGGGAAGCCTGCTGGAGATTGAGTGATCGAATGGGTGCTTTTATGTACTCGACATCTTTCGTAATATCCCTTTTTATAGCTTGTGGAGATTAATGTATCCAATTAGCAGGGGCCGAGATACGTTCTCTTTCTGAGTGCGGGTCTGTATCTCTTTTAGCTCGATACCAATTAGGTTGAACACACTCTGTGTACTTAGAGACGGCCGCCCTGAAATGTTGTTCGTCTTAGTTCTTGAATTATGTATTGGATGCACATTTGAATCTACTGACCAAAAAAACAACTCAATAGACTATCAGGTTCTTTCATCCCCCCCCCCTCAAACACACACACACACACACACACACACACACACACACACACACAGGAATGTCCTTGAATTTTGGCAAGATCTTTGGCAAAACGAAAGATATTAAAAGACTTTCTTTATTGAAATATAAGGGAATAGAAAGGTGGTACTCCATCAGCCTCGGGCTGTAAGACTCCGTCCTGATGTGTGGAAATACTCCTTCCAGGTTTGCTTTGTATTCAGGAAAGAGAGGCATTCAGCGGGTCTTCTCACTCTCCTCATAGCCGCAGTCTGCCACGATGTGCGAGTGCATATGTGAATCAACTTAGTGACAAGAGGCTGTGAATGTGACATCATCAAGGGTATTACATTCACATCCCGTTCCAATCTGCAGAGATTTTCTATTAGTCTCACTGTTCCTTAATATATTTTCTCCTTTCTGTCTTTTAATTACGCGACTAAAAGACTCTTAATATGTGATAAGACCCCGCCATAGCATTACCTGCAACATTTTTTTTGGAAAACAGAAAAGATCTTCAGTCTATTTCTGTTTTATCGACTGATGTCATGAGGGATTTCTCCCCAAGCCACTTTTATCTTCACTGCTGTCGAGTGTCGACACTTCTGCTGCGATCTGTGCTTTAATACTCAAACACACACAGATATAAACACGCGGTCCTAATCCACAGCATCATCGTGGTGGTGAGCGAACCAGAAGTCGCGATGCTAAGAGCTTCTTTATTAGCAAGGAGAGTGCTGGGAGTTCTCCTGCAGCAAAACCCATCTCCAACCTCAATGAGCGTTTCAGCGCTTCCCGACACGCAGAGAATCCGGAGGAGCATTATTTCTGATTTGTCATGGGCTGCACGTTGGGGCTGCAGCTTCATTTTGTCAAGGGTGATAATAACCCTAACGGAAATAGTAGTCGTTTTTTTAAGAACACTCATGAAAGAACAGTTGTAAAATAAGAATTGTTAATGAGTTCAAAGTTGTTCTGCGCTACTTTAAACCTCTTTTGTCCACGTCTAACTGCAGAAAATATGAAGCTGAAGTCTATTATTCAGTCATGGTTTTCAGTAACTCTTTAAGTCACAATGTGAGACCATGTAGCACAAATCATATTACCTCAAATGTTTGTTGCTCCCTACAATCATTTCAAACCTAAACAGATCTTTAAGTATGCCTTTTAGATATTTATTTGAATTTATTTTATTAAATGGCGTTATGTTTTGTCCGGTGAGAAGTACGAAACCAGAAGAAATCCAGTTTACTCTCACATGAAGACGAGAGAGAAAGAAAAGAAGCCCTTTTTGGTTGGAAAAGTTTCTTAAACGATTCATCTGTGAGATCAATGTGAGGGATCACTGGCTCCGGTCGCTCTATTGTTAGCCATGTGATGAAAACTCAATCGAGAGCGGTTTGCTCAACCAGCCAATTACACGCCTGAAAACCAGAAGGGCACCAGAAGAGCGCAGACCTCCGCCGAGGGCAGTGCGCTCCAAAATTGAATGACTTGATTCTTTGTGCCGGGCTCTACCTGTCCCAGTTTCAAAGCGATCAGGTCGAGTAGTTTCTCCGTAGTCCTGCTGACGAACAGGTTAACTGAACCGAAAATACAACCTCCTTGGCGGACAAAAGAAAATGAACAAGTTATAATGCAATACAACACAAAATGCCACACAATAATTCAACTATGCAAAAGCTGCAAACGTACGCTCTTGTTCAAAAAGACAACACTGTTGTGACAGAAGCTGCTTGCGGATCATCAGAAGTGTGATGAGTGTGAAACACTGGAGGCCAACTGTGACTCATTATTCCTCAGCAGTCACTCTGAGTTCACTGTGTTTTATTGTTTTTTTATTGGTATGAGAGTCACTCAGTTCGAGTCCTCTTCCTGTATTGCACGGGGAGCGTTGAGAGGTCGCTCTCCTTCAGCTGAAGGTCAGGGTCCCCTGAAGGATGGAGGAGGTAGATTGATGGCTGATTGGTGGTCTCGGAGGACCGAAGGCTGTTGGCGGACAAGATGAGTGAATGTTGCCTGTGGTGTGCCTCTGAATGGCCGATGATTTCAGGCTCAGAGGCTGCTGGGTGGTGCTGAAGGGCTTTTCTTGTGGTGAAGGAACAAACATCGATGCCTGCCGGGTCCAGGGACTTGAAATTGCTTGTTTGGACCAACCAGCAGTCTAAAAGGTGGAACTGGGTATATTTGTGTTTTGAAAGATTTAATTTAGTGTCTGTTTGCTAATCGTTTAGTTTTCTATGATCGTCATCCATGTTTTTATTTTTTGTTTGCTTGAATCTTGTCTTGATTCCACGGCAGGTAAACCACATTTTGAATGTGTGCACTTAGTCACACGGGTGAAATCCATTATTTGGTTTTTCAGATGAGTACTCAACTTTTATTCTTCTTTCACATGCTGAAGTTCAACATGTAAAATTAGTGCTTTTGGAAGCACACTCCTGATAAAAGCTCTTGCATGTAAAGTGGAGCTCTACTGCAGGTACATTTTGTGGCCTGGTATTTTTTTGAAATGATACAATGGAATAATTTAACACTGGTCGGGCATTATGTAACTCTGCATTTTGGAGTGGGCGCTATTTATTAGAAGAGACTGTACCTGACCTGCTGAGATGTCTGACCCTCAAACCCAGAGAGAGAGAGTGGGAGAGGGAGGGAGAGAGAAAGATACTTGTATGTGACCTTTGAAACTATTCAGCCCCTTAATGTCGTCTGTGTTTCTTACTCTGCTCCTGTCTGAATTAAGAATGGATGCAGACTACAGACATATTAAGTGCTTAAATGATTAAAAAAAACATTAAACTTCTTAATAATACAAATATTGCAACTACAAAAAGCCAAAGTGTCCTTGAATACACCAAAAACTGCAGCTGCAAACACAGCAAAAAGGTAAATATCTCGAAAGTGTTGAATGGCAGTAGTGGTTTTGAATTTGAAGCACTAAAAGCATCCGAAAGCGTCGGCTAAAGTTGAAGCGCTCCAAGTATTTGAAGTGAAGCCTGGAAATAGCCATCTCGCCGTTGAAAGCTGGAGGTCCGAGAGTTCACGGTCTACCGCCACACCGTCCTCAGTCTCACTGTTCATTTAGTAGTTTACAAGTCGAATGTTGGAACTACGCAGAGTTTCTGGTTCAATGTAACTATGATCACTAAAAGTACAGCAGCTCCTAGCTGTACGCGCCTCACCGCCAGGCTTTCAACCACAGTATGTAACCTCATCCGCTCAGGAAGAGATGGACCGCAGGAACATGGGAGGTAAACAATGTATGGAGAGATGAATAAAACGAAAGGCTCCCAGTTCCCTTGCTAATCAAAGGGAAGCGCATTAAGGAGGGAAAGAACAGAGACGGGACAAACGGCAGCAGAGAGGAAGACGGAAAAGGAAGTAGGAAGGACGATATTGTCCGGGAAGAGAAGATGGAAACCTGAAAGAAGTATGGAGGAAGGTGATGATTGACGGAGGAAAGGAATTGAAGAGGAGCTAATCTTTATTGTCTATGGTTTTTTCAGTAAGTTCTTTAGTAGCAGTGAAAATATAATAGTTGTTGGACGTCAATCAAAACTACAACTTTTTACATCTGCTGCCAGTATGAATTTAAAATAAAAATCCAGTGTGAACAAACGATATAGACATGACTTTCAGAGAATAAGTGAGTGGTTTGAATCTACGATACAGCTAGGAAGTGTAACGTAACATCAACATTTAGGATTAAGCAAAAAAGGGGGAAAAAAGGAATTAAACAAAAAGGGAACTTGAAAGGCCATAATTGTAAAGTAAAGATGAGTAGGGAGTGAAAATTGAGCTTATCCTCTAATGATGTTATTCATAGTAACTGGTAAATAATGATAGTTTTATATGATCAATATTTTTTTATTATTTATTGATTTTTGTCAGTCTTGGCAGGTAAACTACAATTAGAAATGCACACTTCCTCAAAGTCCGTTCTCCAAGTTTATTTCAGAAGGATGTTTGAGTTGAAGTTCAACCTGTAAACCAGTGCTTTAGAGAGACCGACAGAGAGAGAGAGAGACAAAAGGGTCAATTTGAAGAAACCAAAGCAGGAAGCAAAAAACCTACGTATAGTCACTTTAAACTCAACGAAACCCTCAAGTAATTCCTTCATGGAGGGATTGTAACGCGTACAATTCTAAGTCCACTGAGCAGGAATCAACAGATCCTCACATTGCGTTCAAAAATCCCCGTTATACATTGTAAGAGGAGGATTTCAGCCTCCATCCAAACCCTTAATTCTATGATTATAATGAACAACAATGCTGATGCTTGATTGTGATGAAAACTAATCCCAATCTCCTTTGGTTGTGTCTGAGCGAGTAATCTGGTGCTGTCATGGATGAGCGTCCCAGCTGCCCCCCTCATCCCTCAGAACCACACAGATTAAAGTGAAAATCCTGTCACTGGAGAGCAGGGGCTCTATTCTCAGGTGTCTTACGAGCCTTCTTCTGACACCACAATGCAAAGAAACGGTGATATTTAATCTAAATAAAAAAAATTAAGTCTTTGAGGAGGAGACAGAATTAGGGGCATGAACTGCAGACGTTATCAATGATCCCTGCTTTCACAGAAAGGCCACATCTTTTCTTTTTTGGTAAAATTCCAGTGAGTGACTTTACTGCTGAGGGTGTCAACACTTTAAATCACAACAGATTCAGCTTCTGTCAGCCCACAGCAGGTACGGCCGCGGTCAGGAACAATATGAGCATTAAATTGTTTTTAAATGTGACGTGCCAGCACCTCCATTAGTTCCAGTTTGTTCAAAGACATCCTCGTGATACGGCTAACTCAGACCTTTCTCGCTAATGAAATGATACAAGCAAGATGACGTGCATAAAAAACACAGGGAACAGGTACTTTGCCACTGACTGCTGGTCCGCTGTCTAGTTAGATAATGAATGGCCGTTGGCGGACAAGGCGCGCTTTGTAATTGCGGTTGGCTTTCGTCTGAAGGAACAGAAACTGGCTTTCCTTGCCACTGGACCACTGGACAGATCTGCACTTTGACTGATTTGTTTTGGCACTCTTTGGTTGTCCCGTGGATTTCCGTGGCACGAACAGGAATTAGCTGAACTTGGGGCCTTCATTTGTTTCCGTTTTTAATTGTCAGCGATTGATCAGATGGCACAAGGAGGCTCAGGCCAGCGCCGCACGACTTCACCAAGCCCTTCGGCTAATTGATTGGTTTCCATTGAGCTTGTATTTCCTGAGTTATGTATTTACAAACCGCGGCACACGCTTGATCTACAACCAGGCAAGCATTCATCTTTCGCCGTTACACTTGGCATTCATGATAAAATCATACAATTACTGATTACTAATCTGGTTTTAAAATGGACTGTGAGTGGACTTTTGAAGGGGTCCTTGAAGCTTTCAGAACTGATCAGGATTCAGTCTCGCCAATTATTCCAGGGTCATTAAAAGACACTAGTGCGCCTGCTGCTGATGCTGCTGCCTGATGTGATTAGACTTTGATGAGGTGCCAACCAGCCATCTCAGCGTGTTCTTCAGAGGATCTTGTGTGTTGTTTTTCTCACTCTTGTCCGTGTTTCTCTGCAGTCCCGATGCTATTTTTATAGGATAGATCCAACCTCTGTAGTGCTTGATGACACATGATACCAGAGTCTACAAAATATCGACCACGTAATGAGACTCATTACGAGCGAGGCGTTAGTAATATATGATGATGTGCTGGTCCAGAGCTTGCATTCATAGTCAGTGTAGTCTAACACAAAAACAAATCATCTCTAAACTCAACAAGAGATGAGCAGAGATCAATGCAGAGAAACCAAGTAGGCGAATTGTGACTGACAGGCTGACAGACAGGTAAACAGTGCTCGCACATAAGTTTGAGAACCAGCAGGGACTCGAGACGTACTGAGTGTTTTGATATCTCGCTGCGCCATATGGCTGACTGGGTGGCAACTCCAGCAGCTGCTCGCTCCTTTTCTTCCTTTTCCCACAAGTGCTTTGTTGGGATTTCATGAAAGTAAAGCAGTAACCGCCAGATTTGCTTCACTATGTCCAACTTAGCAACATGAGCATGTGATGTACACATGAATGACCTTTCACCTTGAGGGTTGGCCACCGAATTAGAAGGTTAGTTCACTCGTGTGAAGGAAGAATGGAACCAAGTGAATGTTTCACTTCAAAACGACTTGAAACAAGTGTGTGTTGTGATGAATAGCATGAGATTTAGCGAACTGTTGGTTTTCTCCAGCCTGGAAATAAGCCCATGGTTTAAAACTAAACAAAAAAACACAAGTGTGAAAAGCCTTAATGTGACAATCCCCGAGAGCCGCCCTCCTCGGTCCACCAGCACGGATACAAACTGCTTATAATATGTGTCCACCTCTGGCTCTACATGGAGGTGTTAAAAATACCCTTAACTAGCCCCCCTATCGAACTACATAATAATGCTCGTAATGAGTGGCCGTGACTCAACACAAAACACAAATCTGTGTGCAACTCCACCAAAGAGCACCAAGAGCACAAATATAGGAGGGGAAACGGTGTCTGACACGTTTAAATGTGTTCTGTCTGTTCTGTCTCGGTTGCCCTCGTTTGTCCTCAATTAACATGCATCACACTGTAATTAGACAGAGCTCCCAAAAAAAAAAGGGAAAAAGACACAGAATCCACATGCATATGTGCCTGGAGATCCCAAACCGCTTCGGGAGGCTGTGCTGAAAACACCAAATGAGACGTGCAAGGGAATTATCTAAAAGGCATGAAGAAAGAGAAATGTGGTCCAGCTCTCAGCCAGCGGCTCAGATAAGGGAAGACGCAGCATGAAGAGAAGACAATGTGTACAACAATAAGTGGATGGCTGGCGTGAGAAAGTGTTTTTTACATTGACGGGAGGGAGAATGACTTCGCAAGATGAGGATCGAGTGAGACAGAAAGCTGCAGGGGAATAGCAGGCTGACTCGCAGTCTATATCATCTAAACTGTTGTCTGTCGTTTTTTTTTTGTTTTTTTTTTTACTTTTGACCTTAAACTGGTCATGACCCCTTTTTATTTCTTATTTATAAAATGTAGACGTCTGGGGACAGAAATAGAGCTGAAACGCAGTAGTGTATGTAATTCAGTGTATATGAATGTGTGTTCTTTCTGCAAGGTTCATAGTGATCGCGGAAAGATCGCGGCTCCTCTTAATCCTGAGCCTGAACTGAATGTCGGGTGGACACCTGCGGGCAGAATCGCACAAGCACATGCGAGATAACGGACTCACACATGCATGAACATAGAGGCAGCCAAGAGCAACCCTCAGTGACAGACCAGACCGCCTCCTGAGACCGCGATGTCCAATCAGACACCCACCGAGCGTGACACACACGCACAGCCACGGCTCTCCATCTACTCCGTCCCACTTCGCCGTGCCGCCGCTGGATTGAGCCGAAGAACAGGAAAAAAAGAGGATAGGAGGCTGGATGAATATCTTGACATTTAACTGCTTGTTTCGTTCGTTCTCTGTGTATTTATTCTGTGTTCTCTGCAAATGGAGCAAGGCACTTACAGACGGGGTTTTGGTTTGATTTCCGTCGGGACCCGTTATGCTAAAAATACATGCAAGCCAAGCGCAGCGCTGTAGATTACTTTAGACCTAAAAGCATCCACCAAATGGTGGAATCTTGTCTGGCTGTCATAAAGGTTACGTGTTCACAAATATGGACGCTGGGCTTTAATGTATCCCTACACAATGTAGTTCCTCCCCATGTTCATTTTTTTGGTTTTTCTTCTAGAACATCTGATGAACCAATGACTTCAAACTGCACACACCGGTGCATGTTTATAGACGAGTGACCTCGAGAGTGTACGGAGGAGATTGGCTCCAGTCCGCCCATGTTCCTGAAAAGAACTACAAAGGGACTCGGTAGACAGATGGATCTGTGGGAGATTTCCCTCCTTTGCTTCAGTTTTTACCTTGTGAACAATGCAGTTAAAACCCAGGAGGCACCAGATACCCACACTGTCTAAAAATGGGAGCGTAGGAGTGGGAATGTAATTCAAAAGACAGTCAGAAAAAAATGAGCCTAAGGTTTTCCGACGAGGTTTCCCAGCAAGTTGAGAAAGCTCTGACTTCTAGAGGTCGGCGGCTAAGTGCCGGCTCAGTCAGCGAGATGTAGATGCGATTGGACTGTACAGTATATACATGATGATGAATTTATTGTGTGAAAGCAACTGTCTGACATAACGCCCACTTCACGCTGCGCGATTGGCCAGCTGTATGCAAAGATTTTGAACTTCTCTTTTTATTTGTTACACAACTATTTATTTGTGTGAATAACTGTTGAATGTTTTCCAGGAGAGTCTGTCTGAAAATGTGCACTTTCACCCACCGTATCACTCCTTTTGTACGGATCAACTACAGTCTGTTACACATGATGACATTTACATTTGGATGGATTTGATAGCGATGGATGGGTCCATCTATGTGAAGCTATTTAACCAACTTTCTATCAATGCCTGGCTCCGATACAAACGCACTCGCTCACAGTCGAGGCCAAGCTCATCGACACAAAGCCGCCCAGAGTCTAATCCCATCTCGGACCTCTGGCTCCGCAGGTCAGCACAACAACCTGCACTACTGACCACTAAAAGCTTAGCCAGAAACACACAAACAAATACATGCACACACACATGTCACAGCGCGTTGGGCGGAGCCGACGGAAAGCTATCCGCAGGAAATCCCATTCAGTCGGTGAGAAAATTGGCTTTGCTGGAGGGACAAAAAGAGAAAAACAACCGCCCCCATCCCATTGCCCCTCTGGGCCATCTCTGCTGTCCTCCTGCTGTGCCCGAGTAAAGCGCCTTACACACACACACACACACACACACGGCCAAGAAAAGGTTATTTACCAACCGTGGAGAATGAATTTTCTGGATATCTATCTTAATCTCTTTTTAGACTGGTCTAATCTGTTCTGAGGAGAGGGAGCCGGGCTACAGATGGAAGGAGAAGGATTGAGGACAGAGGAGGAAATGGTTGGGTCTGACCAACATGACGCACACAGTCACTCCGTCCTTTACTGCTGAGTAGTTTGTGATGAAACCTAAAAAAAAACACGGTGGAAACTTGGAAACTTTGCTGAAGACAATGTGAAACACTGTAGCGGCAGCAATAACGCTGCATGATGGGAGGTTTCCCTACGTGCCTACCATGTGACGCAATGATATCATTTCATAGAAATGTTTTGTTTGTTGTACGCAACAACACCAACAATATATATATATATATATATATATATATATATATAAATATATAAATATATATATATATATATATATATATATATATATATATATATATATATATATATATATATACACCTTTAATTCAATTAATAGACAGCAATTTGATCACTGTTAAATGCACTGAACTGTGACATCAAAATATTCTACAAATATGATTTAAAAATTACAAAAATGACATTGAATGAACAGTATTATTCTTCTTCTTTCAGAGTAAACATGTCAGAATATGGTGAAATACGCCCTTATGTTATCTGACTGTAGGGCTCAATATAATCTCTTCAAATTGCTGGTGTGGTCTGAAAAGTAAAAGAAGAAAATAACATACTAAATGTTTCACGATGTGCGGGAGGAGAGAGTGAAAAATCCTCAACTTTGAAGTGAGAAGTGTCCAGAAATCAATAAATAATTTCGGCAACACCCACCTAACGTTATATACCTATGCCAGAAATGAAATCCATTTAAATAGTTTGGATTGAAATGATGAACAACAAAAATTCATCAGGCTTAATTTAAGGAGTACAAGGTCTTAATTATTATTATTATCATTGAAAAAAACAAAGGCCGGTGTTTGTAGTGTCCCCACAACAGTACAAAGCACATATCACAGTAGCTTCAAAGAGTAAATCCCATCTAAAATAGAGCTCTGTACTCCAGAGCCAGGGGAAAGTCTGTCTGCTGAGGCCGCTATGAACAAGTCAATGTCGAGGTTTATTCTGTGTTGCTGTTGAAACACGACCAAAATAATATGAATAAAAGAAAAATAGATGCCGTCAAAGCAAGAGACAGTCAGGGAGTTTGTGTGGAAACTGAATATGCAATACATACCACGTTGTAAAAGCTACTCTAAATGCAGCAGTGTTATCAAATACCTCCATTATTGTGTGTGTATTATGGTTGTAGAAGGTTTAATTAATTGTTGTGTGTCATAAGTCACACACTTGCAGACATACGTGACAGGTAGAATGGACACGCAGTGCTTTGACGCTGTGCACTCGCAACACTGCCACAAAGTTGTTTTTCCTTCTGAGGCTGACCGACCAAAACTACTTTTAGATAAGAAACTCTGCTCAGTGGATCAGTAGACGGAGATGGAACACACACACACACGCACACACACACACACACACACACACACACACACACACACACACACACACACACACACACACACACACACACACACACACACACACACAGGTTTGATATTGAAAGGTCATGCAGGGATTACATTGATTGGATCACTGATCACACAAGGCCATAAAAGGGGACAGCAATTAAATGGAGCGAGAGCCATTTTACTGCATGTGAACGTGTGTGTGTTTAAATATGTCACACTCGCACTGTTCTGCTGTTTTCTTTTATTATTTTGTGATACGGCTGGATTAAGATAATGGCCGCCCGTCTGCATCGCACTCACACGACAGTTAACACCGACGCCGCCGTACCGACCGGCGCTGTGGAAGCGCAGCGCCCGCCCTGTGGCTCACGCTCCCCGAGTCTGTTTGTGCTGTTAGCACCGTCAGCTACTAGCCACCGGCTCAGCCGCCGCCATGTTGAGAGCCGTGTGGAGGCAATAGATATGCTCTGAAATCCGTGTAAAATGGCACAAACGATTAAACACAAATAAGCAAGACATAAGTAATAAAACACGATAAACCCTGACCCTGAAGGCACCTTGGAATTAGCTTAAATTCTTTATCTCAAACGCACACTTCCGTGCGCTAACTGACTACTCGTTTATACTCTCAAACACACACACACACACACACACACACACACACACACACACACAGCTTCGGACACCACGAACAAATATATTGTACATATTGTACAAATATATATATACATATACACACGCACATTTCCAGATGGTATTCGATCATTGTAATTATATTTCCTGATTGTAGTGAGGATTGTTCATTCATTGTAACACTTAACCTGATCCTCATCTATTACTGCTTTACAGGTTATTTATGATCCTCCCCACTTTGTGGAGCAGTTGTTTCCCAATGTTTGCTCTCCAAACATCTTAAAATTGCGCATATTTACATCAGCGAGATCCAGTCTGTACACAGCCCCCATGCTAGCAGAGTGATAACTGACACATTTGTGTCTTTGGGAAGGATGAAGTCTTGAGGATTACGATGCTAGCGCTGTCTATTCATATCTTCTGGCACAGCTTTTGAATCGGGGTGAATCGGTAGTTGACCTTTTTTTTAAAGAAGAAAAGAAGAAGAAGAAAAAAAGAAAAGGGGAAAAAAATCCAATGTTTTTTTTGTTGAGGTGTTTCTTTTGTTATACGTGAATGAAATGAATCAGAGTTCAGGGCTGGGTGAGCAGCGTCATATGACTTCCTCTTGCTTTTACACAGCCCATTAACAATTCATTCCTGATTTTCTTCTTCAGTCTCTTTGTGCGTAGTTGGAGAGCTTAGAGTGGATACAGTATGTTCTCTCTGAAATATGCTGGCTTTGACAGCTTTGTGTCTATAATTGTATTTATGAAGATGTAATTTATTCAGTTCCGGTTACAACTATATGCGTCTTTAATATCTATGGCTTTTCAAACAGATACCTTGAATAGTCTCCCACAAGGGTTTTCAGTTCAGTTTGTACTGAGTGGTGTCAAATGATCAACGCAAAGTTACATTTTAGTCAGGCTATACCTACAAAACTAACCGTCAACCAGTAATGTAGTTTTTTATTTCGATAGAATTTGGCTAGTTGCGCCTAGTCTCATTGGCCATGTCAGTGCCCATAGGCTACGGCCTCTGTTCATGATGTAATGGGATTAGCCTACTGAGCAGACCGTGCCTGTGATAATCCACATTGTGTTATACATGCAATCACACACACACACACACACACACACACACACACACACACACACACACACACACACACACACACACACACACACACACACAGCTTTCAATCCTGGCTATCTGTGTGGATCATGTATGGTATTCCCTTTAGCACCAGTCAGTTGCATTGTCCCTGCAGTCCGTAATTGGTACACACTCCTTAACTACATTCTGTCTCAAAGACACGCACAGCCAGAAACACACCACCTCTCACCGCAGTGGACTGCTTGACAGGGAGAAAATTGGTTTGGTCAACAGGGTCACACATGGGCTGAGCCCTGCTTCTTTCCCGTTGCTTACCAAAGCCTTTATAGTGTGTGTGTGCGTGCGTGTGTGTGTGTGTTTTGTACCCTCCTAAGTAGCTGCTATACACACACTCGGTCAGAAGGGGAACCAAGCCGTTCCTCCCGCCGTGCTTTGACAGACTGTGTAATTGCCACAGCACACTCTGCTTTATTTTCCCCTCTCTCCCCTTTTGTCATGTATCTTTAAACACACACACACACACACACACACACACACACACACACACACAGAGGGCAGGAGTCCATATTGGTACATATAAGTCATGCTGTGTAACATTTGAATCACAAACAACAGCAGAGGGTCAGGAGCGGGGCTGTGTTCAGGGCCACCAAATGAGAGGATTTGTTCATGAGTCCAGCACAAGGCTCCTCCAGGATCTTCTTCTTTCGGGCTGCAATAGAATACTGAGTCCTAAAACACATAAATGAGTCTGTGTTTTTTGCACTTCTGGTTGGCTCGTCTGAAACGGGGCTTTGGTAAATAAGGTCTGTGGCAAACAGGAAATTCTCATGTTTTATTCGACCCCTCGTCTGAATTCAGAAGCATTGACGTGTCTGGAGAAAGGCGGTTGCTAACAAGTGGCTGAACAAACACAAGTCCGTTTCTACTGCCTTTTGTGTGTTTATTCTTTTCCGATCGCCACTGTGGTGCAGTACGTCTAACTGACTGACAAATCAGTCTTTAAGATCATGTTTTAAAGATTATCCTGCTGAACAAAACATGTCAGTATCATAAACTTGTGTTTGCCATAAAGCTTTTTTTTTTTTTTTTTTTGCATGAATCCAATGGAAACATTATATTTGGCTTTTTTTGTCGAGTGAACCAGAGTGACGCTAACTTCCGGGGTTGGCTTACAAAAATACATCATCCATGCCGCACTCAAACAGTGTGAGTTCATCATATCCACATCTGTATCTGAACATCTTTCCTTGAGCGGAAGAATAGCATAAATGCTCAACGAGGCTAACTTGCTCGTGGATTGAAGCTGGAAGCCCGAAGAGGAGCAGCTGTACGACCATAACTCACCTCGTATTAACAATTTAACATTTGGCATTTAGTTGTCCCATAAGGAAGAAGCAACGGGTGACATGTGACCGTCATCTATCACCAGAAGGAAGTGTAAATGTCCCCTCCGCCCTGACAATTGGTCCCTCAGGACAGAAACTGTCGTTCCAACAGCAGTAAAGTAAGAGGAAGATTATGTTTTAGAGGCCTTGCATCTCTTTGTTTTATTTTGAACATTGATTACGACTCGTGGTGCTCGATACTGAGATCAGATATCGTGCCGATACTCAAAAAGCTGGGTATCGGTGACAATGAGGCCGGTCCATTCAATTCAATGGTCATAGACATTAAACATTATATACGGAGTTGCTATTGTATTTCCTGTTCTTTCTTCTTCTTTTTTACAAAATCACTGTTAAACAATTGTATTATTTGATTGATAAATAACGATTCAGTAAATATATATATATATATATATATATATATATATATATATATATATATATATATATATATTCAATGTGTTTCTTCAATGTGAGGTAAAGCAACATTGAAATCAAGTCTGTTGTTACCGTCCACATAAAATAACAATCCCAATCATTTCCACAGAAGAATGCAGCTTAATAATTAAACTCTGGTTTCTCCGTACCGCCGAATACCCAAAGCCCAGGTATCATTTATTCACTGAGTTTGGTGGATGATTCATTTAGCTTTTGTGTGTGTGACTGAATCGACTTGAGACTGATAAAGCCAACTGTAGAGCCACAGGACAGAAAAAGGTGGTGGTGGGGGAACAATTTAAATGTTTTAATATCTGAAATACTATCAGAGTGCCCCAGTCCTTCTAAAAGCAGCACAGGATATCTTTCAACTACAGAATAAGACGTGTGCAGTGAAGGATTAAAGAGTTTCAGAGCTCAAGGAAAAAGCGGCTTTAGGCTGGAACAAAACAAAAAAGCTGCCATGTTAGTTTTTGCCATCTTCTTATCTTCCCATTGTAGTTGTGAGTTGTGTGTAGATTTGTGAAGAAACACATGAAAAATGTCTTTCACAGAAATCCTGTTCCAGCATCGATGCTGCAGCAGGTGAAGAAGCAGCAGCGTGGTGTGAAAATGATGCCCACTGCTTTAGCACAGCATTTGCACTCTGAAGATAAACGTAGCTGCAGTATTTTTATCCCGACGATGCAACACTCGGGACAAGTGGCGGTGAGCAAGACCACTTCCTGTTTCACACCAGCAGTCTGTGTTTACGTTCCTGTGATTTATTCATGACCTTTGTCTTTTACCCTCGGCAGGGCCCTCAAAGGGACACCGCGCTGTTTTCTTGAATTCATTTTTCTGAGACAAATGCATTACAGACATTTGTGAAAGTCATGGAATATTCTTTTTTTGGGGTATCTCGGGACCCCGTGTGTGGTATTATCAAACCATCTGTGTATACATATACGTACAGGGGGTGTGTTGATCGGCAGCGGGTTATTGTTCGAAACACTGAAATGTCCCCGGAGTTCACATCTGGCTTTGTTTCTTCTTCCTGTCAGCTGGCCTGAAGGGAGTCAGGCTGCTTCAGAGACCTCGCTCTCATTGGACCATATCGCCCCCTGCAAGGGAGATAAGGCAAATAAGCTATTTGCCTTGTTAATATACTCTCTCTCACACACTCACACACACACACACACACACACACACACACACACATCCCTGAGTGACAGAACAAGAACAAGAGTCTCTCCCTTTGCTCTCACATTTGAGTCACCGCGCTGGTATCTAATCGTAGATTAGCAGTTGACTCTGGCATGCCTTTTGTTCGTCTTTCTCTCCGCTCATATCTCGAACTTGTTCGCCTGTCATTCATCTTCGTCTTTTTTTTTATTTTTTGTCTTATTTTACATTTGTGTATCTCATTTTCTAATCCTGTCATTTCTCCTTCTGTGCGTGCGCGATGAATACTTGTTTCATTTTGTCCTTAAAATGAAAAGGTGTTTCTTTTTTTTTTTGTTTACCTCTGACAAAACGGATTAGATTAGCTGCAGACGGCATGTATTGTCGAATGAATCATTACTGCATCAGAGGTGGCTGTGGCTTAGTGAGTTTGCAAATAAGAAGGTGGCTCCAGTGGGGCCCTGATTCCCACTGAATGCCTATTTTGAAAACCAATGCCGGTAACAAACGGGTTTGCCGGTGCACTCAACGCAGCCCCGTGTTGTAAGTCTGCCTCGAGGCTTTTGCACAAAAAAGTTCCGGCAAATGCTTTGATTAAAAAGCTATCGACCCAAACGGCTTCCCTTTTTCCCTGCTGCACCGGCTGTGAAATACCAAGTATGTAATGTCGGCGTGGCGCACTCTTTCAGGACTTTTTTAAATTGCAGCTCCAGCTTGCGTGCCGTAAATGTGGCATTCAAATGTAGCTGTCCTTTGCTCTGCTCAGCAGCACGAAAAGACCAAGAGTTTCCTTGGGCGAGGCTGGAGGGCTGCAGCCTCGCCCATTAGGCTGCATCTCTGAGTAGAAGTGAGGACAGCAAGCTGATGAAGCTTTAAAGGATGGATCTGGTGGTCTTATTGTGCCCAATCCCACAGAGAGACTAAAACCAACTATTGATCCTGAGAACAAAGTTCTGTTTGACTTTATTCTGGTATGCCGTGGTATTACTAAAACCATATTAATGAGCCACGGCTCCCTCATTACCATAAAATGTGGCCCTGCAAACGCTAATTAGTGCTCCACATGTGTATTAACCTCTACTGCAAACAGTCCCCAACTTGAAAGAGGAATGTCTTCATTAGGAAAGACTGGGTTTAAAGGTTCAGACTCGCAGACAGGGTGGGGAAAGTGTCATCAGACGAGCTAATGCTAAGTACTTTTTGGGGCTCTTCTCATTGATTTTGTGCCTCCTCCGTCTCTTTGCCCCTCGAGCCCAGCGGCTTGAGACCCAGAAATCGATCTCGGCGTTTCAGCCTAGAATTCAGGAGGTCTCAGCGAGGATACACCGGTGTATTCACTGCGTAAGCCCGTGAGACACCGGATGGAGCCGTGGCCCCACGCGTCGTATTGAACTGACGCTTGCTTTGAAATGACTGCGCCGAGGCAAAGGTGTCTCCGTTTTGTAAAAAAAATGCCTGTTGCCGCGACTCCTCTTCCCTCCTCGCTTCCTCCGCTCGCATCCCCTTTCATATGGATTCAGCAGTGCACGTCCCTCTCTGACCTCGGTCGCCGCTCCAGACGCAGAGCTCTTCGGGTCGGGCCCGACCGTGTCCGTTATGTCTCATTTGTGCTGGCAGACAAAAAGAATCCAAATCCGGTTGGGTGAAAGTGCAGCGTGCCCCGCGGCTCTCCTCAATATTAATGCCCAGAGCCGGCTCCGTGGCCTCACCAAGCAACTCACTGCTCTGTGGGACTTACCGTCCGATTACATCAGCTATCAGCCAGGATTTGTTATCAGACCGGTGTGTGTGTGTGTGTGTGTAGATATATTTTGTATGTATACATATCGTGTATACATATCGGGCTGGGCAAAGTTTAACAAATGTAACTGATTAATTGCATGATTAACTGTGATTAATCGCAAAAAAAACTAGTGTATTGCACGATTTAACAATATAACAGGCACTCTGGAGCAACACATACATAGTATATAGATCAGTTTTCTTTTTTTATGAACAGGTACCAGAAGAAACATTTGTCTTTTATCAGTCTGTTCAGTGGTAAGGGTCCCTGTTAGGGACCAGCTACTGTCCATGGTCAGTTTGTCTTAAATATGTGTGTAAAGACCAGCAATTAGTTAACTTCATACAAAAGCATCAAATAATTCAAATAATTATCCTGCGTTATTGAGTTGCTGCGTTAACCCTAGCCAGCCCTAGTGTGTGTGTGTGTGTGTGTGTGTGTGTGTGTGTGTGTGTGTGTGTGTCTACGTCTGTGCATCTAGAGTCCCTTCTGATGTCTTTTTCATGCTCGACTTTTGGATAAGGGCTGGCACTGCAGGCCTCTCTTTCTAACATGTCCAACCTGGCTTTGAAAGAGAAGGAAAAGTGTGTGTGTGTGTCTCAGTATGTGTGTTTGTTTCGCAGTCTTGCTGTGGAGATCTGAGAGTTTTTTTCTGTTTTTTCCCTTCCTGCAGACGGCACTTTGACAGGTAGCTTTGTTTAACACTTGTGCTGCACGCCGCCTTAAAGGTCTTTGTTCTCCACTCTGCTTGTCTGTCTGACTGCCTAACAGCGCCTCTGTTTTTTTTTTACAGAACAATACTTCTTTGTCTTTTTTCTCTTATTTATTTATTTATTTTGACCAAACTTAGCTGTTTCATTGTCTCTCTGCCATCCTGTCTGTTGTGGGATTTATGTATTCACTTGAAAACGTGAACGCACCTTTACATTCTCACTGACTGAGGATGCTAACCTGTAACAAGTTGTCTTGACCTGGTTCACGCTCGGCGCGCTCATCGACTATGCTTTTATTGGTAGCAGATAGCGGTCAGATATGATATAAAACCACTTTACCCACCTGCTCAGCACCGAGCAACAGAGAAACAAAGCTCCCGAAGAGCCGGGCAACGTAGTGGAACATTTAGCTGCTAAATACACAGATAACTCCTCCTGGAGGTGGCGGAGACCAAAACCGAGCCGAAACCAGAGCGAAGACTGGTCTTAAATTCAGGAAAGCTCTCCCCACCACTCCGTTTCTGGTTTTAATCTAAATTTAAGGCACTTGCAATCAACTGTATTATTGTTATTTAACTTTTCCTCCATCTGCTGGATGTCCAAATAGGCAGCTAATGTTAACAAGTTCTCCATATTAACTTTATGTGGTGATAATGTTGTAATAATGTGGTAAAGGCTCATTCTGCGGCCTCTAAGTGACCTGGAAAGTTAACAAATATACAGCTTTACTTCGAGGATTGTTTTCCTCAAACCTAGTTTATTCACATGATATAACACGCTGTTCCGAGTGAAAGCCTGTATCCTCTTCTTACACGTAAAGATATATTTGTTTTCTCATGAACAATATTCACAAGTATTTGAATGGGTTGCTGGGTTTTTCATTCTTTGTACCTGAAGTAATAATGGACTGATACCGGAGAGATGGTTCTGAAAGAGATTTCACAAAAAGCAGGTGTACCGGATTCACTTACAAAGAAAAATAAAATAAAATGTACATTTACTTACAGTAGTATTCAGAACGTGCCACTTTGCTTTTATGTTGCTTCATAGAGGGTTTTGTCGTGCTTTTCACTCGCATGTTGGTACCTCGCCAGTCCCATCAGTCAGTTGAAGTAACAATTAAGTTTTATAGTTGTGACAAAATCTCTTTATTGCGCACACACTGACGATATCCTTTTTGGCTTGACATGCTTGTGTTGACAATTGAAAGTAAATTCCTCAGAGCTGTTGTGTTTTCAAAACAGCCCGAAGGCAGAGACATTAAATTCTTTAAGCCATATTGATTTTGTTGCCTTTCGTCTAAATTTACCAGCCGTCTGCGTCCAAACAAAAACCGTTCTCTGTAGACTCAATCTGTCACTTGTAAATTCTTCCTCTGTAAAAGCCGCTTGTGTTTTTTGTTGGCACATGTTTTGAAGATACAAAAAGGCAAAAACTCACCGAGTGATAACTTCCTTCCAGCAGACACCACTCATGGACTTTTTATTTTGTAAACTGTTTTAGTAGATTTCCATGGGATAATAGTAAACACACAACACACACAGGAACCTTTTTATTTTAAATGGGTTAGAAGAGCCATTGTCGAGATGACCCACACGTCCACCTTCATCAAACTGTCTACTTTTATCAAACAACTTGAGGCGTTTACAGGTTCTATGCAATTATTGTGTCTTTCACACATATTCACAACAATATTATGAGGCAAAGAGGAAATGTGAATCTTTTTTCCTAGAACAAATTGGATTTATCTGAGCGTTTGCAAAGGCATCCAAGCGTCGCTGTGGTGCACGACACGGAGGCACCGTAGTTGGAACAAGACGCGTTTCTTTTTTGGGGCCATTTCTGTGGTTTATTCGTCATGCCCCCGGTTTGTAAAGGCCTTTTAGACTTGAGAGCTTCATTTTTTATCATAGACCTTTAACAAGAAGGCCTCATCTACAGACCTTTTGCAGTGACTGACATTTACCAGACTCTCTGACATTTAGACCCAAAATCGTCCATTTTTTAAAGTTGGGATTCATTCCCCTTTTTGAAAATGAAGTCTTTTACTGATTTGTCATGAAACTGATTAAACGCGTGTCAACCCATGTTACCTAACCTCTTCTGGCAGCTCTTCTCAACCTGCCTCCGGCGTGTGTAACGCACCAAATAAGATGCGGAGGGTGGAGGGGCGGCGGGTGAGGGAGGGGGGGCTGTGACGCAGATTTGGGTCTGTTTTAGCTTTGCCACGTGGGGGGGAGTCAGATCTGGTCTTTGGCCTTGTTGAACTATTTAAGTGAATATTTGACATTCAGATGAAAGCCTTCCACCTCAGGATTGTTCTCTGTCAACACGGACTCTCCACTGGGACACTTGAATGGCACTTCACCCCCTCCCTCCATCGTACGCTCATTCACTCTGATTCTCCGACGTTGTTCTCATTCCCATTGTTTCAGGACGTATGTTCCCTTGAAATATTCACTATTGTAAGCATCAGTTCATTGACTGTGGGCTATCTTTGTGGCGCTAACCTTCCTGATAACGCCCAGTGTGACGGCTGAAGTGTCTTCTCTTTGAGTTGCGCGAAACTGAAGCGTTTCAGTGAACTGATGAGCAACATCGTTCCTAACTATGTAATCTGAATGCTTTCATTCTGGAGGTTCCCGTCATCGACCGATCATCAAACCGTTTCGAGGAGGTTAAGTGAGGAGTACTGAGCAGGAAAACCTTTCATTATTTCAGCTTTCTTTAATCCCGAATGTGTCGGGCCGCATTTCGTTTTTGTCTGATAATTAGGTTTCCACGGCAACTGCTTCCAAGCCCGTGAGTTCAGCTCCTCTGGCTCCTGACCGCTCACACTCATCACCAGCGAGCTTAGCCGCGCATCCATTTTCCTTGCCCTGTGGAGGAGTTTCAGGTGATGTTTCGAATGCTCCCGTGTCTCCGTCCAGAAGAAATGTCTTCATCACGGAGAAAACATTTTTTTTCTCCCCCATACGCAAATTTACACCGCAATCCTCCTCTCGAGCTGCTGTCGGCGCACACACGTGTGGTTTTCTGTTTTGTCAGCCTTTTTTTTCCTCTCCAATTTTTTTCCCACACACGCACACAGATCGAATCAATGCGGGCCGGGAAGCACAAAAATCCAATCACGAGTGGCCACACGAGATGCATTTGAGATGCATCTAAATGTCAGGTGTGCAACTGCAATCTGTCTCAGCTGGATCGAGACACAATCTGGATATGAGCTATTCGCTCTGAACAGATTCCCACTCTCCCACCCGACCGAACGCCTAATTGCACACTCGCGCTGCGAGTCAGTTCTGAAACTGTGGCGCTGCAGGAGAACGTGCGAGGTCCCGTGGCTTTGCCTCCCATTTAGAAACGCGTTGAGGTTCAGACGTCCAACTGCTACGGTAGTTTTCTAAAGGATACGATGAGCTGATGCTCAGGTGTAATGTGTATCCCGACAAAATGGTCTAGTCGAGCTCTAGTTGAGCATTCAACTTTGCTCTCTGCTTGTTGCCCAAGTTGCAGTTTTCATACCCCGGCCCATCTACACGTGCACTTCTCCCCGTATAACTTTCCGACCGAGACGGCAATTTTTGATGTAAATTCGCTTTGCCCGGCCTTCTTCATCTCCATAGCGCCGCCGTCAAAAGAGCTGACTGTCAAAAGTGTGCCGAGTCAGCGCCGACCGGAGAGGCGAGGAAATGATATCGGGAGTTGATGCCTCTCGTTGCGTGTGCACGCACATGCGTGCGTATTGATATGCAAAAGCAAAAAGCGAGGCACGGATTGCTAATATCGAGATGAAGGTTAAAGCCAAAGCGGGGTTTTTTTTGGGGGGCGTTTCTTAGAGAGCGTTTTCTTCTTCACTCGGCCAAACATCTGTCAAACTGAGGAAATGCTTCCAACATAAACCCCAAAGGAGATTTGGAGGTTCTGACATTCCTGTCATCACAGTCACCTTATCGCTGTTTGACTGATATTTCGACGGGAATACATTTCCCTGCCCTGGTAGAATCACAAAGCTGCACTTTGTGATTGTGTTGGATTGCACTCATTAACCCAAAACTAATACAAATAAAATAATGAGACGACTTATGGCTGTCAGCTCTATTGGGGCGTGTCCGTATCTAAAACCAGAGAGCTGTATACAGTTTGTCTTCACACCTTCACAGGTCAACAGGAGCGCTTTAAATAAATATAATGCGTGGGTTCATTTAATTATCTTTTTTTTTGTCATGTTTTAGGTCAATTTTAGGTTTGATGCATCAATTGTAGTAATTGTAGTTCCTGTATAGGGACCGGAGACACCTCACACCATCACAGGAGGTCTTTTGTGTGTGTCTCTCTCTCTATCTCTCTCTCTCTCTCCCTGTCCTCCTCCCTCTTCATCCAGTCTCATTAGCAATCAAACGGCTTCACCTGCAGCAGTCTCTGGTAGTTGAGGTGGTGTCAGGGTTTAATTATTTTGGACGGTAAAATGTATCCTTGGGAGGCCTTTTAAAACCGCTGAGAGGTACCCAGGAAGAACGAAACGCATTCGGCTGTTCTGTCCAACCCCTCAGAATAAACTACTGAGAGGTTGGCCAAATGCTGAGGTTCGCATCGTTTCCATATTCTTTCAAAGTATGTGGCTTCCATGTAAAGCCGTCCGTTACCTTGGAAATGTTTTGATATTCCATGTCACGCCTTACATTTGCATAGCTGCGTAGCTTTCTCCTGCTGTAAGTGGCAGTATGAATCATTTCTGCTGGACAAATTATGTAAAGACGACTCTATTGTAAGTTATATGATGCACCTTGTTCTGCATTTTGTGCCGGTTTTCTCACATTTACATATCAGACAACATATAAATCAGCATTCATACATACAGGCCTCGGCTGTGTTCAACAGTCTCTCCTTTCTTCTAATTGTCTTTCCTCTTCCCTGTTTTCCTCTCCTCCTCTCTATCTTGTTCATCCCTTGCTTGCCTGTGCCTCCCTTCCTCTTACTTTTTGTCTTCTCTTTTCCTCTCCTGTCTCTCCGTTCCTTTACTCGTCCCTCTTTTCCCCTCTTCCTTTTCCTTTCCTCTATTTTCTCGTTTTCTTTCCTTTGCTCTTTTCCTTACCTTTTCTGCCTCCTTATTTCCTCTCCTCTCTTGCCATATGCTCTGCTTTAATCATTGCTAATTTGTCTCCTCAAGACCAAGGATTGATTGATTCTCAGTGTTCTGCCACCCGTCATCCTTTGTTTCCCCTCCCTGAAGCAAATGATCAAACCTAAGACGCATGAGAGAGACAGTGAGGGAACGACTTTGACAGTGCAGAGGAGGAAAAGAGCAACCATTCAAACAACACCAAGCTTATGGTGTGTGTGTGTGTGTGTGTGTGTGTGTGTGTGTGTGCCTGCAAACAGTCGGCCTTATTCAGCCATTACCGAGATGTCGTACACTGGCTCACTCTTTCCACATTTTGTCTGCACTCATCTTTCAGTTCTTCCTGTACAGACTTGTTCATTCAGTAAGTGAAATACAACACTTCTGGACTACATTTTTGTATGCAACTTGAAATTGAACATAATGAAACTGCAGCTCAGACGTTCGCATGTCTTTCAATAACGTCATGGACACTTAACCCCTAATTGCTCCCCCGTTACTGTGTCTACAGTGTATGGAACAAAAAATGCAAGGTGCTTTGGATAAAAGCGTCCGCTTAATGTAATGAAATACATGATGAAATTTGCACTTGAAATAAACATAATTAATGCGTGGCTGTGGCTCATGGTATTTGTCAGTTAGCCGTGGGTGTTTGAGTTTGTGCTTGAGAGGGTCGATAAGAGACCAATTGTAGATCTCGTTGTCTGTGAAGGTACAAAACGCCAAACTAGTGCAGTTGTTTAGTCAGTCCACCGTTCATCATGACCATAATGAACACATTGCTTGTCCCGACTGACTATAACATAATGTGTGCCTCTGCATTTATCTCACCAGGGAGTGAAAATGAAAGCAAACTGTATAAGTAATGAGTTTGAATCAGTTACAGTCCTATCCCCCTGCAAAGTTACCCATGGTGCCCCTTGATGCTCAGTTTAGAGGAAAAGCACCGTTATTAATGTGATCTCTGTTCCTGGAAGCATCTTTGGATACTTTTCTTGAAGCATCCTTGAGTGCATATTTTTCTGAGTGCGCAAAAGATAGTATTTGGCCTCATAAATGAGGTTATGATGCCAAAATATTAACCTGTAGCTCATGCCTGGTAGTTAGTTGTGGTGCTAGCAGCCCATGTTGTATGGTACTGGAAAACTTAAAAGGGGGCATTCAAGAAGCAGATCGGTATGCATGAGTCTTTATTGACAAAAATATTGATGAGAGGCAAGAATGAACCCTGGGAAATTCAACAAAAATATAATCTGAAAGGTGAAGAAGAAAAAATAGCAGTTGGGCATGTGTATATAAATATAACTGGGTAGGGATCTTATAAATAGATGTGTGCGCCATTAAAGGAAGTGGCGAGAAAAGACAAGTTTCATAGAGGGGTGAAGACAAGTGAGAGATGAAGGGCAAGAGCGTGAAAGAAGAAGAAGAAGAGGAGTAGGAAAGAGTTACAGGAGGCCCCCCGAAGTGACAGAGCAAGGGGTGGGGGGGCAGGCAATGAAACGAGGAGTGAAGGACAGCTTGTTCAGGGTCGAGGAGGTGTCGGCATGCGGGGCTCGCTCCATCCCCACAGACGGGGCTGTATTCTGGGCCGCGTGTCCCACACGGCCTGCTGGGTCATTCATCTTAGTTAGGGAGCTGTCCAGGCGACTCTCTGCAGACTGCATCACATAATCAAACACATACAACACACACACACACACACACACACACACACACACACACACACACGCTGCCAACATTTATGGTCGGACAGCCGGACCTGGAAACTTGATTGGGTGAACAAAAACACACACACTCAAAAAAACCTACCTATTCCCTCATAGTTAAAATGTTAATACCCTTGTAGGGACCTTCCACTTCCATCCCCTCACTCAGAACAGGCCCTAAACCAAATTATATCCACGACTTTCACCCTAATATAAGCCTTAATTCATGTAATGTGTCTTCGTTGGGGCCAATACATACACTTGTACCGACACCTGTCGTCTGTGCTCAGTAGCATAATGAAAGTGGAGCAGTTGGAGAGCAGGGTTACACCTGTAGGTTACTCTCCACTTAAACATTAATGCTCAAAATAAGAATGAACTTAAACAGTAGCTTTTTTTTTATTTTTTACTGTAGCTCCTAGGGTTGAGTTTCACCTCTTAACACATCCTAAAATCTCACATTGTTCACAGCGTCTGACTTATGTCTGACTGTTTGACCATTACTGGGTATTTCCCCAAAAATGATCTGAGCTGCAAAAGTGTTTAATGTGAAATAATATAGATTGAGGTTCTAAGAAAATATGTGTTTTACTTTAAAAAATATATTGTTTCCTTTTTCTAAACATTGCTTTTGTACTTCTGTAGGATATACAGTAGATACATTTACTCTCGTTCAGTCTTTCTGTGACCGTTAATTGTTTTTCTTTTTCTGAAATTTAAATCCGTTCATACAGGAAAGACAGAACCGAAGTGTCAGTCAATACGTGTGTTGTGTTAAACGCCTCATTGACGGTTGACCGCATTGTTGACAGTGGTGAGAAGAACCGATCTACACGCTGTGGAAATACACCATTCATGTGTGCAAATAGCTGTATGCTTATCTGATGCACTTGCTCTCCCTCAACCATCCTCCCTTATACTTCATTTAGTGACACACAGCTAATGTCCCACATTGTCTGGACCCCAGAGACTGGTCTTCAGGGTGAACCCCTCTCACCCCAAAGATTACATTCATATTTGTTCTGTGTGATGCGTTGAGGTTTCAAACACAGGTGATTAGTCTCGAAACCGATATTTGACCCCTGAGCCACTAAAATCTGATCGTTGACTCTTATGTTCCTCGTTCTGGAAATATCTTTAACCACGACCGGACTTTCTAACCCTGAATCCAGAGTTTACCCCTAAACTAAAAATAGTATCTTGTAAATGTAAGAAAACATAGGCTGAAATGTCTCCAATTAATGCAAACACTGTAATTACACACACACACACACACACACACACACACACACACACACACACACACACACACACACGAAAACAAGTTGCATGTGTGTAACTGAATTGTAAATAGACTCATCTGTTGTTTTTTATGTCTGTTTCCTCTCTCTTTTCCTCATGGTCTCTGTATCTCTCTAAAACACACTTCTTCTCACTCTGTGGATTAAGTCAGCTTGTGGAGGGCAAACACAACGGCCAAACCTTCAAGGAGAGGGAGGGCAAAGCAAATATTCTCCCTCTCGTTCTACTTGTTCTTTTCCCCGCTGGTCACAGGAGCTTTAACCCATCCCGGCATGTCCATCTTTGCCTTTGTGATCATTCTCTGACCTGAAACATCTCCATTAGTTCGGCTGTTTCTAAAATAAATAAATGAAGGGTTACTTTTCGTACAGGCCTGGAGGTAATCTGAGCAGTATGCCTCAGTTAAATCAGAAGGCTTTAGACACTCCGGCGCTGCAGACTAACGGCGTCTTAAATCTGACAGGACACAATGAACTTCTTCTTGATGCGTCCTGTAGCCTATTTTTCTAATAATGCGACATTGTGATCGCATAGCAAGCTAATGTTAGCCGTTAGCAGCCGGCAAGTAGCACTGTCCTGTGGAGCTTGCAGCTAACGACAATGTATAGGCGTTTCAAGTATTTCTATTCAGAAGTAAAAAGTATTACGCAACGGGTAAACGGTATCATGATGTGTTCAAACGTAATCTTGGAAAGCTGGACTGTATACAGGAGGGAATGTTTTTACAGTAATACAGAATCGATCTCGGAGAGGAATTTATAACAGCTCAAACTGTTATATATCTATTTTTTACCACGCTATTGAACTGGGTTTTAGAAATTGTGACATTTGACTGGTATTTGTGTCGACTTCTTCATCTCTGGTGTCATCTCATCTATAAACAAGATTGAGCCGACAGAAAGTGACCGTAAATAACAAAATGTCAATGTAATGGGAGAAAGTGATCTGTCATTTGGCAGCAACACGTATCACCTTTAAAGGGTGCCGATCAAAGTGTTCCAGTGAAAGCTTATGTTTTGACCGTTCATTTCCTCATTACTCAGCAGGTAGGATGACAGCACACAAGTCTTCCTGCTTCCACTTCTCTTCATCTGCTCCTTTTATTATGAAACTCCTTTCTTGATCGCAGCATGGCAGATGTACTCGGAGGCCAAAAGTAATAATCATGCACACTTTCTCACTCTGTGGACTTCTCAGCAGCCCACACAGTCAACTGGTGGCTCCACAACAGGGACTTACTTACACAGATAAAAACAGATTTTTGTATACGCACATAAATAAAAACACAACGCTTAGGTAGTTCATTTTCCTGACAGCTATTTTGTCACAAGTGCCCGGGTGTGAAATGTGATTATTAAAATCAGTTTTTACTAATGGCATCAGCCACAAGCTTTGTGTGTGTGTGTGTGTGTTCTCCTCAGTTTCTGTATAATTCAATTGCTCATTAAAGCCTGTTGGCAGTTTGCTTGATGGCCTTGGACATAGGGTGTGTTTAATTTATTCTTCTGTGCGTCCCTGGGACTGTTTCTTATTTTCCCCCTCAGTGTGCTCCTGGCATTATTAAAGGCATTAATCACGGGGATGTGATGCCTTGTTACGACACTGCTCCCACACTACCACAGCGGAGCCTGACACACACACACACACACACACACACACACACACACACACACACACGCACACACACAGTGGGGTAATTTGGTGTCATCACAAATCTTACCTTGAAAACATTATTTCTTGAAAGTCCTTTTGAAATGATATTAGATAGACCAATTGTGTGTGAGTGTGTGTGTGTGTACATAGTTAATATTTGAACTACAATGACCTGTTCAAATTCAAAATGTACAGTCTATGAGCGACAGACTGTGTGTAGTAGTGGCCCTTGTGATCCACCACAGGGCGTTTTTAACATTCACCCCGAACACCTGCCGCTGGCCACCAGCCCGCTGTTTGGCTCCTTTCCTGTGACAAGTGACGGCACGAGAAGTAGTTGACTTGAAGATTGGGTGAAGGAAACGTACAAAGCAAACTCCATGGAGAACATGACTCCTGGCATCTTTTAGTTTGAAACATATGGTCGATTTGACAGTTCTTTTTTTCGGCCATGATGTTAAATTCCACACATTTTCGGTCTTGTATCCTCATTCCACATGAATACCACATTCCTGTTCCCTCTCTTCCTCGTCCAGCTCCCGGTAACCTTTCCCTGCCTCAGTCTTTTGAAGGAAGAGGCTGTCAAGTTGCCATATTGTTTTGACAAGTAGCCTCCCGAGCCGCCCGTCTCTCACACCCTGCTGCGTGGCAGATCCTTTGGGAACTGACCTGCCAGCTTGCTGACACAGTACTATTGTAATGCCTCTGCACCACCTTTGTGTGCCAGTGTGTATATGACAGGTGTTTCTACACCATAGAAAAAGAATAATGGAGGGACGGCAACAAAAGAGAGGGCTGCGTGTGTGCACTCGTAAGGAACGAGGTACAGAGGGAAGTAGTGTTGTTGACTTCACCTAAACCGCTGAACGGGTGCGTTTGTTACGGCTCGCTTTGACTAAATGGAGGAACGTTATCGACTATATTCACGCAGAAAGGTTTGGAATTGGTTATGAGGCTTGCAGCCGCATGGCACTTAAATATTTAAACCGTGTGTATATGTGGAGTGAAAACGGTCCCATGTAATTGAATCACACAATTCAAGGATGAGAAATGGTTGGCGCTCGCTCCCTTTGGGAGATAATGTGCCGTAGTTACGGCAGGCTTTTGAATTAAGGCTGCCTTCTCAGCCGCGTCAGATCAGTGCTGCGTTTGATTTGCAAATACAATCAAGAAAGACTTAAACGTTTCTGGGCTTTTCTTGTTTTTGTGCAAAATAAGCAAACTGCTGAGAAGTTTGTCTTGGTGGATCGAGAAGTCTTTGCCTCATCAGAATGTTTAACTGGATCTAGAAGATGTCCTTCCTTGAACAAGTGAACTTGTTTCCTTTGATAAGCTTCAAAACGGTTATCTTCTCTTATCAGGCTGCTGCGTTCTGTTGTGTTTCTGTGTGATGACAGGTTTGGTCCTTTTTTTATTCCAAAATCATCAAATCATTTCATTTTTTTTTTTTAACTTTGTCCTCTGTGGACTCAATCTGTGCCACAGGAACGTTCCCACTCTGCATCAAGGGTGATGAAGGAAAAGAACTGGCCCTGTACATGTGGACTGCAGTAGTTACAAGAGAAACTAAAACAGACATAACGTCATTCTCGCTTTTGTCAGTGGACAACAGCCTTGGCACCGGTGTCAAAACAGTCCATCACGTCTTTGGCCGAACCCCGTTCTATCGTAACTGCTTGACTAAACTCAGTCCTGGAGCCAAATATGGAAGGACTTCACTTTTACAGCCAACAAAATCGGACACCTAAGAGACACTGTCACCCCACTGCTAAAACTACTACAAAGCTGTCCGGTCAGATACGCGAAAACAAAAGCTTGGGCTAGGACTATGGAGTTATTGTGTTATTCAAGTGGAAACAAATGTGGTTTCCCTTTGCAGCAGAAACAGCCGAGCTCAATGCTACCTTTTATAAAGTGTTTTCCTGGCTGCAGACCAGGCATCAGCCTTTGTCTGAATATATGGTTGCCATTTTTAGTCACCTCTCACAGCAGCTGAATAATGAAAACTGGACATAAAAGCTTCCTATAAGTAGCAATTTTTTTTATCTGATACCTTCCATTAATCTGAAGTTCACAGTTAACCTATCCAACATCAATACCTGCTATATTGTGGGTCCCTCAAGTGATACTTTCAGAGATGACCTCCAATGGATGGATCCCCTCTCACACACAGGTGAAGAGTCTTAGCTGCAACATTTTTCCTGTCTGCTCGTTATTTCTTATATTTTCAACAGTGATTTCCATCTATGGCAACCAAAGGCCAAGACTTGGATGCCAATTCCGCAAAATGGTTTCCAATGACCACCGGGTAACTGTTACGGTCTGACACCATCATTTTAACATCTCAGAATGAAACCAATACCGAGATTAACGCCAGCTGGCAAAAGGTCAAATGGCATTATGAGTACCCCATCAGGCATTACTTGTGTTCTGAATGGTATCTCTCACGACGAAACAGTGACACTTATACAAGAAAAATGCAAATCATATATATGCAAAAAGGTATTCACTTTTATAGGAAATCATCTCCTGTTTTATTCAGGCCCTACATCCAGTGATATGTTCACTTTTGCCTTTGCTTGTGGTTGAGTAATCATGAAGGTATTGAGAACCACACAACCTCTGACACACTGCTGATTCCAGGAGAAATAACTTCACTTCTAGCTTCACTAAAAAAGTCAATTGACGTCAGTGTTGGGATGTGCATGCTCTGCTTTACCAGCTCACATCAAATGTGTGTGAGTCCAGCTCTCTGTGGACTGACAGGGCTCGCTTGTTTTGGAGAAGTTTGTATTTTACTTTAAAGTGCAAGGTTTTGTTTTACTTCTCATCAAGCATCCTAGTTTAAATCATTGTCTTTGTTAGCAGCAGAGATAGAGGTAGAGTTGTATATCCTACTCTGAAGAAGTTTAGGTAATGAAGCTCTTTCTGACGCGTTTACTTTCATTGGTGATTTGGTCCAAAATCCATTTTGTTGGAGCATTTAAAATGGTGTTAAACTGCTGCACAGTGTATGTGTATGTGGCAGAGACGCTTCTTCACCTCCAGACTTTGAACTTCTCATTACCTTGGTATTTTGAGTTTCAAACCCTTTTACTGGAGGGTATCTTAAAAGGTCATCTTTTAGTGCACCTTACCAAAAAACAAACGGGATAAGGAATCTCTGTAATTGTCCTCAAATTACAGACGGGAACCATAAATGCAGCTGCGAGAGACAACAAGGCTTTCAGCGAATGATATTGGCAAAAGATTAAAGGACGACAGGAAGGAGGGAATACAGGGATAAACGAGTGGAATAGAGAGGGGGATCTTAGCGACAGTTTGCCATAAAAGTATTTTACACTTTAATAAAAGGAGAGTATTATATTGGCATTGGAAATCCAGGTTTATGGAGCTCCGAACTTTGACTCTACTTGTGTAGATGTCCTTGTTGAAAGCATTGGTTCATCGGCTGGTGCTGGTGCTTTGGTTCCTCTTAGTAGTTATTTTTCAAACATTTTCAAGGCTAGAAGCAACATTTCATGGGAAAAAAAGTTGCTTCAATTCCCTGATTTTTTGCACTCTGTGCCAGATACATCATTTTTTTATTAAAAGGTCATTTTCGAGATGAATTTGCTTTGTATTTGTCATTTTCTTCAGTTCCAAAATAACTGCAAAATGAATGTAAAAGTGTGTGGGATTGTGGCTGAGCGACACGTAACAAGGACAATAATTATAACTGTCGTTGATAACAATTTAGATTTGTAGCAAGCAGTCAAAAGCAATTATTTGGATAACTGATTCTAACTCATTCTTGTTGTAGTCGGCTTGCTGGTTTCCACTTCTTAAATATGACGATTTAATGTCGTTCCTACATAATGAAATCTTGACTATCTTAGTAATTTTGGGCTGTTGGTTGAAATTTTTTTTAAAGTTGAGTTAATTAAGAAAATAATTGCGTGATGAATCCATAATGAAGACAACTAATACTCATATAGATGGATATACGTATTGTCATATGCAAAGTTAACTCCATACAATAAAAAAAAATTCCCTGGCTCGGTGATGTGGTGTGTCTGCGCGGTCAAAACTCAGCCCAAAGTATCCTGAGTAATAGGTTGGGTCCTGAATGTTGCCGTGTGCTTTACTCTGGGCTTTTCTTTTTCCTTTGTGGGTTGCAGTTTCTTTCTCAGCTGGCTGGTCAAGAGAAGGGGAAGTAAAAGCCTCCTCTAATGACATTCTGTCTTTCTTTCTTTCTCAGGTATATCGGAGGAAGGCGGTGGAGCTGGGTGAAAAGCTGCTGCCAGCCTTCAAAACGCCCACTGGCATCCCCTGGGCTCTGCTTAACCTCAAGAGGTAACACACACACACACACACACACACACACACACACACACACACACACGCTTGCTTGCTCTTTCGCTCGGGTGGTATTTGAGGCGGCAGGTCTGTCTTTATGGTTTGATGCTTTAAAGAGCCGTGTGGTCTCTCTGTGAGCCGGATGAGCACAAGCTCCTCTCTGTTCCCCTCTCACACGGCCGAGCTGAGATGTTTTAGTTTTACATGACAGAGCGGGCTTGTCGGACAGAAGTGGTTTGGTTTTTCATCCAGGACTAAATGCCAGCGGCTGGCTCTGAAACCCAGCTACCACTCAAAAGACAAACCGAAAGTTTCTGAGTACTCTGACAGGGTTATAGGCCACAGCCGGCCTTTTGTTAATGCACTGTGACACGCTGTCAAGGGGCTGCCGCTGGGTTTGACTGCTGCACGCATGCACGCACAGACACACACACACACAGGCAGCAACACACGCAATTTTGCTAATGGAGATATAAAGCCGCTTTGTCCTTTTGTGATGTTGAATAGGATTCAGCCTGATTGATGATATATTTATTGTGGAATTTTGTACTTATAAAGCAGAAAATTTGTCTGAGTGGGTTGTATTTTGAAGGACTTGGATTTTCATCCGGAGTTTGGCATTCAAGTTGAAAAAATGTGAAGCTGCTACTCGTGATGAGAACAGAGGTTTGTAACAATACATTGGAGGACATAACATTAAATCTAGCTGACGCTTTTATCCAAAGCGATTTACATTGTTGCTCTATACATCGTAGACACAGCAACGGGGAACAATTAGGGGTTAAGTGTCTTGCTCAAGGACACAACGACTTGGACTAGCGGAGCCGGGTTCGAACCACCGATCCTCTGGCAAAAAATACAATGCAGGGACGTAAACCCAGGACTACTTGCATTGACCACAATTACATTATCAAAACTTTACTCACCTTCCTTTTTCTTTTTCTTTTTTTATCAAAGTATGTATATAAAATTATGAAAAGGGAACTTAGTAGTAAGTTTTACAGCCAAGAACGGTTGTCATTATTCTTTAAAGAAGTGTTTACCTACATATAATAATCAATCACTTTGTCTATAAATCGTTCAAAGATTAAGCCCTCCTTTCTAAATGCAGAAACCAGAATTTGCATTCTGTGTGACGATAATCTTTTCTTTTTTCATTTTAATTGGCTGAACGAAGCCTTTCTGTGAACTATTCAACGAGCACAGCGTAGCGACACAACACAGGTATCAAAGCGGAAGCACGTAGGTCTGCCGTCCTCCACGTCCTGTCAATCACAGGTGATGAGGAGAGTACGCATCCTTTCTCCCTCCATTTCCCTTTGTATCGGTCTTCCCCCGGAGAGACACGCAGCACTCTGCTGTTTGTCAGACCTTAATTAAAAGGCAGGTTGTCATGGCGATAAACGTGCTGTGACAAATTAATTTTCCTCCTACGGGTGAATGGACTCTGCACCTCCTCTTTCCTCCTCTCTGGAGGGAGAAACACCCCAGGAGTGTGTGTGTTTGTGTGTGTGCATGTA
>NW_027175876.1:12327079-12489579 GCF_023055335.1 Clinocottus analis
GCAGCCATGATTTAAGGCCTCTAATTAAGTTGCTAACTGTGCATCTATCGCAATTCACATTTTCTTTGCGCCCGGAGGAGAAGTACAATAGATTTTAAGACAAGAGAGGAAGAGATATTGAGGGGAGAAAAGCAGGAGGGAAACAGAGGTCATGGCATGTTAGTGGAGGAGGACCGACACACAAAAACGTGGCTAAAATATAGACTTCAAATTAATTGGAGGAGTACCAGAGGAGCGTGAGAGGGCACTTCCTGGTGTGACATGCTAATTTATGGAGATGGATTTGCCTTTTCGTTTTTTTTTTGGGGTTACCGCTTGGCATCACCGAATTAAAATCAGTGTTGTAGTCACTGCAGAATGGACTGGAGGGTATAAAAAAATGCCGGCTAGGATTTTTCATTTCACAGGTTGAATAAGAAGAAGATTGGACAGCCCCGAAAGAACAAACAAGACAGACAGCAAGAGAACGAGATTATGTCCTCTCATGCAAAACCTTCAGAATTCACAATGGCATCGATCCAGATGTGTCTGAGATTTATACAAATAACTTAGTTATGTCACCTCGGTGCCCCAGAGTTTCTATACTGTAGGTCTCTTCACAGCAACTCGGTCAGACATACTGCAATGCAGGGGCATTAACCTCCAAAGATCACCAATGCAACCTAAACAAAGGGACCTTCCAGATCTGTGTGCTGCTAGTGAGTGGGGAGAATATGTATATAGTCACTAGATGCATAGCTATCTGCGTTTCGATGTAATAAGTGACCGTGCTAGCTGATGTCTCTCTGCAGAATGTGTCTGTGGTTGCTCGTAATGACGGCAGCTGTTGAAAACACAGAAAGGCTTCAATCAAATTTAACTACATACTCATCTGTGTTTATCACCTGCGCCAACCATTTATGTCACACTTCTACCAGCAACCACGGACGCATTTGGCTGAAAGTCACCAGTTAACACGGTCACTCGTTAAACTGGAACACCTGTCGCTCTGAAACACCGTCCCCCTGTCTGGATCCCGTAGAACCTTGAGCCACGAACGTCCAACAACATGAGATGTTGATGCTGTTAACAGTTTGGATACAATGTTAAAAGCTTTCTCACTCGTCTGGACGGCTGAGGCAAAACGCCGCCTCCCCTCTCAACATGCACAAAGCTGATTTTGATGATGTCCGTTTTGGCATCACAAAAATTGTACCCAAACATTTTTACCCAAACATCATTAATTCGATTGTGGCTGGCCTGATTTCACATCTTCCTTACAACCGTTGTGAACCAGGATTATATGTTGGCTAAGCAAATGAATGAAAAGCTTTCAGCATGGACTATATCCTAGTAGCCAAACAAACAGCATCATAACAGTCCTATCAGAGGTGGATGATGGCGGCTGATCTCTTGATTTACGATAAAAGCTCAATATCTGCTTTGATATATTCGTCGAAGCCTTGCATATTCTCATAAAGGAAGCCCTCCCTCTAGGTCACCATAACAGTGTGCTTTTCAGTGTGCCACATTTCATTACCATGGCTTGGTGTAAAGCATGAGGACAAAGAGAGAGACACCAATCTGCCTCCTCTTAGTAAATTGAATTAACAGAGTTTTTATTCAGCCAGCTTTTGATTTAAATCTTCATACCCCCCCCCCTGACTGTGAAACATTCAACCAACTGAGATCATAAAACAGTCAACAGGAGAAAATCATCCCCATTTTGCATGAGATTTTATTGCTTTATCTTTGTCAGATAAAGTCCCCAAATTAGTTTAAATCACCCGTTGAGTCGGCTGATTAAAGAAAAGCTCAAACATTGACCACTTTATTGAGGTACGGTCTGTTGTGCGAGAACAGTTCTAAACCAAACAGTGGTTTAATAGCTCAGAGCTTGTAATAACTCTCATTACATACGAGAACGGGAATGTGGAGCGTGCTAGTTGCCTTGGAAAGTGGGCCACCAGGACAACAGTGGACGCCCATCAGATGGACCGATACAGTCGTGTTGTGCTGTATGTCGATGGATGAATGCCAGTTTCCAATCCCAGTCCAGGATGTGACTGGAGCAACAAAGGGTTTCCGTCATGAAACGGGCTCGAGTGCCCCTCAGTAGCTCTTGAAACATTTCTCCCAAAATGGAGCAGCGGCAGCTTGCTGACCCAACGATTTCATTGGGTTTACCAGCATTAATGTGATTTTCCAATCACGGGTCGTTTACTGCGGCGCTGTTATTGCAAGCGAGGAGTCGATGCATTTTATTTCAAACTCACCCCCATCTCTCCAACAACAATGGTGATTGTGGGTTTGGGTCCATTTGGTTTGTCCCTCCCTATTGTCAGTTGTGTTTTACTATGGTAACACAGCTTGCTAATCTCATAGGTGTTGTTTATACAATGCAGTTATAAGAGTCAGTAGGATGTCACTTAAAGCAATAAGTTCAAGTTCATTTGAAAGGAACTATTGTACTGCATAAGCAGTTGTCTTTGCTTACGGAGACTTTTTGTGTCGGCTGAACGATGTTTTACAAGTGACACTTATAATCCCTTCCCGAGGTAGAGTGGAGGCATGGAGATAAACGCACAACTTTCCAAGCCGCCTATGTGGTGTTACAGGTTAATACTACGTAATAATGTCAGCTATACAGCCCTATCTAACAGCCACTTTATGGGAGTGGTCATACTAGCACCACCTCACTGTTTCGAACCCTTCTAGGGTGGATTTGATTGCCCGTTGCTACAACTGTCATATGTAAGAGGAAGTGTGTTTTATTTCTGTGAACATATTATTGCTGGAAGCACATTCTCAGTGTCGTATTTGGTAGTAGTTGAATAACTTAAATAGCTGTGCTCAGTCTTGCATTTATCTTTCTTAAACATGCGGCTCCCGTGGCCAGATTGCCGATATTCCTTCCACACCCTTATCCATCCGTCTCCGAGGATTTCTTTTCTATCTGCTCTTCATTGGTTTGTGTGTTTGGTTTCCGCAGCAGCTTTTCTCTGCTGTCTGTTGTTTTGTTCTCTTTAACAGGGATTTGGTTTTTCCTCACAGCGGGGCTTTTAGAGGGATCGGGCTGAACAGGGCCGACTTGGAACGATGCGCGTTTACCTCCATGCCTCCACTCCACCTCGGAAAGGGATTTAATGTTCATCACAGGGTTTACAAAAGGATTGAAAAAGATGGATAGACAGATCGTGTTGACTGAGGCGGGAAGTGTAGGGTGTTGAGAAGTTAAAGGAATAATGTTGTTTGAGTAGCTGGAACACTAAACGACGCTGTATAGTTTGGATGTAAAGCACAATGAAGAACTTTCAGATTGTGTTGATTTTGGCCGTCCCTGTGGGCAAAAGTGGGAGTGTTTTCCTGAGCACCTTTTTAGAAAACCTCTCCTGTTACTGCAGCAGGGTCTGACTGTGTGACCGCTCAGTCCTGGTTGTAGGTCTACCGAGCCTCCCGCCTTTCCCTCCAGCAGGTCCAGCAATACGGCCACCAATCCAGCAGCGCGGTGGCGGAGCAGCTATGGAATATTTTTTTAATAATACTGGAGTTTTTCTTTTCCTCGGTAGCTTTCCATGCAAGGTTTTTAGCTGTTACCATTCCCAGTAGAGGGGTTGGCAGATGGGGGTCCAACCAAAGTGACTGCAAAACAAAATGCAGCGTGTCCTGTGTTGTCGGTCTTTGCTAGGCTCTGAGGTAAACGGAAAGCAATCCAGCTGTCTTTTCAACCGCGGTGCCAACAATAACACCAATAGGAAACGCTGGGGGTGGGGCGGGGGTTGCACAAATACAACACATTCAACTTTTTGGGCAGGTAATCATGGAATTCAATATCCCAATTTAATGGCTGCATCAGTCTAAATCCAACCAACACGCTGCCCCAACCTTAATCAAACCCACAGTGATGGGATTTCCCCCCACCATGTTATGTTCTCTGACCCTGATATCTGCTCACTGCCTGATGGTGGTCTTCTCTGTGTCGGGTTGACTTGATTAAATCCAAGGTGTAATGGGAAACAAATTATGGCTTGTGCGGCATGATGAGTTGAAGGGGGACTAATTAGTATGTTCACCCATCTCTTTATATATGGCACTTAATCCTAATTCACATTCCTCCTCCTCCTTTTTCTTATTTGGAGGATGTCTCCCGTGTGTGTGCAGTTCATGTCCTCATGTCATTGTTGCAGTGCACACATCCTGTGTTTCAGTGTAGAGAATTAGTAATATGTATTCATGAGTAGTTACTTGAAGCATCGCCACCAGAGTCATCAATCTTTAGGCTGGAAGTGATCTGTCAGTGGCTCTAATGATCTCACACACACACACACACACACACACACACACACACACACACACACACACACAGACACCCTGCTGCTCGGTCTTCTGTCCTTGTTGAACGTGCCAGAGGTTGGCAACTCTCACATATGGTCGGAGGGTCGAGGCGGCTTCATCGTCACTACAGGCAGCGTCAGGGGTGACGGTTGGGATCCGTCCACTCTGACTGACTGACCTCGAGACATCCGCTAGGATATGAAGTGCTGCCTAAGTCGAGTGTGTATGTGTGTGGGGAGGAGGTAGGGGGGGCAAATGGCATCCATTAATATGACAGATGGAGAGTGAGGTTAGCTTTTAGTGTCGTTAATGTAAGTCGGTCCGTATCCATTTTTAGAATAAATGTCACTCAGAAGTAGAAGACGTCTTCCTGAAACACCGTGTAAAGCACAAGAACATTTTAGTCGTCTTCACAATTCAAAGTATGACCGCTGAGTCACCGAGAGGATTTACTGCCTTTGTTCAGCTGTCAGTTCCATATCGAGACAAGCAGGTTTTCAGCGTGCCGAGGAATTTTTCTGTTTTCTTTCTGACATGACTCACAGTAGAATCTTGTGTCTTTGCGAACAACACGTTAAGGTGGTTCTGCTTGTCGCTGTTGGAAACAAAACTGCACAGAAAAAATATTAAGCAGCTAAAGTGCGTCAGTCTTGTTGTGCTGTGTGTTAAACATAACCGTCTTGTCTCCTCCTCTTTTCGTCTTTGTCCAGCGGCATTGGCAGAAACTGGCCCTGGGCTTCAGGCGGCAGCAGCATCCTGGCAGAGTACGGCACCCTGCATCTGGAGTTCATGCACCTCAGCAAACTCTCAGGGAATCCTGACTTTGCACAGAAGGTAACAGTCACGCTTGAGAATAGATGGTAATACCGTTTTCCACAGTTAATGGCGGCATCGGCGCTGGCTTTCCACACGCACTCTTTGCACTCTGGAGGCGTCTTCCTGGAAGCAACAAGAAGTGCAGTTTAAAGCAGACTCTCCACCCCTTCACCTTATTTCTCCATGGATAAATTGATTACATCAAATATGAAACATTTTCTGTCTTTTCAGAGTGCTTCATCCAAACCTTTTACAGACATTTCCACTTGTGATGTTTTGAATTAGAGGAGTTGTTCCGATACAGATAGCAGTATCTGAAACGCAACCTAAAATTCAAGGTCGCATAATCGCGAGTCAGCGAGTCTACTCGCTGATCCAATGTCACGTCATCACATCACTCATCAGATTGCTGAGGCTGCTCGATCTGTACATCCTGCCCGAAACGAGCAAACTGCGACTAAACACCTGTGGGTTAAACAATCTCCTGTAGCCGGTTATGTCCTTGATGATGCTACAATGTGAACAACAACAATTGTGTTGGAATCCGCAGGAGCAGAGCTCGGTAAACGTTGTTGCATTCGTGCTCTCTCCCTTTTATCAATAGGTGATGAACATCCGGAAAGTGCTGAATCGTCTGGACAAACCACAGGGGCTGTACCCCAACTACCTGAACCCCAACAGCGGCCAGTGGGGCCAACGTAAGTCCTCTTCAGCCTTCTCATCACAGCCCACTCAATTTATTCTTCATCCACAATGTGTTTTGGGAAACTTTGAATACAGTGGATCATCCGTATGAACTGGAAGTAAAAGGGCTTCTTTGGCCCTTCACCGGTTGCAGAGAGAGTCAACATTGAATGTCTTTGTTTAATATCGCCTCTCAACTGTGATGCACATCAGTGTGGCTAAATGGTTTCTGCCCTGTTTGCAACACAAACACAGGACCTCATGGTGAAACCGAGGGAGAAAAAGGGTGCATGAATACTGGGTGATTAGCATGAAAATCACAGGCTGAAATCGTTGGGTTAATGATAACCTGGACTTCAAGGCTGATATCAGAAACATTTATAGAAATCAGCATTTGTCTCTTGAAGAAAGGCGCAGAGGTTCGACCTTTCTTTTCCCTAGACGACGCTGAAACACTAATGCCTGCAAATTGCTACTTGTCTTGATTTGTCAATGCGCTTAATGCTGCTCTTTCAAAGAAAAGTGTTCCACACCTGTAATTTGTTCTGATGAAGACCAGAAATGCAAATATCCTTCTGATGTTACAATGATTTCCCAGGCTCCTGATCCTCTATTACACTTTTAAAGGTGACAAAGTTGAATCCAATTATTGCACTTACATAATCTCCTGCCATAATTTCTAGAGCTCCTTATTAGAGCTCTCAGATCCACCGACTACTTTTTATTAAGAACCGTCTCTGAGTAAAGCTGAAAGGATGCGTTAATAAATTGATGAGTAGCGAGATACAAATTTGCTAGGTAACTATTCTCTGAAAGGTGCCGATTGTTTTTCATGGTCTAAATTAAACTCCTCCTCCTCGATCTCTACCTTTAGCTCACGTATCCGCTCAGCCGTCTCCCTCTCACAGATTGTGATTATAAGGTATTGTGAATCGATTATCAGACTCTTTAAACCACGTAGCTGAACGGGTAATGATGATAATTGATGAGTGCTCATGGAAAAAAATAAAGAAACATATGGAGTTAAAGAGAAACAGATGGTGTATAATTCAACAAGGTATAAAGTATAGTTTGGGAGAGAAAATCCATCAGTAAAAGCCTCTTCAATGACACTTGTCACACGTCGGGGAAATCTGCAGATGAGTAGATATAATTAAAGTGACAATGACAAGAGAAGGGCCGCATACCAAGATCAGTTGTCAGCCCTTTATTAAGGCAGCTCAAAGTGATTTTTGACTTCTAGAGAGCAAAAAAGTGACTTCAGAACAAACTTAAAGTGACAAGCGTGATTTATATATTAAATCACCAGGTTCTCAAAGGATTACTTTTTTGGGGAAATTCTTGCAGAGTTGGATGAGAAGATTGACACCACTTTCTTATCTGTACGGTTACTTTGAAGCTACAGCCAGGAGACAATTGGCTCTTGTCATTGTCGCCTGAGACAGCAGAGAAATAGTCCAAAACCAACAGATTATTAGGCTTTGGTTCAGAAGAAATGATATTTAACGTGTCAATTTGCCAACTTAAGATGTGCTGTTTCTAGTCTTTATGCTCAGCTATGCTAACCCTCTCATGGCATCAACCTCACATGCAATAAGAGTACTAGTACTGATATTCTCAAGAGGGCGAGAGTGTTGTTGATTTTCTTTGTTGCATTCAACAAGACAGCTAATTAGCATGTTTCCCAAAATAAAAGTATAAAAGTTTACTTTAAATGTGTGCGTCTTTACTGGACTTTGAACAGTGATCAATAGCGATGGAGCGCCTGGGACCTGCATCTATTTACAAAGTGCCAAATCCTAACCAAAGTTATCTGAGTGTACTTTGCATATAGAGCAGGTCTGGTCCACACGTCTCCTTATAACATAATCCACAGAGACACGCGCTATCTCTTGGCAACAGTGGCCTTTCAAACGGGCAGAACCAGGCTCTGCCGCCACCGGTCGGGTTGGTACCTAAACACGACATCAGAAACATCAGATGAACAGTTATTGCTGCGGCGACGTCCTTTCTCCTTCCTCCCAAGCAGTGCAGAGATGAGGCAAAGTAGACCAACAATGGATTTAAAAACCGACTTTGTTTGAGGCTGTGTTTTGCAAACATAGTTGTACAGAAACATCAAGTACTTTGTAATTTATAGTTGTCAGACTGTGGTGTTTGAATCAATAGGAAGGGACACACGCAGAGGTGGAAGGAAATTGAAAATCAGCCAAAGGTGTCATTTGAAATGAGTGCAACTTAATAACTTTTCTTGCTCAATTTGCCTTAATAGCATTTCACCTTGTCGAGGTGTTTGTTCAGACCCGTCGCTGTTCTACATAAAACATTTCTCTTGATTCCCACAACAAAAAGAACCCGTTGTGGCATTAAATTAGAAATCTTTTGATCCGGTTTTATTATGAAGACTTTCATATCCATTGATATGCGTCAGAGTTTATTAGAGTCCTGGCTCCAGTTGTTTTTGATACCCAGCCTTTGATTTGTGGGCTGTTTATATCTGTGGTGGTTAAATATGGACCTGCACCTCTGGTCTACTTGCTTTTATTATCTGATCCATGAAACGTTGGATGAAGCCACTGAAAGCGCATCCACGGTTATAATTGTTGGCATTTAACTGACACTCTTAACCAGAGCCAGTAGCTGTGTTTTCATCCAAGTGCTTTATGCAAATGATGACACATCCGGTTAGGAATGTTGAATAGAAACAGCAAGTTTTAACAGGGGAAAAAAATAAATAAAAACGCTTTTATGCTTGTCTTAGCCAGAGAGGGTTTTTCATCTACAAAGGCATTATGCAATAGCGATGGGAATGCATTTGTTAAATAAATTATGACCCACGGATGTTTGCAGCCTAATGTTGTCTGAAAAATATCTCTCCACTACGGCCTCACAGAAATGCTGCTGTGTCTTTCATGTGCCGTACACACACGGGGAAAACCGAGTCATGTTTCAGGTTTATTTCCACGCTTTAGCCAAACAGCCGTTATGTTGCCGTGTGCGGTTAAGACGCGCTGAGTCATGGTTTCCACCCTCTCCCTCCCTCAGAGTTTGTATCAGAAATGCATCTACGCGTGAATTTTCCCTGAAATCAGAGGCTCTATTTTAAGCGCGCGCCGTCTCTCTCTGGATCTCGCGGCGCCCTTGTTTCAATATTGTTTTAATATCAAACTCGCAGTGGGTGAGGTTCTCCGATTGGCCCGGCGCCAGCCCATCTCCGCCACCTGCCTCCTTTCTTTTCCCTTCGAGATGATCACCGCTGACATTTAATCTCTGCGCTCCACAAACAGGGCTGGACTCTTGTTAATGACACATGCATATGGATGAGCCTTCACTGACGATCAGGATGGGCGAATACAGAAGCGCCGCTCGGCCGGCTGGAGGCTCGACAGCACACACACATAACAACACCGCATAATCTCACAGGCTGCACTGGAGGGGTGCTCTGTTTATAATGCACACATATATGTGGCCCTGTGCCATGCGAGGGTGATCGATGGATGGTCCAGCAGTTAGGCAGCATGCATGTAGGAGGCCTGTGTTTGTGTATATATATGTGTGTGTTTTTGTGTGTGTGTTTGTGTGTGTAATTCTTGTTTGTCGGTGTGTTGCAGATCATGTGTCCGTGGGGGGCCTCGGTGACAGTTTCTATGAGTACCTGCTCAAGGCCTGGCTGATGTCTGACAAGACCGACGAAGAGGGCAAGAAGATGTATTATGATGCCCTGCAGGTAACACACACACACACACACACACGCACACTCACAGAAATCTCTTCACTCAGAGTTAGGATGATTTTGACTCCTTTAAGGATTAAGCGGGAGGCAGAAATATTCTTGCCTTCAGTCACAGACTTCACCAGAGCTGCAACGATTGGTTGAATTGTACAAATTAAATTCACGAAAACAACTTACCTGGAATTGCTCAAACCGCACTAATGTGCCTCCAGCTGATTTCTGTTCGGATCACGGTAACGACGGGTGGTGCTGTCGTGTAGCTCCAGGCATCAAGCCAAAGTCACTGGAATGAGAAAAAAATCACTTTCGTTGAATCGTTGAACACAAGAGGCGCATATAGCGGGAAAAAAGTGAGGCGCTCAGCAACGCAAAAAGCAAATGAAAACAATTACAACGCACCGTCCCAATGTGCCTAAGACTTCACATGTTCCCACTACTCTCACTAGTGTGGATTTCTACCTTAGTCATTGCTCAAACATCAACCTCACCAGAGTCAGTTTCATTGACTTTGTGTCGGATTCATCTGGACCGAGAAGAAGACCGAGATGACACGAGACGTTAGCTAAATGTCTGACCACTACCTACTTTTAAATACCAGTGGAGATTGATATTATTTTCTTATCGTTCAATACTTTAGTGTCAGCATCTGCCTAATTATAATAATCAATGCATAGAGCCAGTTTTAAAATATGTTTTTTATATTATTATTTTCTCATCTCATAAAATTAGTGACAGCTTCTCCTCCTCTGCAAATGGGATGTCAGGGTTTTGTGACATTTGTTTATATTACAAAGTCAGTAATTTGTAGCCTTTCCAGCTGCAGTCGAACGTGAAAGAAATCAGCTGCAATACTAATAATCTGGAACATAAGAAGGCTCGTTAGCTTTTCATTTCGTATTGATTGAAAAAAAATAAAATTCAGTTTGAGTTTTTTCTCCCGACAGCTGTAATCGAACAACTGAGAAGAGAAATCATCATTTGTCACCTGTCTGCAGGTCCCTAAACGCACCATCTGTGAATGGTGTTCGGCGCCGTCTCTGTCCCGACCATCGCGTCATGTTGGAGCGCTGATCTCCATGAGCTGTAATTTCCAATCTGTTGCACACCTACCGCTGAGAAGTGCGGACCGTTGCTCGGCTGAAAGAGATCTAACGCTGTTGTGTTTTTCAATTTCAATTTCATCATCAACCGATTAAGATGTGGAAACGTAAACACTACACTGAAAAACTGTGAATATATATCATAAGGGAGGGTTTGAACACGGTGTTTACAGACCGGAGCTGCGTGGATGATAAAAAGCTGCTTGATGATGATAATAGCGGACAACAAACATGAGGTCAGCTTCAGAGATTGAAAACTGGAGCGTTGTGTTTATTCCTCGCCGCAGGGGAGATATTAAAGGAATCCGGCCGGCCGAATAACCTTGAAGCTGTTGAAGCTGGAGATAATAAAAGCAATAATTTACATGATGACACATAATCACCATAAATGTTTTCTGGGTCGACTGAGATTGCGACTGGTGTTTGGCTAAATTAGGTTCCTGTTTGACTCGTGTGGCTTCTTATTTTGCTTCAAGTGGAAATATTGCGATTTAGCATCCATCACTTTGACCACTGCTATTCTTTAATCCTCACTGCGGGAGCCAGATGGTGAGCGGGAGCAGATGAGAGATGATGGCGGAAACGGAGACAAACGCTTTTATGTGAGACGGCAGAGACATGGAGCAGATGAATCAACAGCCTCCTAAAGTGACTACACAGACACGCAGACAGCTTTTCTCTGTTTAAAACAAATTGTCAACTTAAGTTGTGGTGACAAGCGGCAGGTTCTCGGCTGGAGAGAGCCGACTCTCCAATTGTTTCTCTGTAGCACTCTGGGGAGCAAATATATTACACGGCAACTAAAACGCATCATTAACCATGCACGGATTCTTTACCCACAATCCCTCCTGATCTTCAAGGATTATAGGCCTTCTTGATTTATTTGCCTGGGAAGCAAGAGAGCGGCCAGCAGCAGCAGGGTGATTATCCGAGTCATAAATGATCAAATTATATGATATACGTTGGTTCTATATAGTCTGGGCCGTGTTAAAGGGTCAGTACACCCAAAATACCTCTACTGGAAGTACTATGAGTACATCTGGGATTTAGACACATCCCCTGTGCACCAGGCACTAACATATTTATTTATTTGTGCACATACACTTGATAGGCCACACGTAATTATGAATGTTAATCTGCTGTCACAAGTTTTGGAAAGTACTGTTACCGTTGAATTTCAAATGAATAAATACATCTCACTTTGAGCCCCATGAACCGAGTGCTGTGAAAGAAATACTTGATCCAGAAAAAGATCCGTTGTACGTCAACTGCTCACCCTGCGTGACCTTTTAATCCCAGAGCTTGAATTCACGGTGAAAGAAGACTTAAATAAACGCCGACAAGTCTTCATAATTTGCTGGGTTTTACAAACCAACTGTCCCACAACTCGTGCAGTGTAATCCAAGTCTCATTCATCCAGTCTCATGCGCACGACTTCCCAAACTCAAGCATTCACTAAAACCTGACTGTCAATAACACTCACTCACACTGGCAGACACCTTAAAGCTACGTGGTGTAAATGGTCGTCTGGTTCGGAGATACAATTAGTTTTATTTGATTTTTTTAAGCAACCATCCGTGAGCCTGGTCTTCAGAGATGGGAAGAAAAGCATGCGTCTTCACGTCATGTGTGTACGTTGCAATGGAAGGAATCTTTCAATAAAAATATATTCACCAGGTGAAAAGAAGCGATGTTCGACTCGGTCGGCAGCGTCACTTGTGGGATTCAGGAGCGAGGACCAACCCTCACCCTCGTCCGATAAAACCCTCGGTCACTCTTTGTCTTCCAGGCGATAGAGACCAACCTGATGAGGAAGTCGAGTGGCGGGCTGACCTACATAGCGGAGTGGAAGGGGGGGCTGCTGGAGCACAAGATGGGTCACCTGACCTGCTTCGCCGGAGGCATGATGGCTCTGGGTGCCGACGGGGCGCCCAGCGACAAGACGGGCCACCAGATGGAGCAGGCTGCCGAGATCGCCCGGACCTGTCACGAGTCTTACGCCCGAACCGGTAAATATGCACACACAGAGGACGCGGCGCACTTAAATGTTTCATGTTGTCCTTTTAATTGGTCGCTCTGGTTTTTAAGTTTGACAGCCTGTTTTGATTTAGGAGCAGCAGATGCAAGTTTGGCCCCATTTTCTTCTCTTTTTCATCCGATTCATAGGATCAATGAACAGAGTAAATCAGAAATGGTGGTTTTAGGCAAATTTAAAAGTCCTATTAATCTCCAGATCCACAGTTGCTCCATGGAGGAAGAACTTGGAGCCGAATATGTTTGTTAATACTTTGCTATATTTCTAACGGTGACAGCATCTTCTCCTCTAAAGTAAGGACGTCAGGTTTTCCAATGCTTGTCATTAAATTAGCGTCATTTCAAATACAAGCGGTCTTATTTACAAGAATAACATTTTAATCCAGTGCCAGACATTGTGGGGAATGGAGAAATTATTTTTTCATTGACGTAGGTGTAACATTATGTAAAAATATGAATGACTATAAATAGTACAAACAATAACTTTAAAAGAAAGAAAACCCGATGTAATCGATATTCTTGTAGGTTTTTGTTCCTGTGATCTTCAGATAACATTGTTTTGTTCCGTCCTAAAGCTCCCGTGTGTAACTTTCATGTTGTTGGTTCTGGCGCTCCCTGTGGACACAAGCGGTAGTGTTTTAAAGCGCAGCCTCCCTGCCGGCAGCAGAGCTCTCTGGAGTCTGAGCTGGAGGAGTTTCTGATGCGGGTCGTGAATTGTTTCTTCTGATTTCGGGGGAATCTGACAGGCATTGGGAATAAATATGTAGGAATAGACGATATGCTCCTCGCTGACGGTCATGTTTACTTATGTGGCGATAAAGAGACATCCGTTTTAGAGACTGTTTTATAACCAGTTCAAAGTTCCTTATAGTTACTTTAGATCTTATACTGTATGTAATGAGGGTAAAATATGATTGTATGCTGCTTAATATACAATAATTCCTCCTCTCTAGCTTTGAAGCTGGGACCCGAAGCCTTTCGTTTTGACGGAGGAGTTGAGGCCATCGCCACCCGGCAGAACGAGAAGTACTTCATCCTCCGTCCCGAGGTCATAGAGACGTACATGTACATGTGGAGGTTCACCCACGACCCCAAATACAGGGAGTGGGGCTGGGAGGCCGTTCAGGTACAACATTTGTTCATTACATTTAAAATGAGCTTTTTTTTTGTTATATTGCATTCAGCACGAGCGTGGCAACGTTGAAAGATATTTTCTCACACCGCACATGGCTTTTAATTTAAGATTTAATGTCGGTGAAGTAAAGTAAGTCCTTTTAAGATAACGGGGCTGGCAGTTTCTCACATGCTCTTAAAGAAAGACGGGACTGAAGCTTACGGGAGGTCAATTTATTTGACTTGAATTTATATTTAGAAAATATCCGCCCCAGAGGTTGAGCGATATTTTAAGTACATGAAGAGTTTGATTGATGTTGCGAGTCACTGATGTCTTTCTGTCCTCCTGCTGTGCGCCTGCGTCTCCTCTCAGGCGCTGGAGCAGCACTGTAAAGTAGAAGGAGGCTACAGCGGCGTCAGAGACGTGTACGCTTCAACCCCCAACCACGACGACGTGCAGCAGAGCTTCTACTTGGCAGAGACGCTCAAGTAAGACACACACACACACACACACACACACACACACACACACACACTTCTCCACTTCTGTCCTCTCATGATTTTACTGTCATTGCATTTCATGAGGGGACAAGGCCCTTGCATCCCCAAACCGACAGACACACACATGCACACACACACACACGCACACGCACGCACGCACACACACGCGCGCGCAGTATGATGATGTTGTCATTCATGGAGACTGAGCTCCAGAGAGTTTGCTAAGGTCACCGGCAAGTCTTCTCCCACACAAACACATTGAGGGAATCTTTTCAAGGATCGTTTATTGTCATTCTTGCACAACAAAATGCAGCCGTAGCCTCGTCTATTCACGCCGCGCATGAAGAAACATGGAAAAAACAAACGCAGAATTATATTCCTGCGGGGCGTTTTGCGTCAGGAGGAATGTAAACAGCAGCAGCAAAACAACTGCTGAGGAGATGACATGGCCGACTTCTTCACATCCGAAAGATTCCACACCAGGGAATCATCGTCCATCAGTGGTCGAGCGTCGTTGATGTATGCGAGGCAGATTACGCTGCTCTTCATCCAATCCCGCTTCTTCCTTCTCCTTCGTTGATGAGTATAACGCTGACACATTCATCACACGTGGAGCTACTGGACACCGTATCTGCACTGCTGTCACCACGGCACCACGATTACCATAATCTGAGAATGTAAGGAATTAAAAGTGCAGCTTAAAATCAAGAGTTGTAAAAAAAAAATGAAATCACGTATTTGGGGGTATTAAGTCTCTCCTCGACAGTAGTGGTCAGACAGTAAATGAGATAAAGAGAGCATTGGATGATATTAATCTCACACGTCGCTGGTTGGACTCAAACTGGGGATGACGTCTCCAAAACATCAGGCGCATTCAGTTAGTTTCAGAAAGCCAGCGAGTATTAACGTTTTGAACCGGAACACATTTGTAGTTTATTTATCCGTTTATTTGATAGCTCTAATTGGTTATTAATGAACCGTCCTGTTGTTGCCGCATCGGACCTCCTTTCACACCCGGCTGCATGTCAGAAGTGGTGTTTTTATGGCACGTTACTATAAATCATCAGGCATCTCATAAAGAAAAAGCCTGCTTCTGATCCCGTGGATTACATCGAATCCATTTGTGATGCAGTAACAAATCTTCTGCTCTTCCTCCCAACTCATCATCCTCTCAGTTTCCCTCCGCCATCATCGAAATGTGTACGGCCTCTCCCCGTTCACCTCCTCTTCTTCAATCATTTTTATTCCCTCCCCCGCACCAGACAGCTGTTGACATGAAGTCAAGGTTAGTGGCGGCCCTGATGGGGGCGGAGTGCCATCAATGCAGCTTTTTATATTTCATAGGCAGTACATTTTAACAAGCGGCGCCTCTGCCGCTGATTACACCGCACAAAGTGAGAGGTCTGGATTCCCTCGAGGTCCATCAGGCTGTGACACACAGATACAGACTGTTTGGTTTTCTGGAGGAAAAAAAAAAAAAGCCCGACTGAGCATAAAAAAGTAAAACGAGCTCTGAATATCTTTTATAGGCTTGATCAAATGTTTTCCATCTGAGTGCAATTGACCAGCAGCCTGCACGCTGCGACGCAGCGATTGCCTCATCGGTCACTTCCACGATAGCAGAGACGGACCTGGGAATATCAATCCCATTTAGCGCCATGAGTCTAATCCTCCTAATGTTACCCGGGGATCTTGGCATCGTGCTGATCCACTTCCAGTATCCATCTTTACCGCTGCTGCCAAGGACACGGCCATACCTCACGCCGCTGTCTGTCTTCAATCACTCACTGCCGTCTCCCGGCGGGCGGAGGAGCGGAGGCCTCTTTGGTCTGACGACACGCATGTCGCCCCTCGTCTTCGCCCCGATTTAGTGTTTTCCTCCACGTACGCGCCTTCAATAACTTTCTTCTTATTGATCTCGCTCGTCATGATGAAATCTCAACTGTCCAAAAGCTCCCCTTGTTGACGTAGCCTCGTAGCGCTCCTTGTTTTAATAAGCTCTGATGACATTGAACCGCAGCATTTCATCACTTCAGGTTTCATAAGCTGGTCTGAGTCTGAGCCACACCCATCGTCTCCCTCTCCCTCCCCCCTCTCTCTCTCTGTTCCACATCTGTTTCATATTTCTTTTGGCAGGACTGCCGATAAATATTGCAAACGCTGAGCACAGAAACAACATCTCGAAATCTATAAAACCACTGAGGGGTGAAGTTTAGATCCCAAAATGAGTCATCTTCAACCTATTGTTTATTTATTAGTATAATTTGACAGCAAAAGAAAAGAAATGTTAACTTTAAATCCACTTACACATTTCCCTCCAGAGCATTTTGCTTGTGTTTTTCTCAGTTGTCTTGTCTTCAGCCAAAGGAGCCATAAACTAGACTTTATTGGGTGAGGAACCTTCGGTAACATCATCATTTGTAAGCACGTTACTGCTTTTCTCCAGCTCATGGAGTGGTGGAAGTGATGTTTTTTATACACAATTCAGACACTTAAGGGAATACTTCCCCCTCAAAATGATCCTTTGTATATCAATCGCTCTGTGTTCGCTTGAATTCTTGAGTAAAACTGTGTTTTAAAAACACGCCTCTCCGGTGAACGCAGAAGAAGAGAGAAAAACAAATCTTGATGAGTTGATGGAAATGGGGCATTAAACAACAGCTAAACTATGTCAAAACATCAGTTTACAAGCCCGGTGCAGTTTAATCCGAGGCTCCGTTACCCAGGCGTGTGCTCACGACTTCCCCAAACATATGCGTCTTTGCCAAGACCTTACTCGTTCATACACTTCCACACAATTAGTCTCACGCTTGCAGAGCGACTCGTGTTTTAAATATTAAGGTCACATACCGCTTCAACACCAGGAGGGAACGGCTTCAGTCCACCTGGACTAAGGCTTGGACTGATTTAGAGGTGTGTGTGTGTGTATGTGTGTGTGTGTGTGTGTGTGTGTGTGTGTGTGTGTGTGTGTGTGTGTGTGTGTGTCAGTGGTTCTCAAACTGTTGGGCGTGACCTTCTAGTGGGCCGCGGGGTAGATGCAGATTCTTAAAATATATGTATTTTTTTGGATTGTTTTTGTTTTAGGAATCCTTCATTAATCCCACATTATTCTCTGCATTTCACCCTCCTTAGTAATTAAGGAGCTTTGTGCTGCTGTGAAGCTCTGGGGCTTCAGTGTCTTGCTCAAGGACACTTCAGCTTGAAACTATGGGGAGAAAACAGGGACCCAACCGGCTTTCTCTAATCTTTTTTGCCAAATAGGAGTTATTTTTTTGCACATATATAACTTTATTTGCATTGTTTTAAGAAAGGGATTGTGTTTTTTGTTGTGGGCGTGTTGGTTCCTCCAGTAAAGGCTGTGTTGGGTGTTGGATCGGCTGTAGTGACCCCTCCTCCCTCTGTCTCCTTCAGGTATCTCTATCTGCTCTTCTCCGACGACGACCACCTCCCGTTCGACCACTGGGTCTTCAACACCGAGGCTCACCCTCTGCCCGTCATCAGGAAGGACAAGACGGACATCCCCAACGAGGTGGAGTAGCGGGCCCGCCCCGCGCCGGCGTCAGAAACAAGTGCAAGAACCTCTGCTCCTGTATGCCTGAGCCTCCAGCTGTCTGTCTGACCACAGTTTAGCCATTTGGAGTCCCCAAAGGTTACAGGTCCTCTTGATTGGGATTTCACCTTTTTTTTTTTTCTTTTCTTTTTTTTTAAATGGGATCAAAACAGAAATCAAATCCAGTTCTTTTTTTGCTTCTGTCATTGCTGACATGAACCAACAAATTTACTGCCGGATACCGTCATAACTCAAGAGAGTGACACCAGGCGGGTATTGAGTGTCGGTAACGTGCTCGCATTGTGAAAGCGGTACTCTCGGGCGATGTCATTACGTCACGTGGCTGTTTCTTACTCTTGTAGTTGTTTTAAACTCATCCAGAGGGAGCGCTCGGACCATCGCGTCACTCGTCGGTGGCTTTGTTGTTAGTAGCTACGGCTTTTTGTGAAGGAGAACGCTGGCGGATCGGAAACCAGTCGTCTCCTAACGTGGATATTTTGGACCTGAGCACCAGGCGTCAAAACCCTGCGGCTTACATCGGAGGATTACAAGGACGACCGTGTGAGCTAAAGGGATGCCCAGCTCGCTTCTTTTTCCTCTGCTGTACCGCTTCAGTATCTGGACAAAGCACCGCTTTCCCCGCCCCCGCAGCTGTTGCCGAACACCTCCACCCGACCTCTTCGTCTTCAGAGTGGCAATATGTGTTTTCTAAAAACATGTGGTTGTCTCTGTGGAGGTCAAGATGCAGCCCGAGCCTCTTTTTATAAACCCGCAGAACTTTAAAAGACCTGTGATCCCTCTCTTTCGTGACCTTGAACAGCCGACTGCTTCTCCCTTCCTCCCGAGTGTGAGGTGTGACACAGAGCCGCCACACCAGCGCTCTCCACCTGACAGTAGCCCCGCCCCCCACCACGTTTACACAAAGCTGTCGCTGTCCTTCAGATCGTCTCTGGTTCATCTGTATCTTCGTCCGGCTTTTTAGGTTTTATTACCCTTCCTCACATTTGCAAGCTATGTTTCCGGGGATTGACCGATACGAAACTAATGAAAACTAATCTAAATCTAGTATTTAGTATTTTTCCCCCCGCCAGATTCATTCGTTGCTATAAAAACAACCCAGTCAGTGATTACAGGGTTTTGAAAGTACAAAAATAAAAAATTCAATCTGACCTCCAGGTCCACTTTTAATGGTTTCTCAGCTGTAATGGAGCATGAAGATTCGACTGTAAGATGCAGCCAAATCCTTGGGAAGAAAATATTAAGTGGACCTTTGAATTTGTTTTCTTCATTTTATTACCTATTTTTTCCATTGAAATGAAGAAATGTCATGTTGATTCTTCAGATGAAATCTCTTCTGCAATTGTTAATATGCCTCAATGAACGTTTGGACCTCATTCATCAGCCAACCCGCTTGTGGGTGTTTCTCTGTGGTGCCGCCGCTTCTTCCCGTCTCCGTCCTCCGGCTCCGGCCTGTCGGATCGTCTCTCCTCTATGAGGGGACTCTGGACTCTGGTACGCTCCACCGTCACACGCACGAGAAGCCATACTGACTCGAAACCGCTTCACCATTCTGTCTATGCTACACCTTGTGCTCTTCCTGTTCTACCTTTTCATCCTGGTTGCGAGCTCGTCAGAGTCTGTTATTGAGTTTGATTTTTATAGGAAAGATTTCTCCTGATGCCACACAGAACTGTAGCCAGATAAACCCCGTTTAGTCTTCAAGCGAGTGCCTTCACTGTCGCGAACGAGGAGCCGGAGGGAAAAGCAGCTCACGCAAACACAAAAGATTTGAGTTTTAAATAGAGCTTGAAGTAAAGTCCCCATGCCTCAGATGAGCGTCGTACCAAAACTAGACACTGATTGAAATATAATTTCTGCTTTTTTTTATTTGATATTTATGTAACTTTGGCTGTAAAGCAGCCATCTGACGATCACTTGATTTAATATCATAATTAAATAGTAAATATTTGATTTTTCCCGAGGCCGATGTCTGTCAGGAACCGGTTTGAGACCAGTAGGAGTCCAGACCAGTAGGAGCCCAGACCAGTAGGAGCCCAGACCAGTAGGAGTCCAGACCAGTAGGAGTCCAGACCAGTAGGAGTCCAGACCAGTAGGAGTCCAGACCAGTAGGAGTCCCTGTCAGCAGTCATTTCCTGGACAACACTGCCATCTAGTGGTGAGATGTTCCTGTTACAGCCCACATGGGACCAGGGCTGAATGACTGCAGTCAAACGTGTTGGTGGGAACGGCGTGTTTATCAGTGAGTGTTGCATCACAAGCTTGACTTCCCAGAGTGCTGGAAAAACGGTTGAATCCCGCGACCTAAGTACAAATATCTGCACCTCTCAGTCTTTAAAATACGGTTTATTCGGTTCCCTTTTGCAGCTTTAAAGATTTTTGGCCCACGTATCATCAGAGCAACACAAAGCGTTCGAGCTAATGTTGGTTTTAAATCCAACAAACCTGCTTGTATTAATTCAGTAAAAGGCTAAACTACCCTTGGAAGGACCAACACAGACATATCAGTCCCTTCCACTTTGATGTAGTCTGTAGATGCTGAGCTGTGAGGAAATCCCTCCGCGCTTCATGCCACTGTACAGACGACGGTGTCCTCGAGTTTAATCTGTGTTTTTGTTTAGCTGCCGTTGGTTTAGAGGCATTTATTATCCGCGTGGTGTCGTCTTGTAATGGTTGATTTTTGCTGTTAATTTATTCTGTCGTGCTCGTCATAGGACTTGGAGGGTTTTGGAGCTCTGTGGGTTTACTGGTTCATGACTAGACCCGTTACTTTTTGTGTTGTGATTGCATATTTGTCCACCAAAAGAAGACATTCTGAACTGAATTTAAAGGTGCAGGTCTTGCATTTTTCAACATCAATGATGTTAAGTTACCATAAGGGTCTTATCATTTTTGTACATATATCAAATCCACGCTGTTGGAAATGAAATGTAGGTGTTAAAAATGTGAGACATGGTACTTTTGAAGGGATGTGAGCAGAAACATGGTTTAAAGAATGACCTGTGAGTCAATCAAACAACACTACGGGAGGATAGAAATCGTATGAATGTACCATCCAATGTGAAGTGAAGAATATTTTATATGCGTTTTCTTTTGTTGTCTTCTTGTGTTGACTTGTTTGTGCTTATTTTTTGCCTTTTTTTTTCATTTTCTGCTTTCATCTTGGAAAGCACAAAAAGGGGAATCGATGAATGCAGCCGGAGGAACGTCTTTAGTTTCAGCCGAGGCGACACGCCGGTAACGTGGGAAACGATCCGAATCCGAGGCGCGACGAAGGCACATTTTACATTTCATTGTCTCCATTTCGACACGTGAACACGGACAAGCAGCAACAAACAACCCGGATGTGTTGGAGTGTCCATCACACAGGATGAAATAAATAATCTAAATCCAGTTACCAACTGGGGCCGCGTTAAGTTTTATTGAGTCTTTAAGTCGATTGTTAGAAAGTCTCGTGTGGTTTTGTGGTCCAGCTGGAAAGTTAAATAATAAAATGATACATAGACAGCTGCTGCAGCGATGGGTGGTGAGGTGGTGGTGGTGGTGGTGGTGGAGCATATTTTTTGTGGTGGAAGTCAGCGAGTAGCTTCCTGGTCGGTGTTCCTTCCTTCACGGTTTGAAAACCAGAACATAATATAAAGATAAATCTATTTAAGGCTACTGGAGGTGTTGATGAATCTGAAGTTCAAGCTCCATTCATAATCTTACAATGATTGTAAAGAAGGCGGCTGTTTGTGTTGTTGTTTTCCTCGTAGAGCCTAGATTTGTTGGAGCAACTCTACTTTTTTTAATTAGACTTTTAGGGCACTTTGGGGATTATGAAGACGTTAACGTAACAAACCCTCTACGTTGGAAGCGCGCAGACTTAGAGTCATCTCTGATTTGTGCCTTGTGATTTTGACTTAAAGTCCTGATGGGAATCGGAGTCTTCAGGCGAGGCGGCGCGCATCGTTCGCTGGATGTTCCCCCGTTGGAGCTGCAGGATGCGACGTGTCGTCACTGATGCGGTTCCACCACCTGAACAGGAAGGAAAGGCGGGATGTTGTCGAGCCGCGACGTCGGGCATCTGCTCATTTCCGTATGCAGAATTTAATTTAATTTTCTTTTTCCAACACGGTTGAATAGTTATTGGTGATTTTCTGAATATTGTGTTGATCGACTGTTGCGTTCCAATGCCGGTTTATTGGTGACTTTTAAAGGGGAATGCCAACTGTTTCCGTGAACTCAAGCTGACGTCTGAAAGGAGAAACTTTGAACTCGTGTGAAATCTTTCCTGTTCTTCTCTCGGTGTGCGACCACGAAACACGACAATGAAATCATGAAACACCCAGACTGGTTATTTAATGGTTGGCGTTTCCCTTTAAAGGTGTAGCTGTGTGAAAGCAACCTCAGAAATGTTTCTGTACAAAATATTGCCGATAATCATTCCATTGCACATAGTTTACTTTGCGTTTATTTGCAATATCTTAATTTTGTGGGGAAATCTGTTTTATTGTGTTAATATTATTATTGAAAAAATGTAAATATTCCATTCTGGCAAATGGGCCGTTCTACATTTATATAAAATTAAAAAAAGAATCTTCTGAGTTTATGGATTAAAATATTAATAAGCAGCAGACTTTTTAATAAACTATATTTGTTACACTTCTATTGTGAATAAAATAATCTTTTAATAAGTGGTGCTTTGAGATTTGTGTTTTATTTTGACTTCAGCGTGTTAAGAAAATGTGGAAATGAGTGAAAGATGTTAAGTTCGTGATATTTGTGCTAATTGACTGATTCATTATTTGGAGCGTTTCAAAATGTTCTGAATACCTGGAGGCTTGTTTCCCCTCCAGAAGAAAACCCTCTGCTGCATGTGTACACAAACAACAACAACAACAACAACAGATTAATGTAGAATAAATGTCAGTGTGAGTCAGTCTGTGAGCTCCAACCAAAGAGTCATGAGAAACAAGAAAAACAAGTCATCCGCAAAGGTTATGTGTTTTAGTCTGAAAAAATAATAATAATATTGACAAATTATGACGCGACAGCGCCACCCAGCGGCAGCAGAAGTTACCAAATGTAAGCTTCAAGTACAGACGAGAAACAAAGACATACGCATCGTTCTATACAGCGTCAAACATCATTATCAGTAAGTTTTTCATCATTATTATATTATATATAATAATATATATATATATATAATATATAATATATATATATATATATATAATATATATATATAATAATAATTATAGCCCCTTATGTGACAGTATTATTACCCCTTATGACAGTATCATAGCCGCTTATATGACAGTATTATAGCCCCTTATGACAGTATTATTACCCCTTATGACAGTATTATAGCCCCTTATGACAGTATTATTACCCCTTATATGGAAGTATTATAGCCCCTTATGTGACAGTATTATTACCCCTTATGACAGTATTATAGCCCCTTATATGACAGTATTATAGCCCCTTATATGACAGTATTATAGCCCCTTATGTGACAGTATTATTACCCCTTATGACAGTATTATAGCCCCTTATATGACAGTATTATAGCCCCTTATGTGACAGTATTATTACCCCTTATGACAGTATTATAGCCCCTTATATGACAGTATTATAGCCCCTTATGTGACAGTATTATAGCCCCTTATGTGACAGTATTATTACCCCTTATGACAGTATTATAGCCCCTTATATGACAGTATCATAGCCCCTTATGTGACAGTATTATAGCCCCTTATGTGACAGTATTATAGCCCCTTATGTGGAAGTATTATAGCCCCTTATGTGACAGTATTATAGCCCCTTATGTGACAGTAGTATTGCCCCTTATGTGACAGTATCATAGCCCCTTATGTGGAAGTATTATAGCCCCTTATGTGACAGTATTATAGCCCCTTATGTGACAGTATTATAGCCCCTTATGTGACAGTATCATAGCCCCTTATGTGGAAGTATTATAGCCCCTTATGTGACAGTATCATAGCCCCTTATGTGACAGTAGTATTGCTCCTTATGTGACAGTATCATAGCCCCTTATGTGACAGTAGTATTGCTCCTTATGGCACTTCAACCGAAATCACTAAACCAATCATCCTCTGCAACATAAGTTCATTGCAACATAAGTTCACCAACACAACAGTTATTAAACTGTCGTCGTTATTTATTGTTTGCGCTGCTCAGATCTTTCAGGTCAGACGTTACTTCTTCATGGAAACATTCCTGTGACATTCGACTGGATCCACATGCAAGAACAAGAACACGCTCAGCGACCGCAGCACGTGAAGGACCAGCAGGTCTTTAGTGGCACCTCGCTGTCAGCTTCTAGACGGCGACCAGCTGAACCGTCCCGCGGCGGCCCTCGAGAGAACCCAGAAGGTGAAAGGCTCTCTGCAGAGCCGGTGTTCGGTTTGTCTGTTTCCAGAGTCCAACACGCTGGCCCGTAGAAGCTCATATCGTACCTCAGTAACATTAAGCACAGTCTAGAAATAGCCAATGAGACTTTGAGTTGTGGTTTCCCTTTTGTGGCGTTGGTCATGAGACCTTCCACTCGACTCCAACGCTTGAGAAGAAAAGAGGCCGCAGATCAATTGCAAAGAATATCGGTCTAAATTGGGAGTGAAGGTAATCTGTAGTTTTTTTCTACTTAACAATTAATTCTTATGAAATTATTCAAATATCTCCTTAGAATAATCCTCAGGTCAGGTAGCTGAAAAGCTGCCATGCACCAGGTCGGTCTATCGGCCTTTACAGGAAACGCAACAGAGATTAGCATCACGGACACCGAGGCCACTCCGTTTCCTGACTTTTCTTTTTTTTCCCAGACTAATTCTGTCCTCCTTATCTCCCCACTGAAAGATTGAGAAGCTCTTATCTGGCTGAGCCGTTGCTGTGGGACACCAGCGGGATGGCAGAAAATAAGAAAAGATAATTTAGCACAATTGCTCATCTTTATCACCTCTGCCGTCTCACACAGAGATTAAAAAAAAATAAGCACAACAATGCTGTCAACTGCATCCTTTATTGCTTTCACAGGACCAAGACCAATCAAGTCAAGTGCATTTCCTTTGTTTGTCTGTGAGTATTTCACATCCAGCCTCCTGCTTTTGTGCGATTGTGCTGCCGTGAGTCCACAGGAGGACCAGACACGACTGCACTGGCTGCATGCGCAGAGGAGGGATGGCGCAGAGGAGTGATGGCGCACAATGAGCAAACACACAGGATGAACATCAGCTGTCTCTGCAGGCAGGAAGAGGAGTCAGGTGTTACCAATCTGGACTTACATTGTCCACATTGTCAGGAAAGTGAGTGATTTACTGGCAGTTATATCGTTATTTTAAAACGGACACTCGTGTCTAAATATACTGCAGGTTACGCACATGTACACTTCTTTTTGTTGTCAGAAAACACACTTTCTAGCCACAGAGACGATCGTTGTTTCTGGGTAAGGTGAACGTAGTGAATTGGCAAAAGTCTGCCGGTGCAGAGTGCAAGCTCCTTAAGATTTAGCATAAGGTTTAAGTGTGGCTACATAATAGTCTTTTTTTTTATTTCACACTTGTACCACTTAGCGTTGAAATACATGTCTGTTATTAATCTGTGCAACAGCAATAAGCACTGAGAAACAGATGACCTGACATTGAATACGGCCGGACACCCTGCATCATACCTGCTGATCTAAAAGACAACGAAAGGTCCAATGTGTCAGGTTGCAGCACAAAGTACTGCTGACGTCCACCAGAGGGCAGCAGAGCTCCATACGAATAGCAGCAGGTGAGTTGTGCTCCTAAATATGAGTACATATTTCCACCTGAACTCGTAATTATCCATGATACATTTTATATTCATATTCTTTTAAGCATTTTTAATAAATATATTTGCTCGTTCCATCTAAGCTCACAACCTGTTTCCACGCTCTAAAAAGCTTCTTTTACTCTTTTTTTTTTAGACAAAGTGTCCCCTCTGGCAACATTACCACTTAAGCTTGATGTCTAAACACCCAGAAAACAGCTTAGCATCCCAGTGCTCCCAGCACAAAGGTGGTTTGTCAGTAAAAGAGGAAACCCCCGTGGTCTGAGCACACGAGTGTGTGAGGGCACAGCAACGTTTTTGTGAAGGCTCATATTTGCAGATGGTATTTGCTGCTGATCTTTCTGTCACCTCACTTTGGAGGCTCAAAGCACAAATCTGAGCTTTTGTCGTACAAACAGACTTTTTTGAAATTCTGTAAGAGTCCCCTCTCAAATAATAACCTCTAAATAAATAAAGTAGGGCTTTGATAGGACACTTGTGCTCTGTGTGCTTGGGAGGGTTTTGCTGAGGCGCTCCATTAGAGTCTGTGAGATGCAAACACAGAGGAAGTCAGAAGAATCAGACGCAGGTTTTCAATGTTTCAGCTCAAGCTGTGACCAAAATCTGTGGCACCACATTTCCCTGGTTTTCCTCAATGAAGCACAAAACAATCCTCACGATGGAAAAGGAGAAAGAAGCTTTCTGCTCATACACAGGACAATGTGTTGCTGCTCATTTGAAGCTAAACGCAAACCGTGACGACTGAAGTCTGATGTTGGTTTGAGGGTTTCAGCACCATGGAGAGCGACGCGGACCGGCTTTCAACGAGACTGGAGTCCGATAGCATGACTGTGACTGCGTGAATGTTTACTGTCACATATTTTGCCATATTGTTTGCTAGAGTTTTTAAATTGATCCATTGGCGACGAGAGGAGACTCAAGCAGAGAGTTTGATCTGTTTTCAGCACCGTGCACAGAAACAGTGGGTTGAAATGTTTCACTCCTAAAGAGAAGCTTTCCAAATGATTTCAGCTCAGTTCAACACATGTCGGCTGCGTGTCTGCATGGTCATGAATACAAATAAAAACTAATATCAGAGGAGAATCAACTCTTTCCGCCGCAGCCAATGATCGTGTTTTAAATGCCACTGATGTCAGTCGAAGGCATCTAGTTTGCGCTCTGGAAACTGACGAGTCAATTCAGTGTGTCAGTTTTGTTAATTGATGGCAGATTGTTTGAGGGAAGCCCGTCATCACTTCAGACATCCGTGTCGACGGCTGTTAATACGACGGCGGCGTGAGTCAGCACAACAGTAGAGCGGCCTCGGGGGACTTGCTCGCTGCTTTTATTATCTATCTCATGATCCAAAGAGATGATGAACGATCTGTCGGCTGCAGAGCTGCCAGGTGACACACACAGGGGAGTGTTTGGATTTATTTATGCATAAACAAAGCAGGGAAGAGCTCAAATATGAGCATGATTCAGCACATGGCCGGCTGGTGAGCAGGAAAAGCTCCTCCTGGAGATGGAGCCAAGGCCCTCACAGCCAGTATCCACAAGGCATGCCACCTTACCCCTCCTTTTACTTCAACGCTGCTCCACTTCCTGTTCAGTGACAACCAGATGAGTTGACTGTGAATGTTTGAGATTAACTGAAGGATGAAGTTTGTCTTTGTGTTTTGAAAGTCTGACTTTTATAAGCTTGATAAACTGATAGAAACACCTCTTGGATCTGCTGGGAAATGCATCTTCACAAAGCTGACAACGGGGCTTTAAAATGTTTTTGTGTCTTTTTAGAGACACCATTAAACATCTGTACCAGTACAATGCAACACACACACCAATGCAGCAGGAATACCACTCCAGAAACATCTCATGTGAGTGTTTTTCAGTCTTAATGTAATGTTTTTCTTTCGTAAGTCTCTAAATGCAGGTCTTTGCTTGTCGTGGAGTATTTTGTCGCCGCTTAACGCTACCTAGAACTTTATTCTTGTGCTGGTTTTGGCGGTCCTTGTGGACAACTGCGGTATTTTTTTTTTGAGAGTCTCATTCAGAAAACCTCATTTTACCGCAGTGGAGTCCAACAGGGTTTTTCCGGTGCTCTCGTTTCTCCCTCCTGAACCTGCATGATTTGGTCTGATTTCTCAGGAATCTGAAGCGGTGGTTTGAGCTTTGAGGATCATCACGTCCTCTCTGTTCTCTCTGATTGTTTCCGTATAAGTCATGGAGACACGTCATAACAAACTGAGACTGTTTCTAACCCGCTGAAAGGTCCTCACAGTAACTTTAACTAAAGGATTTGAAGACGTATATAAGCTATAGAGACGCTTGTAATGTCCTCTCTCTCCTCTCTCCTCTCCCGACTCTGTCCTCTCTACTCTCACCTCCCCTCCTCTCTCCTTGCTCCTCTCTCCTTGCTCCTCTCTCCTTGCTCCTCTCTCCGATTACAGAGTTTAAACAAGAAGAATAGAGCGCAGCTTTAAATAGTAAACAACTTTGATTCAGCAGCCGCCGATTACAGACCAGGAGAACCTCTGCTTCTGCGTTCCTGAAAGTGTGTGTGTCTGTGTGTGTCTGTGTGTGTGTGTGTGTGTGTGTGTGTGTGTGTGTGTGTGTGTGTGTGTGTGTGTGTGTGTGTGTGTGTGTGTGTGTGTGTGTGTGTAAATGTGCTTAGCCACAATAACCCTGAAGGAGGAACTGCTTTTCTCTCTCGTGCTCATCTTTTATTGAACAGAGACACGATAGACTTCAGGGTTTTCCCTCATATTTAGGCTTTTTACTTTAATAGTCTCAATGAAAAAGTTCTCTGACTTTCTTATAATCAACGTGATGGATGTTTCCTGACACGTCGTTCCCCGTGCGGCGTCTGGACAACGTGCACGCGGCATCGTAATCCTCTCTCACGCAGAGCGGATGGTCGCATAGTGACATGGTCGTGACCCCCTCTGATGCAGCATCATAGAAAATGTTGTTTCGATTCTGCCCTGTCCTCCTCCTCAGCCTCATTACTCTGTTGGATCTATTTCCTTTTCAGCTTTTATCTGACATTTTTCCTTCTATTCAGCTTTCAAAGCTCCCATCACACTTCGCTGAAAGGAAAATCCAATTCCTTTTTGTTTTTGCGAACCACCTCGTGCACTTTGGAGGAGAAAGATAAAAGAAGGAAACACAAAAGAGAGAAAGAAAGACAAAGGGAAGAGAGACAAAGGAAAGAAAGAAAGGAGGAAAGAAGGAGGGTTTCTTGGTGGTGCTAAACACTCAATATGTCAGGTCGTGTAAGATCCGCCGTGTCGAGATGTTACCAAGAAAAATAAAGTTTCTCAAAGCACAAGAACACACAGCAACAAACCCGCTGCAGCCAACAGCCGACCTGTCGGATTAATTTAGGCAAAAAGGGCATAAAACAACCAAAAAACAGCAGTATGATCTCTGAATATTAAAGATGCACGAGCACAGAAAAGGAAGCTGTGAAGTCACAGTTCAGGAGCCGGTCGTGTCCAAACTGGAAGGAGTGGAAATAAACGCTCATCTGGGATTTCTCTTCATTAGTTTTGAAAAGTGCATACACATTAAAAATCCCCTAATTTGCAATAAAGTGCTTTTAAATTCTGTGCAAATAAACATCTGCTTTCACACCCTCAAAATGAATTAATTGTGGCTTTTAAATCCCACACCCGTCCTTCTAGTGCGTGTGTGATAGACGTTTTTTTCCTACCAGATTATGATCCATTTCTGAGCTTATTTATTACATAACTGTGTTATTGTCTCTACTGTACGGCACGCTAAAGGACACACAGAGATTATAGAGCCTGATTATGTAAATATGCATTTCAATGAGTAAATTAAAATGCATACTTACATCGCAGCTGCGTGACTTGCAGTCAGTTACATCACTTCCATATATGAATATTTTAACAAATTCAGTGGAATTATTTTTATATATACATTTATATACATGTGTATAGATACATGTGTATATGTATGTATATATATATATATATATATATATACACACACACACACACACACATGAAAAACAACCTTAACCTTTGGACAGAGCTAGCTATTTCCTGTCTCTATGCTAAGCTACGCTAACCAGCAGCTGGCCTCCAGCTACACTTTCAGCATACGGACATGGAAGTGGTATCAAGTTTCTCATCTATTTCTCAGGAGTAAAGCGAGGAAAGAGTATTTCCCAAGACGGTGACCTGTCAGTATTAATGTGTGTAACAAGGCGAGCGTCCTCTCAAGGTATCTGTCGATCACGCAGCACAACAACGCTCTATCGTGTTTTATCACACAGAGCAGTGTTTCATCTTAAAGGGCCGGCATGTAGGACAGTGGCTGAGATACGAGGGCCTCTCTCTCCTCTCTCGATTTTCTGCCTCCTCATCTTCTCGGCACGTCTCGCGACCCAGAAATAATGTCTCAGCGCCCGTCTGGAAGGCCGTCCCGATGCGCCTTGAGGGGCGAGGAGCAATAAGCAAAGGACACACCGGGGTATCCTTTGACGAAGTCTTTTTGGCACCTGTGACATACAAAAAGAGGCGTGACACGTGTAAATATTCCACTCAATGTCTGCTGGCCCTTTAAATTCCACACAAACATGGAGACGTGCTCCTCCTCTGTAACCAGAGGAATTCAAAGGTTTTGTTTTCTGATGCTTTCTTTATTTGTTGCTGCCTTTATTGGCCTTTTCAGGTTTGAATCAACAGAAATATGCAGAAATATCGACTTCAATCGGATGCGGCCGGAGAACAGTCAATAATCTCAATGTGCATCTTGAGTCTTGTCGTTGTCGATGTGTTCCTCCTCCTCGCCTCCTGGAGCTCGCGTTGTCGGGTCTGAACCTCCAGCCTCCACTGACACAACAAACCTTGCGTGTTGAAAGGCTTGTCTTCGTCCATGGCTTTCCTCGCCATGTGTGTCGTGCACTCTGGAGGCAGAACATGTCTGCAGGCGTCGGTAAACTGGCTCGCTTTGTAGCTGATGTTTTTGATGGAGAGAATACTCAATGTGCAAATTATTTTTGGGACAAATGATCCACAGAGTTTTACAGATCTCTGTCCAGCACAAGAGCACTTCATCCAAGTTCATGTTTATTCCAAAATGTAAAACTGATTCAGCTTTTTTCTGTCACTGAATGGAAATGAGATGTTAAAAAAAACAAAAAAAACATGAAAGGTTTGACAGTTATGGAATTTGATTTCCTCACTGCAGCTTTTCCTGGAAAAATTACAGTTTCCGACTGTTTCTTCATTCAGTTCATACTTTACTGAACAGGACCCCAACTCACTAAATGTAGAATATACAGTCTCACACCTCAAGACTGAACGGTCCTGTGCTGATCCGCATCTTTATCGACCACATGAGGAGATGCTGTGAAAGCCCACATCCGTCCTCTTTCCTCCTCTGATATCCCGGCAGGAAAGCTGAGTCCAGGCACTTGATGCCGGTTCCTCAGTAATAGAAAACCACCTTTCAAAGGTAGTGCCGCCTGGTGGTTCGGAGTCTCAATCAAATATTATCTTGACGTTGTCTTGTCCCAGTTAAGCAAAGCCATCGTCTCCAGATGAGGTTCACAGAGTTTATCTAACGTACTCTTCCTCGGGCTCGCTGGTCTCAGGCTCGGCTCAGCCTCCAGCACTTCTGCTTCCAGCTTTCCAGAGATAATAGTGTGGCAGTACTTTTGTTTTTGCTTTTGTCGAGCTGTCACTTCCCGTCGTGGGCACAAGAAGACATTGTCGCAGTGATATGAATGCTTTCCATTTGGATACAACATATAGGATGAACACGCCTTCCTGCTCCATCGCTCCCACGAAACCTGATCTTAAATCTGATTGGTTTAGGACAATAAGTAGAGAGTTGTGCTGCACTGGTTGTTGCTGCTTGCCGGCAGTTTTTACTACTGTGACATGGTGCCTTTCATTATTAATCATGGGGTTGAAAAGATTTGTAAATAAGCACAGTTTTGGTTGAAAAACGTCACGCTGTGGTAACATGGAACTTGCATATTCTCCTGAAAGAAAACCACGAAACATGCAAATAGCATGAGAAGCCTATGGTTTGCCACCGCTCTTCAGTTGCATGTTGAATCGGTACATGGCGACACTTCAGAGCTGTGAATAATGGATGAACGCGTCGGTCTTCTTGCACTTTGCAAACATTGCGGATGCTGAGAAAGAGAGGGACTCGACGTGGATTTACTCTGAAGCGTTCTCCGTAAGCTGGCAGGGGAGCAGAGGGAAGAGAGCAGTGACACAAGGCCTTTGAATTCATTTCCATACACACACACACACACACACACACACACACACACACACACACACACACACACACACACACACTCGCGCGAGCACCTACCTGCTGAATCCCTGAACAGGCCGTACATACATATGCATGCTTGTTACAGTGGGAGCTGTCAGGAAGTTGCTCCTGGGACGCGCCTGAAGAGAGGAAGAACAAAAGGTGAAGATTAAAACAGGTAGCCCCTCCCCCACTGCTATTAGCGACAATGAATGTCTAATTTATTGATTAGCGTACAGCGATTGTGCAAGTAAATGATTGAGTACAGGAAGCCATTTATTGTCCTTTGACAGAACAAAATTAGCGAGCGCTTCCCGCTCTTCCTGATCCGTGCAACTAAATCACACGGGGGGAAACACTTTAGCTAAAACATGAAAACAGGGTCTAAAATAATAAGTGAAATGAATGGATACAATGCAATTTTTCTCTGGGTTAAGTTTATTAATTGCATTAAATGTAATTATTGCATGGAATTTCATCAAATTAATCCACACGCTTACATTTCATTATTGCACTACATTAAATGTAATGATTGCCTCAGAATATGAACAAGTATTGACATAAAATCATTGCACAACATTAAACGTTGGCGCGTAATCATCACTGTTTTTACTCAGGCTTTGTGATGTGTCGCTTTAGTCGTGATACTGTTCCTCTCCCGTCATGTGATCTACTAGCGATAGCCAACTCATTTTTACAATACCTTTGGCCTCACGCTTGTTTATGGAACACATTTTCTTCTGATTTCTAATCATAAACATCCCATCTTTGTACAACGTGCAGCAGAAATGAAGACACCTTCGGCGTGGCGTGAAGTCGGTTCTCTGTACGAGCGTTGAACTTCTTTTGAAGTCGCCGGTTCGGACCTCACAGGTGGCTTGTTTGGTGTTTATTTCCTTTCACTCCATTTTCTGACACAAACGCATTATGAAAGTACTTCAGCACCATTTGATAGAAAGTTGGACATTCTGAAAACTAATTTTATCCTGATACTGCTCATGTTTTTCCTCTCAGCCGTGTAACTGCCAACACTGGTGTAACAGCAGTGTGATAAAATCCACTTTTAGTTTTAATAAATCTTGCTATGCCAAAACCTCCATCCAGTGTGTGTATTCCCAACACGCTTCTCTTTGTCGGGGTGTGCAAAGCCTCTTAAACCGTGTTGAGTCCATCTCAAGCCATTAAACATCTCCGCTGAGAGCCAGATTAAAAAGTAGAGGGCTTCCAAAACATATTCCTATAACACACATTTCTTTGGCCTTAGTTGGATGGAAAAGTATTATCCGAAATGTTGAACGGGTGATGTCCGAACGATCTTTTACTGGAGCCGCTGCTCTGACTGATGTGCTTTGAGTCTCATCCTGTGTTTCCTCTGGAAAAGTTGCTCACACAATAACCTGCCGCAAAGTTATGAAATTATGTTGCGCGCTGATCGTTTGCCCCTCGGTGTTAACGCTGCACTCCGTGTCTTTCGGTGAGCAAGGAGAGATTAGATTGTTGTGGTTATTATGTTGTCAACTTTATTACTTTTCGGGGCGAGCCAGCGGGCTCACCTAATTGGATTGTGGTAGTCTGTATTCCCTCAGCAAGAGGAAGCTTAAACCTTTAAAATATTCCAATTATTGAGCTTGAAGGAGTGAAGCGGAATGTGTGCCTCAATTTTAGACCCGCTAAAAATAGAAACAGAGAAGGATGGTAAACGTGTGTGTGTGTGTGTGTGTGTGTGTGTGTGTGTGTGTGTGTGTGATCGCAGTAACTGAATCAATCCCCAGTACACAATGGAAAACAACAGAGAGCGGTCCATCATTTCGTTGCACCAGATGAAATCTATATTCCTTCAGCTCAACCCCATTTTCATTCTTCTCTAAAAAATAAAAAAAACACAGTGCATTTCTTTTTTTTTGGGGCCCAGTCATCCTTAATGTGTCAGAAACACAAACACAGTGTTCCCAGTACGCACACATCGTATATCTTCATTAGCCCTGCTTTGCTCTGTCATGTTGCGATTAAAGAGCTGATCTCCAGAATCCAGTCGGCCAGAGCTGCGCCGGCACGTCCCTCTTCATTATTCATGAAGGGCAAAGTCAAATGAGGACGGGCCCCGTTTTCAGATCATCACAAACCGGGATCACTCCTCACATTTACGCTGGCATCACACACACAATCCAAACTGATTGACAGACACGTTGTACCTGCAAGACGACCAAAGTAGAGTTGGATTCCACTGAAGGAACTCTTTCTTTCTTCCATTGCAGACGAATCAGCGTGCAGGACGGCTTTGTCGTAATATTTACTTTGCTACATTTTTCTCAAGTTTTTGTTTGGTGATGTAATAGGATGATTTGTCTTTGTTTGCAGGTATTTCCAGGAGACACACCTGAGAGAAGGTCTTATCAACCAGAACACGTGGCCGTGGTTAGCGTGGTTGTGCCGGTCTTTTAATTCACTAGAATAGTCAAAGGAAACGACAATCTATCTGATTATCTTCCTCTTTGAATTGTTAATGAAGTGGAAAATGTAATATATCTTGGTGCAGATTGTAAGACACAAACCTATTTGTAGGCCTCTGCTGGAAAATGTCATACCCAAATTAAAAAGGGTGCACCTGTACAACCATTAGGGCTATTTGAATAATGTTAAGGTACACATGTGAGGTTTTGTTCAGATGTGTAAATATCTGTCTATATGTTACTGCTTAGCGTAAATGAAGATGACACAAAAAAAAAAGAAAAGGTTTCAGGTCCGCCTGGAAAAAAACACTTTCAGGATGATTATTTTTTTTAAATGATGCAGCTGGAAGGACCAACTCTAACCCAAATCATATCACAATATGTGAACATTCTCTCTGTAAAGGTTGACTTTGATAAAGTGAAGCAGAACAAAGTTAGAGAGGCTTTAGTGCAGAGAACGTTCAGGCGAGGTCTCCAAAATTTGCATTGGGGCATATTTGCGCACATCTGTGACATTTGAATTTCCTCATGTATGTATCCATATAGTTCACTTGAACATTACTTATGGTGTTCAATACATCCAAATACAACGTTTTGATGCTTTTTTTTTATGAAACAAGCTATGACCTCCAGTTTTATATAGCAATGGCTCGGTCTGCCCCTCGAGGGGGGGATTGGTTTTGAATTGGATTTCTAGACCTGCAGAGAGCAGAAAAACCTTCTTGCCTGACTATTTTGGGCAGTGAGGCGCTTTTAGCAAATGCTGCAAAACGTGTTTAATATACTAATAAAAAATACTAACCAAAAAGTTGTGAAACATCTGCAGTTAAACTCGTGAGCTCGCGTGAGTTCACTAAGAAAAGTGTCCCCGCGCAGTGCTATCAGTGGGTTAAATTGTATTTTCCATTTCAGAGCAGAACTGCATCCACTTTCCAACACAAGCTGTCAACACGAAGATAATAACGCGTCAACATCCACGACCGTGTTACTACTTCCAAATATAACTCAGGCTGGGGAGAGGGGAAATCAAAGTCTGGATTTGAATTATCGCTGCTGCAACTGTAAGTTTAAATTGAGCATGAGCTCGTCTGCGTTTGTCACGCAGACGCACACACTGACACACACACACACACGAGCACACACACACACACACACAGCTTGACTAATACAGCTCCAATGCTCTGAGACGATCAAAAGGGAAACCTTCAAATGTGGCTGCAAGTTTAGTTTTTGCACCGTGCAGACACACCGCCACGCATATAAACTAGGTTTTGTTTCTTCAAATCTCAGCCAACAGAAGGAAGCACCGTCCTGATAGTGATGTGACGGAGCAGCCTACAATTACTCCGGCACAGACAGTACTTAGGTACACATTTGAAGTACTTGTACTTAAGCATTTCATGCAATCGTCTACATCCACTACATTTTTTTAGGCCAACATTTCAAAGCTTACTGTTACACTCATATGGCAGCGTTGGTTACTTTGTACATGATCAAACTGAAATACAACCCAGAACTGACACCGAAGCTTACCAGCAGTGCAGAAAGTAACTAAAGTTAAACGTGATCGTGACGACCGTGCTGCTGCTAACGTTCCCCTAAAAGTCCTCTGTTTCCGTTCCATTTCCCTCCCAGCGAGCCCCGCAGCAGCTGCAGCTCCTGATGATCACAGCTGCTGCGGGGCTCGCTTGGCGACCTCTTCCATGGTGCAGGACTGCGGACCTGTGGCTCTGGGGAAACGCTGACACTCTCTGTGTTTGTGTGTTCCCGTCGGAATTATTTCAGGTGATTAACGCCAACTCGGAGGGAAAAAGAGGAGCTGCTCTGTTTTGGGTCCACGCAGAATTAACACCGATTAACTCAAGTGTTCACAAAAAGTATATTTTTAAAAAAAAGCACAACGTTAATACTCCTGAGAATTCTTGTTGAGTTGTGTTGGCCAACAAATACATGGTGTAATATTTCTGCATGAATATGAAACTAACGGGCTAAATTTGGCTGAATCCTAAGAGGAGTAGAGGCCACAGTCTTGCAGAACCTTTATTTGGCTCAAACTTGTAATGTAATCATTTCAAATCAGGCAAATATATCCCATGAAGGTGTGGAACGCTTCACCAAAGGGAACAACTGTAATATCTATTGGATGCATCCAGAGTCTCTTAAATTGCAGCCATGTTTCTCTCACTTTAATGTTTTCCTTGTGTCTTAGTCCCACCAGGTGTTCATGGAGAGAAGAAGAGGAGGAACTAAATCTGAAGAAATATGTTTTCAGAGAATGAGAGAAAGGGACGTCTGTTTCTGATGACAGCGACATCAGATCATCTGCCAGTCGGCTTTCACAGCTGGAGAGACTTTTGCTGGTGTTTGTCTGCACACGTGCACTGTTCTAATGCTAATAAAGACACACAGTTAGCATCATGCTACCCGAGCGAGCAGCAGTGTTTCTAACACATATTTCATTTCTTGAACATGTAATTTAAACTAGTTGGAGAATCAGAAAGAACTCAGTACAAAACGTTGGAGTGATAGACGAGTTCAATCTGTATTCTGTCGTCGCTCCGGGATATGAAACTCCAGCGATGTGGAGATGCATCACATCACGCCGATCAGCTGCAGCTTCCAATCAATACCCGTCTGTGTGAAGCAACCTTCTGCGGAGGACCTCCCTTGTCAGTTCACTGGCCTCACAAACTCAGCCTGCTGTGCAGCACCTGAAGGTGTACCCGCTCTGTTCCAGGTAGAGCAGCCTGCTGTGCTGCACCTGAAGGTGTACCCGCTCTGTTCCAGGTAGAGCAGCCTGCTGTGCAGCACCTGAAGGTGTACCCGCTCTGTTCCAGGTAGAGCAGCCTGCTGTGCAGCACCTGAAGGTGTACCCGCTCTGTTCCAGGTAGAGCGGCCTGCTGTGGGGGCTCCTCGTTGCGTAAAGCAACCTTCTGAGGAGGATCTTTGGTGTAAAAGAAGAAATGATCCTTTATTAATCCCCTTGGGAAATTATTCTCTGTATTTAACCCATCCTAGGAGTAATGTCCCACTGTGAGGCGCCCAGGTAGCAACGTCTTGCTCAAGGACACTCAGACATGCAAACTAGGGGGAAACTGGGGATTGAGCCGGCTAGTTTGTGGCTACAGGACGACCACCCTCCCCTTGAGCTACAGCGGCCCCAAGGTAAGAACTCATGGACAGAGCCTTTGGGTGCACCCGCTTGCTTGAGCACCCTCAGCTGTCGCAGCCCGCTGTGAAACCATGCCTGCCGGTGCAAAACTGAGGGAGTTTATAAGCGGAGCGAGAAGTTTCAAGTGATTCAAACATGTTTCACCCGCGAAACCTGCTAATGTGCAAAAGGAACTGTGTACCCAGCAAAGCTGGTGATGTGCACCACACTAAGTGAGGGTTCATTGATGCCTTTTATTCATATTTCAACTAAATTCATCCTTTATGGGGACACTTTGCTATAAAGGCTAAACAGAAACTGACTGGACATGCAAACTGTAGATACATTTACTTACAAAACCAGTAAAGTCACATTGTAATAAGACATTTACTTACATTAAGTAAGTCCAATTAAACCATCTTTGTTCATTACTTATCTCTCGGCACAATGCCTTTCTGCAGGTGACAGTACGCATTATCCGTAATAGTTCAGACTTGATGTACATGGTTAGTTACTGTAATATGATTTTCTGTCTAAAGGCAGGATTTAATAAATGAAGGGACATAAGGCTGCTATTCTGTTCCTGTCTCTGCAAGATGACAAAATTTGTTGAAAAGCAGAGAAAGAGAGCCAAGGGTACTGCTCCCTCTGAGTGTATTTTAGTTTTATTGATTTACTGATATGAGGAGAGAGGAACAAATGTCCCCTGGCAGTCTACCTCAATGACATACACATGATGCCAAAGGAAAGTGGCCTTCACAGGGCCAGGGCTCACTAAATAATGGTCATTCTCCCCATATTGACCTCAGTGTATTGACTGATACTGGATGTTGGTGCAGTTTAAAAGCCCAGCCCATTCACCATTGGATTGAGTGTTATTGGGTATGGAAATATGTATCATGCACAATACTGTCGCCTAATACTTAGGTATGGCCAAATGAGATACCTCATACTGAGGTATCTTGAAGGAAACCCATTGTTGGGCCAAGATATTTTAGACCAAGTATACTCGGCTGTATCCCAGCGGTGGACACTGGCCAAACACTGCCACGAGCTCAGCTAACTGGAGCCGAGGTTCACAAAGTCTGTACCCAGAACATCTAACCGAATCCGTCAGCCATATTGAGTGTGAGCCAGACCCGGGTCACACGGTGTCGCCTGGTACCAGAACAAAGCCAAGTGCTCTGTGATGAACTCGACTCTTATGACGACCACAAAGTGGAAGGCAAACATCAAGCAAATGTATCTTCAGCCCCTGTTGGGAAACATGCTAATTAGCTTTCTTGCCAAGAGTCAGACAAAGAAGGTCGGCACAAGAAATTGTCATGGCGAGTGTTCGAATTACACCATGGCTTTCAAGGGTTAGTCTACACATGTATGCATAAAAGCACCCGCCTGGGTGCAAACAACAGCAGCTATCAATGTATTACCCGTTCATTGAGAAAATCTTTAGCCCGGTTCAACAAAGGATGAGAATGTTTTATCAATCGCTCTACGCCGAGAAACAAAAGGTGCCAACACCCAGTGAAAAGACAACGGTTTGTTTTCCTTTGTGAAACAGACCAGATCTGTGTTGATGATAGACATTCACTTGAACGACAACCTGTGGTGAATAGCGTGCGTTGAGTCCGCCCCAACACATTAACGGCTTAGCATGAATTGAGCCTCATCGCTTCCCTTTGTTTTGAGCGCTTTGGCACTGCTAACTGTAATCATGCTAATGTGCTAACTGTGTAATGAACATCACAGCCCCGCAGGACCACTGAAGTTACAGAACAACCTTGTATGCTCTATAAAGGACTAGCTTGTTGTTTTGATCCAGTGTTCATGCAAAGCAAAGCTAATCGCCTCCTGGTCCATCTTTGCACTTTACACACAGACGTGAAAATGAAATCCTCCTTTACGCAAGGACATGAAGGAATGTATTGCTCAAAACATCAAACTGTTTTCCCCTTGAGGCAGTTTAATCTCTAAACACACATTAGCATGTTAGCATGCTCATAATTAGAGGTATCCTTCAATAATACAAGTTGAAAGAGGCCTCTTAGTGGTTCTTCCAGTGAGGACCTTCAAGAAAAAGAGACATCATGCATGGAATAGTCTGTAAAGATTGTTTATATGTCATCCTGACCAGAAAACATCTTGTCAGTCATCAGATTTGCTTCACTTTGTCCCTGTATGTGCTATTCTGTTTATTAGCTGAGGCCTTGTAGGTTTTTGTGGTAAATGATTGTAGATGGGGGGGATTTGTCAGCTTACTGATGCCCTCTGCCCCTCTGGTGGGTATATGCACATAAACCAACCACTGAGCCTGTGTGATAACCTTGTATGCCTTAAGAAATAATTGTAGCACCTGGGAGCTTAATTTCTCCAATTTATGGACCTGGAGACTCTTTATTGTTTAACCTCACATTGAATGCACTCTGTGAATACTTATCATTGCTTTCTCCAGTAACGAGACGCATCAATGTGCATCTGTTTGTGTTTATGACGATGTGTAGCACAGCCAGTAAGTTCTCACTGTCCTCGACGGTTTAAGGACTTATTGACCCACAGCGAGACAAAGACAAGACAAAAATTAATTCATCCAGTGGCTTCAAGCTTCATTGAACAACAGTGATTATAAAGAGTGTGTGTGTGTGTGTGTGTGTGTGTGTGTGTGTGTGTGTGTGTGTGTGTGTACAGCCTGTGTATGCTAGTACTTGTTCTTTTCCTCACATCGTGAATCTTCTGAATAACTGACCTTTCGCTCGTCTCCTTTTAGCTACTTCTTTCAAGCTTTCTGCACAAATACATGTCATTAGTAGCCCTCTGGAATGAATTGGTGAGCCGCACATGCGAACAGTTACAGCTTGAGTTAGAGCAACACATTCTTTAAGTCAGTCTTTACACTTTTATCTTGTGTTTAAAGAAGAGAAAATACAAATAACATCCGCAGTGCCCAATTACAGGTAATAAATACATCACAAGAAAATAACAATAGGGGAAGGTTTTTATAACAAAAACCTTTGACTGTGCCGTTTGCAATTAATTTAGGCTCGATCATGTCAGCTAACCCCGCTATCCACTTTAATTGTATATTTGGATCTCGTAAATTGTTTTACTATAATAATAAAACTTAACGGACACTGTACTTGTGGTGTTATTTTTATAAGTGGCAATTAAATTAGACAGCCTATAGTCACACACTAATATTATTGGATGCAAGGATGTTTCATGTCCTCTTACACACATCTTATTACTTACATTACGGTCCACTTTAAATCTGATTATGATGATGACATGGTTGTCTGTGGACTGTTTCTAAATTATGATTGAATTCCAACGTAGCAATGCACGCACTCGTGCATTTTGAAACCTTCATTGGTGAAAATCTAACACATTTCTGTACACAAGGACACACATGCAGTGAACACCCACAGTGTTGCAAAAAGCATGTGGAAGCATAAATAGAAACCATATAAACAAAACTATTTGCGTCATCCAAATGACTATGTGTGGTACTGCCTGCAGCTGCCGTTCCAGTCAGTTTAAATGTTTTATTTCACTTCAGTGAAGCTTTGATAGATAAAGTGACATCACTGGAATTCAACTTGGTGCATTTATGTTGCATGGAAGAACGGTGTACTTCATATGACTTATCTTCTGGGAGTTACTGTTCACGTCCCCTGGTAAAAAAATATGAGAAGAGAAAATAGGAAATCTGTTAGATTTATTTTGTTTCTATGTTGTTGTTTTTACAAACTTACTTTTGAATTAAAACCACTAATAAAACCCTGGACATTGTATTATTTTTATATTTTTAAGAAGAATATTTTAATATTTAAATGTTTGGTTGTCATGTTTCATAATCTCTAAACCAGAAGTGGCGTAGGAAATATTAACATTCAGAGCGGCAGATGGTGGGCAAGGTTTTAATCTTTATGAAAACATACAATGCCGTGCCAGCTGAGGAAAACGGCAGATTGGACGCTCATATATATATATATATATCATATTTCAACTCATCAAATTTAGTATATTTATATGTAGTATTAATCTGTAGACAAAGGATGAAGGTGACAGCCATTATTGATTCTTGAAATGTATATACAGCTGAATGATTGCCAGTCCATTGAGCATGAGAAACAGCTTTATGTAAAGTATTTTGTCTGTGATATTGTGACAAAACATCTTGTCAACACCACAGCACTATTGGGTGTAAAATATAACTTCCCCTGGTTAATGTTTTACTACAATACGACAGCTGTGACAAGCGGGACATCCCTACAAAGGAAGGTATATTACAAAATAAATCTTTGAGAAGTGAGCCCCGTGGCAAAGTCATTAAAATGCTTTACTACTTTCTTAATATTAAAATTTTATTTGAGACCAAAACGTTTTTCTAATAGGCCATTATTTGTGCTGGATAATTGTTTCATTCATAATTGTTTTACTTTGTTTATTGGTCTTTTTAACAACACAATAAATATGACGTGACTGATGAGCATATGCACATGCAATTAGAATAGTTTGTTACTAATAACTTATAATGCCAACAGTGTGTGTAAGCTAATTAAGCTCAGCTGATTGATTGAGTCAACACTATATATAACAGATATGTGTTCGCATTTTTCTCAGTCTTCATGAGTCATATTCTATTTTGAATAAACGTGAGGTTGTGTAGTGCCTCTGGTGTGTGCACCTAAAACCACTACTTGCACGAGCTCAGTTCATTCAAAGCGCGAATTTAAATTGCAAATCACGGCAATGGCAAACAACAACGTCACCCACCCCCCTTGCACGTCACGTCTCGCTGTCACCACGTATGCCGGATCTCACATGCCTGCTCACGCGTCCGTGTGTGTGTTTGTTGTCGAGTTTTCCGACAGCGCCTGAAGGCAGCGCTGCTCCCATCCTACGTGAATGCAGCATAAACTGTTGAGGTGATCCATGGCAACAGAGCAGCAGCAACCAACCGCTGAGCCTGTCCTACACACACACACACACACACATACACACACACACACACGCACGCGCGCGCTCGCGCACCTTCAATCTCTACACGCTCTCCGTCTATGTAGCCGGAATGCGCCGAGGAAGAAACACTCTTAACGGCTCCCGTTGAGACATTCCGGCATCAAGGTGACCGACCGGGAGCCCGCCAGCTGCCCGACATCAGCGCCAGGTGACAGCCGACCGGACCCGCTCCTCGGACTGCTGACAACGGACACATTTTCATGAGCGGACAAGATGGTTGAAGCTAAGGATTCTGGAGCTTAAACTCCCCCAAATCATAAAATTCACCCTTCGGTGTACTAGTATCACGGACACGAGCAAAAATGAAACCAATTTGTAACAGTCTCTGGGCTAAACAGGCTTAATATATTTAATTAATTCAGCTGTGTCGCGGCCAAAAAAAAAAAAAAAAAAAAAAACCCGACACTGTCCCGGTCCACTCCACCGTCTCTCCCGTGCACCGTCCAGTTTATTATCACAGCTCCATATCTCTCTTTAAGCATCTGGAGCATCATCGTGAAGATGGCGTCCGGGTCGGGTTGGCAGCAGTATTACTGCCCTGCCGGTCAGGGGAAATTTAGCTCAACCACGGCGACCAGCATGTCCTTCCAGACCGGCATCACCATGGAATATACCCAAGACCTGCACCTGAAGATGAGCAAGAAAATAGCACAGCTAACAAAGGTAAGGAGTGTCGACGTGAGGCCTGTGCTCCGCTCTCCCCGAGCGGTGTTTCAACCCCCTTCGGTTGGACCCGGTGACGCTAAGCACGCCGCTCTTGTGAGAACCGGGCACCAAACTCTGTTGGAGATTTTACCCATTTAGTAATTGGTCTCCTATTAAAGGAGGTTTCTAACCGGCGGGAGGACGTCGTGGTATCTTCAGAATTTCAAAAATGTTGCACGACTTTCGGCGGTCGTGAAGCACAAGAAGCACTCGTTATCGAGATATGACACTTTTGTAACGTATTCACACTGCGAACTAACACTGTATTTTTGGGAATACGAGGTGACTCGTGGCTTTTAATTCAAACGCACGCCGCTCGGCATTTAAATTGGACGCCGAATAAAAAGACAGCCACTGCTCGTTCCTTAATATCACAAGACACGTGATTAAAACAATGCACACATTGAAGTAAAAACAAAAAGTCTAAAACGGTAATATCCCGCAACGGAGTTTGGAGAAGATTCCCGTTCTTACGCGAAAGAACGGCGCGCGCTCGCGAGGTGGGAGCTGCATCCATCAACATCAGGTCATTAGCCACGACTACTATCGGATCCGTCATTAGTCACCTGTAGCAGCAGAGACTGCTGGCTTTTTGTTTCACTCGCCCATGTTAATGTGCTTTATAAATACTCATGTAGCTAAATAAGGCTCTGCCTCCAAAACTTTGATCTCGCACGATGACAAGCAGTACTTTGAAATGAGACACAGATTGAAAGTAAGCCATGTGGCGTCTTTGCTCCCTCCTTGTTTGCTTATTTAGAATTTTGCATTCTATCCCTTGCTGTTTTCGCCAGAGTGTATGTATGTTGAATAGGAAATTCCCCGTGCCTTTGATGTACATTACTCTTAAATATGTATTCATACGGCATGAAAAGTGCACTGTCAATATATTAGATCCAGGAGCTCATTAGCTGCAGTTATTTCAGTTAAACATTTGAATTGCTTTGACCCAGCTGACTATACCAGGATGTGATATATCCACACACACTCAGCTTTCAAGGGCATTTCAAAAATTGTTTTGTTTTTTTTGCCCTGAGGAGCAGTGCTTTCATCTCTCTCTTGCCAAAATGACAATGTTCAACTTGTAGCAGCTCCCTCCCCACCACATGCACCTGGGGTCAAAGCTCCTCTGTGGCTCCAGTGTGTCATTATCACCGGGCTGGAGGTCTCCTCTTCACTGCCGAAGGCTTTGACTCCTCAGCTTGTTGGTTGTGTACTCCTGAGGTTTGGCCACTGCCACTGACATAAGATTTATGCTCTGCAATATTTCTTTTTGTTGCTGAGGAAGTGGAGGCTGAAAAAAAAAAATCATAATTCAGCACCCTCGCAGGCTATACGTGTGTGTGCCAGGCCTCGGTGCGGTGTGGGCTCCTTAAAGTCCCATTGTAACGATAAAGAAGCCTTTTCACCTTGTTCATAATCCTCCACATAATAACCTGTTCACACCAAGGTTATTACATATTTTATACTTTATTCTTAGCTTACTTATTTCTGTGTTATTTTGCCAATAGGCACATTTTACAAAACAATTTTTACTAAGAGAAATGTATGCTGTCGTGCACACATGCCTTGAGGTCCATCCACATTATTTAACTGTCTATATCTAGAAATGTCTAAGCTTTCACCTATTGGCGTATTATTACTTCAAATGACAGTGATCAAATTAACACTTTTTTTTACAAGCAATTTTGTCATTTTGCTGCTTCAAATCTCAGGTTTCAGAGAGGCGGGTTGGCAAAGTGGAATTAAAACCTCTTTACCTTTGGGTTAACACTTGGTAAGTGAAAAATATGAAGATGTCGAGGTAGCGAATCCGCGTCGGTTCATCAGCATGTAAATTAATATACCTCCGTGATAAAAATAGTTTTGTTTCAGCCACATTTTATATAAGTGAAAAATATGAAGATGTCGAGGTAGCGAATCCGCGTCGGTTCATCAGCATGTAAATTAATATACCTCCGTGATAAAAATAGTTTTGTTTCAGCCACATTTTATATGTAGATGTATTTTGACCTGTAAATTACTAAAACGGCACAGAACAATGTCAAACACCTGGGGAAAAAAAAGGTTCCCAAAAAAAAATCATTGTTGGGGCGGGAAAGATTATGCACAAAGCATTACCTCATCAACTGTGCTAAATATGCATTATGAATGCACAATGCATTTCTTTCACATTTCAGGTCAGCATCAGGACTCCAAAGCATACAGCAGCATTGTGAAACCCTCTGCCAAGGATTACTTGTATGACATTGTGAATTATGAAATATCAACGTTGGAATGCATCGTGATGCAGTGCTGTGAAGCCGGGCAAAGAGTTCGGGCCCAGTTTTAGGGGCATTTCGTGTGGCTGTGAATTTGTTGGGCAATCGGACGAGTGCATCACAGATTACTGAGTTGCAGTTTCCCACAGTGTGTGATACGTGAATCACTGAGGAAGCCATTGAAGGGGAAATAAGTACGTCAAGCATAACGTTGCCGAAGAAAAGTCACGTTTCATCAGCGTCATTCAAAATAACAATACAATATTACATGTACTGGATATTATCAGGTCAAAGCGGAGGTGAACAGGGCCTCCAGCTGAAACAATGAGGGAATGGTGTTTTCACGTGTGAAGTCACGTGATTCCCGCTGCCGTCACAACTGAGCCCTGTGTATCTCCCGCGACCTCTCTGTATTAAGCCCCACAACAAAGCACGCGGGGCCATCTGCTCACGCCGATCTCCGGGGGCCACGAGCGGCGTTCAGGAATAAATGACAACCTCGAGAAGTCTCTGAGCAGCTCGCCGACTGATTCCCCGCCCGCTCCTTGTCGAGATTGGCTCGGGAGTTATCAAGGCATCTGAATTTTTCATCCCGTACTCCGACTGGCCTACTTTAATCCCGAGTGTCTTTCTATGTTTTTACTTTGAGCGTCATGGATGATCAAGTTTGCTTCCCTTTTAAAGTTTTGACACTGCGACACGCCGAAGGGGCGCACGTCTGCACATGGACGGTGGGGATGCGTCCCATCCAATGTTTTGGGAGGATAGAATCGCTTGTTGAACAATGCGCTGGTGTGATCATCGTGACCGCGGCCAGCGAGGAGGTCGAGGAGGTCGAGGAGGTCGAGGAGCTCGGCTCGCAGCCTCTGCATCAGAATGGCAGGGAAACACCTTGAGACTGACATCAGTGAGACGGCTACTTGGTGGAGAGCTGACTGGTGAAGGCGGGCTATATGTCTCCAGTCGTGTTCACTGCAAAGAGTAGACAGAAAAACTATATGAGGATGACCCTCCAACACACTATATGTGTGGGAGGATATCATTAGACACTGTGGACGCTCTGTTGTGCCATTATTTAATGTAATTTATTGGTATCCTGGAGTCCTACAACATGATGCTAATGTCGTTAGTAGCATACTCTTTGTGGTCCCCGGGGTTTGAACTGCTGGTTTAAACATTTGTGTGGATTTGGCCTGGTGATTCTAACATGTGTCTGGACAATCCATCCATCCATTATCTTGACCGCTCATCCTCATTAGGGTCGCGGGGCGCTGGAGCCGATCCCAGCTGTCAAGGGGCGAAGGCAGGGTACACCCTGGACAGGTCGCCAGTTCATCACAGGGCAGACATATAGACAAACAACCATTCACACTCACATTCACACCTACGGGCAATTTAGAGTCCAATTAACCTATGCAGCATGTCTTTGGACTGTGGGAGGAAGCCGGAGAACCCGGAGAGAACCCACGCTGCCACGGGGAGAACATGCAAACTCCACACAGAAGGACCTGCCAGACCAGTATCCGAACCCCGCCCCGCCCGGGATCCGAACCACAGACCCTCTTGCTGTGAGGCGTCAGTGCTAGCCACTACACCACCGTGCAGCCCCTGGACAATAATTCAGTTTATTTTGTATAGCCCATAATCACAAATTCCAAATTTGACCTTACAATCTTTAGACATACGATCGGGTCCTCACATTGGATCGGGAAAAACTCAACAGAAAAAAAAAAAAACAGACAAAAACTCCTTAATTTTTTTAATAGTGATGAATAAATATTTGAAAAAATTTGCTCAACATGTTCTGGGGGAGAACCCAGATGCATTTATTATGCGTCCCCACCGAACAACCTTACTTTCCATATATTGGTGCGTATTTTGACTGACCCCTCCCTCTCTGAATCTTGTGATTTCTGATGATTATCTGCTCTTTAGCAATGCACTGATACAAAAGCACAGTGTGCTGCGTCGCTGTCGGTTCAGCTTCCACTCAACCATTGGCTCTCCTCGCTTTGCAGGGGCTTCATGCTCTGTCAGTAAATCAGTCATTGATTGCTTTTCTCCTGTGGCATTGAATTTCATGATTTGTGACGCAAGACTTGTTTGCTGCCACTGTCATTTAAGACTTCTTGCAGTAATTTTTAATCCCACAAAGCTGCTTTCCGGCCCTTTGTGTAGAGGATTTCGCTGTCATCATTTTTTTTTTTTTTTTTGTGGAAATCCCTATTTTAGAAGTTATACCCTCTGATGGTTTTGCCTTCTTATTGTAGTGCCTCTGTCAAAAAGAAGGCAACGTAAGGATTTTGTTGCTATGGCAACACATTTTATATAAATTATAATTCAGGTTAAGTTTGGTGGGGGATTTCTGATATTTTCATTTTGGAAAGGAAAAAGCCTGATTTTGTGGCCACGGTGAATCAGGACCGAAGCTTCTGGTCGTTGTCAGAGGGAGCGCTGGGAAACGGAGCGGGCAGCATGTCCTTTTGCATTGTCAGGAGAATGCCTTTAAACAAATATATTACTTAGCTCCGGGTGTGTTTGTGTGTGTGTGTGTGTGTGTGTGTGTGTGTGTGTGTGTGTGTGTGTGTGTAAGCGAGCATGTCATCAGCAATGCCTGACTGACTTCAGTGTCAAAGTGAGTCAGAAATAGACCTCTGAGCTCCCCATGTATTTCTGAACGAAGGGATTGGAAGAGACAGCGATAGTGAAATACTGTACTGTGTGTGTGTGTGTATATGTGTATGTGTGTGTGTGTGTGTGTTTACAGTGTTTGCCAGTCATATTCTGTAGTGCTGCAGAAGGAACCACAGCATCATACATAAAGACTTCTACAAAATTGAATTCAAATGCTGACGGACACATTTGAAAAACTCAATTGTTGCTCCTCAACATTTCTGAATGTATGTTAATATTTGATAAGATTTTGCTCAAGACACTGGGCAATCAATTTATACCAGTATGTAGTCGTATAAATACGGTACACTAGAGATGTTCCCAATACCAATTTGGATACCGGAACTTAAAGTTTGAAAAACCGAGTATTGATCCAAGACCAGTCAGCATTAATATCTAAATAAAATCTTTTTGGCAGCTGTATAGTATCGATGTGATATGATGGCTGCCATTGTTGCATGGCCTGGCTCAGGTTCAACCGTTTGTAAAACACGAACAAATGCACAAAGAGAATGGTTGCCATAGCATTTCCTTTTATTATCGAGTTGGATAATTGGCAAAATTGGATTGTTATTGGCAAAATTGGATTGTTATTGGCAGAAATGTGAGTGCTGCCGTCCCAGTCCAGTTCATCGAGTCAATCCAAGTAATGGCTGCAAATACCACTGAAATCACACACAAATACACTGTCATCACTTGGCAGCAACATTAAAGCCAAGATGCGTGCGTGCGCGTGCGCGTGTGTGTGTGTGTGTCCGTTGATGCCATAATCCTGGGGTGGTGGTGCAGTGATCTGTGCTGCTTGGGCAGCGTTAGACAGCAGATGGTCTGAGCAACATGACTCCAGTCTTGGGAAACAGAGTGAGGCTCATTGAGTGAGGATTTTAAACGCTGATGCTGCTAATTCAAAACCAAAGCTACAGATGTTTACCTCACACATTCTTTCTTCTTCTTTAAAATGAAAACTATTTCTGACAGAGCTATCAAACTAATTATATATTCGAATATCGCCAACATATGTGTGAACTGTACTCCTGGCAGAGGGAAAACTCTTAAAAGTGTAACTGTTGTGACTATGTTACTATTATTACACTTATTATTATTCGTCCAAATTAAACGAGCTGTTATTGCTAATATTCCGGCTACTATCACCCCTCCATCTGCTACGGTCGTTACAACAACTTTAGTCTAAATTTGTCCAACAAAGGAGGGGGGGAGGGGCTAGCTTATTAAAACCTTGATAATATCCTCTTAATTAAACCAAAAAAAATGTAAGCATGCTCCTAAGGCACCGATTAGAAGCGGTTACTGCAAATTAGCTGTGGAGACGTTGTTTCCTCCGTGAGGACGATGACTGATTCAGTTATCGTACAGAGAACGTCAGACCGATCGTCGGCTGTGTGCGAGCGGCGTATAGAAACATGGTGAGTGACATCTCATTAAAAGCTGCAAAGTTTAGGAGAATAAAAACACAGAGGAGATTGGTATGTGTGTGTGTGTGTGTGTGTGTGTGTGTCTGTGTGTGTGTGTGTGTGTGTGTGTGTGTCTACGTGTGCTCATGGCCGCCCGCTGCCTGTGTGAGGACTACAGCGTATTAACCTCTGCAGGATGCTCCTCTGCTGATTGTCACAATTCACCGTCAGATTTCATTAAGATACGCTCACACTCTCTCACACTTACAATGAAACACAGTCAGACGGGGGGGGGGGGGGGGGGGGAGGTACTCGCCTCAAGCGCCATCCAGTACAAAACACTCCCGTCGTGCCTGTTGACTTCTGCGCGCGCGCACGCACGCACACACGCACGCATGCACATGCAGGGTGTGTATGGAGAACGATTTGATGAGTCACTCTTAATGTTTGACCTTGAAAGTCTCCTCAGCCTTTTTTTTTTTTTTCCGGACAGCCACATTGCTGCTACACTCTTCTCATTTGGCCGCGTTGCAGCAACAGGATCTTCACACTGGTGCGAAGCCAGTGCCCGATTCAATTCAGTTTATTTTGCACAGCCCAAAATCACAAATACAAATTTTGCCTCGGAGGGCTTTACAATCTGTACACATACGACATCCCTGTCCCGGGACCTCACATCGGATCAGGAAAGACTTCCCCCAAATAAAGATAGTAAAACCTCTTTCACGGGGAAAAAAGGGAAGAAACCTTTGGGAGAGCAACCGAGGAGGATCCCTCTCTCAGAAGCAATAGATGTCATGTGTACAGAACGATAGTGGCTGTTTGTTACGCGGCTGGTTTATCACACAAGTATTCTGTCATCTTTGTGGAAGGTCTTTAGAGGCGGTCAGTGGGCTGGAGGGTGGTCTGAAAACACAGCTGGCATGTTTTTATTATTGCCGTGATGAGATGCGTGACCTGAGAACTCACTCCGGCGTGGTGTGACGGAGGCTGTACTCAACAGACTATGAAAGCTGCAATGATACCCGCCTCGCCGAGTCACCGGGTGACGGCCGTAAATGGGAGGTTTGGGGATTTATTTTTGAGGGCGTGACATTAATTGTATTACAATTGGGAACACCAGAGGCTTTAATCCAAAGCAATATTGTCTTTCCATCAAATTCATCCAACTGACCAATAACACGTTGTTTTTTGACATTCAGTGAGTGATGTATTCATTTTGCACACACTGTTTTTCTACATGCTTATTTTGTTAACCGCATTCAATCCAAAATATAAGTGCAGAAAAGACTCCCCCGTCAAAGACGCCTCTGGTCACTGGAGGGAAACAGCAGGTTTATATAGCGTCAGATACTATCATCCTTTTTTTCCTTTCTCCAAAAGGAAGCCTCAGGTCTTTTACACCTCTCTGCTCTTCATCCTCCCCTCCCCCTGTAACGTCCTCGCTGTCTGTGTTCACGGCTGTCCGGCAGAGAGGAGGAATCCGTCTAAGCTTGCCGTGAGGTTCCAGCTTGTTCTCACTAAAAGAACAGGATTTCTTTCTCTTCCGCTTCACTTATAGGGGCCACTAATGGACCAGCAGTATGTAACACATCATCGCTTTGCCACAAATTGCCTGCAACAAGCCTCGCTTGTTTAACGGTGAGGGCTTTCAGGTGATGTAACAGTCCTTCTGGTGGCCATATTTGAAGGCAGCCGCTCGCGGGCAACAGCAGCTGTGCTGGTGGATGTACAACACGAACACGTCGTTGGGGTCGTAACGGAAACAGTAGAGTGTTGGACCGCTTCTTCTTCCCGCTCGAGTGCTTGTGAACAAGAAAAGGGTTGTTTAATTTCCAATCCATGCCACTGATTTGGAGTTGTTGGTACAGTGTGTCTAGCGTTGCATCAATGCCATCTGACCGGATTTCAAGAAAGAAATCTAAAGCATATAGATAGAGCCCCTTTTCTCTCATTTAATAAGCTTATGATACATTATTTGCTCATATTCATGCCATATGTCTTATATATCTGCAAAACTATTGAAGTATTCCATTCCCTAACTCCTACAGTTTTAAAAGCCTCTTCCAAGACACATCATTCACTCGTTCCCTTTGTCACACAATAGTTAAGTAAGACAGTGTTCTGGCTTCCTGCATTCTGAAAATGAATAATCAGGGGGATAAAAGAAAATCAAAAGCAGCCCGAATGGAGAAAAATGAAAGAAATTGCATGCATTTTTTTTTGTGCATTTAGCCAGCTGAAAAATCCATAATCAATCCATCATCACTGACAAGCGTGGGCCACGTCGCTCTCCTCAACCATTTCATTCTGCATCCAACTAATCAAACTTCTGCCTTCATTTATTCTGTTATTCTGGCTTATTTCAGCCGACGGAACACGCCTGGTTGTGCCTTAACCCTCTGTGCCGTCAAGAGGTAACTTACATCCTACGAGTATGCTAGATTTAACCGAAAATTGTGCCATATTGTTTGTTGAATACTCCAAAAGTAACACACCGGTTTCAGCTGGCAAGAGGGTAAATATGTGAATCAGCTGCCGAGAGACAATTTAGTTTGAAAACCCCTGCGAAGTCGAGACCTCCCAATTTGACACCAGCCCACACATTTAACTAGGAAAAAGGAGCTTTTTTGGCAGACGTTGTCAGTGTACGCACATCAGGATGTTGGAGTCTAAGGTCTGCTTCGACTTTTCCTCCTTTTCCTGGCAGCCGCGAGAGTCTCCTTGGCCACCAGGGACCTGTCTACTTACTGGCTTCTATTTCTCTCTCTCCTGATGGGAGAGACACGAGCAGTTAACCCTCTTTTTTACCGTCATCAAGAGTATCCTTCAGATGGCTTTACAAAGCTCAGAGGAAGGACTGCAGCTACAGGCGGCGGCTTCCACATTAGGCATCTGCTGAGCAAGGTGCAGCGCTGTCGTTACATTTTACTCATTAGAGTCCACTCAGCATGGGCGCTCCGCCTTCATTTGCTTTCTTTCAACGGTTAACGTTGGGTTCAGCAGTCGGCCTCTCAAATAAACTTTGATCCTAAGATGATGCCTTTTATAGCCCAGTAATTATTTAGATTGTAAAACCAGTTGTATATCGGACCGAGAGTGTGGCCTTTGCTGCCATATTCTAAAGCGCTCTCATTTATTTAGCGAACACTCACAGACCCATTCTCAAAGAATCGATTGCCAGAGACTAACCGCAATATAACAGGACTCTACCCAATTAAACTCAATATCATTTGGACAATTTATAATCATATCCATATCAACACATACTTCCGATTGTACGTTAACCAAATGGATTATTTTCTTCCCCTTTTTTTCAGTTCTTACTTGCCTTTTCCTTCTATTCTTCCTTTGTTGTACTAAATCCCTTCCTGGCTCTCTCTTGAGTTGGCAGGCCTGTTTACCCCTCTCTCCTCCACGTCCTCCATCCATATCTCTGTTTATCTGTCTGTCCTTCCTTCCAGCTAAAGGACATCTAAACAACGGCGGGGCTCGCTACGACTTCACCCAGCCCTCGGTCGGTCCTTCCATTAAGATAAGATGAAACGGATCCCTAAGGGGATATTTGGGCCATTATAAGAGCAAAGTGACAACAATGGCAACAATATAAATAGCTATAGGAGACACTCGTGTTATAAAACAGACATGTGCGTTAATTTAATATATTCTGCTGATGCGATTTAACATGTGAGAAATTAAAAACTGCAATAGAAGAGTCATACCCTTTCCACTTTATCTCCATTTTATCCCCTGTTACCATGGAGACACAATGGTCTCGGCTATTCATTAGTCAAGCCATGTAATAATGTATGTGATAATGTGGAGCGAGTGTTATCTGGCATATTTAACACCTCCTATACTACTAAAAACCTCTCGCTGTGGATGGAGATCAGACCCACAGCCATTGCTTAACAGACCTCAGAAAGCCATAATTATTCAACAAAGCCGTGTAGTACGAGTCCTTAAAAGACAGTTATTTGTGGGGAATATTTTCTTAATATTAAAATATTATTTAAGAAAATCAGCATGCAGGTTGTTTCACATCAGAAAATGCTCCGGGAAACCCTTCAACCTGAACTCCCCAAAGTGGTCGTTATAACTCACTGTGGTGTTTCGGACCATTACCCAAAATATCTATTTATCCACGCTGCTCTCTGACCCGTATTTACCCTGAGCGGCTGACTCGGCATTCCTCCTGAAACCGATGGCGTCTCTGTGGTGGTTTATGTCCAATCAATAGGGCTCATTCGCCACAAATGCCTACCTTGCTTTCTCTGTGCCTCTTTGTTCCTTTCAGTAATTTAATTCATTTTTGGTCCTCATATTATTATTATTTTTTGTTTCTACTGCACGTTGCAGCATCTGAGGCAGTCCAGCCTGGCTAATAAAAACCTTAATGCTCGTCATCATTTTGAATAGCTGTGAAACCAATGGATCTGCTGTAGTGGCTCACAAAATGAATATGCTTGCCCAGAGCTTTTTAAAAAACATGCTTCCAACTTTGAGGGTTGAAACCCATTAATCTATAATTGCGCAGCCCCAGGCTCTAATTTCATGTTAAAACCCGCCCGTCTAATCAACCTAATCAAATAGCAGAGCATCACAGCTTCAGTAACCGGGGAGCTGTAGATTCACCCTATTTGTCCAAATTAAATTATGGTGTTGATATGGGCACCGCGTCGCCCAGAGGAGCTGACAAACCAAAACCTGAGTCGCACGGGGTCGAAACATTCTGCTGCCTCACTGCTCTCTGTGTTTTCAAATCGCTTCCACAGCTTCTGCCCGACACAATCAGCAATGCAGCTGCAGCCAGCTGGGCCATCCGCTGATCACTCTGATGTCACGGATGCCAGAGGTTGATTTTGTCTCCCTGCCTTTTGCATTATGGACTGCTTAAAAAAAAACAAGTATATTCGTGCCGAGGACATTAAGGAAAACGTTACTAACGATGGCAAAGACTCATGCTACGGGATAGCAGCTAGCTGGGATGGTAAAGACACAACAGGAACCAATTGCAACGGGTAGTATGTGAGCTGTTCTTTCTAACCAGCACAAACAGAACTGTTTGATTCATAACCGACTGCAATGTCATAGATTTTGTCGGATTCTCTTGCTCGCTTTTTAATCCCTTGTATTTCTATTCATGTACAATATAATGATGCAATATAAGTACTTTCATTGAAAAAAAGGAATATGTATTTCATACTACATACTTTTACATACATTGTACTGGCATACCCTCTAATATATTTTATTTGCTACTCCAAATTTCATTGTACACAGAGAACTCCCACAATGTAACAAATAACTTTGTGCTCAGTTTGGAGGAAATTTACAAAGTTTGGATTCGCAAAATGAAAGTTCTGCTTATTATCAGAAACGGATCCTGGGAAATGAAAGATAAACACCTTCACACGGCTCTGGGGTTCATTGAATAAATTTAATGAATGTTCAATAATGCAAAATCCAAAAGCAAACTATCTGCATCACACAGCCGTCGCTGAGTATAGCCTTTTTACATTTTTCTCCCCATGCTGAAATGGTTGCCGGGAGTGGTTATTAAACGGTGCGCTCACAGCAGCTTCAGACTCAAAGTTCAATTTAATTACAAGCAGGCATCACAGTGGAAAAGCTCTTGTTCTTTGCAAAAGTCATTTAATCAGTGCTTAGTTGGAATGTGAAGAACGAGTAGGGCGGTTTGCACACATCTTGGTTTGTCAGCGGTGTGAAGGGTGGACAGAGGGAAGTAGAAGATATGAAAGCTGAAAGATCAGGACACTCTTTCAAAACTATTTCACCCGGCTGGGCGTAGCAGTGTGCGCTCCCTCCAGCTCCAGCGCCTTTGTTTTTACCAAATACTGTCGGTTACTACATTAAATGTGCACTGTCAAGCAAACATTAAATTGTTGACACATGTGCCCCGACTCATGGACCATGAAAATATTGGATGCCATTTACTGGCTTGCTAACGTGAGCTAACCAGCTAACTTGACTTTGTAAACAGCCCTCAGGTGGTTGCCTCATGGCGCTGTGAAGAATGAGGTCATTGTCTGTTTATAACTTTAAATTGCTTTACTTTAACATAAGATTATAGAGCCAAATGTCGCTAGTTTTGTAAATTGCTAGTGTAAATATTACCTCATCGTCTAAAACTTTAACAGTCCGCTGATCAATTCACAATTGGCGAGTATGTGGACTGTGACATTAATCTTAGTTCTTTGGGTTAATGTTTAATAGAGCTACCTCGTCTACCTTCATCTTCAGTTTCCAGTAGAACGTCTTGTGAAAATCAGCATGATGGTCGAGTCGCTCTTGCAGCCGTGCCAGCAGTGCAAAGAGCGTACTTAAGGTACCGCGTAAGATGCGTAAACCGTATCAGCAAAGTATAACTATTTAATGTATTGTTTTTTCTGGTAGAGAACAGATTTTCCCAATCAGCCAGCAAAGAAGATGTGTTTTCATCCACCGGCCGTCAGGTGAACACACTAGTTCGATCCTTTTACCATCCAGTATGGGAAATAAATGGCAAAATAATTAATCATTTTAACAAGCATTGCCACCATTTTGTCACATTTCATTTAGAAAATAATGGGTCAACCAATTATAAACCTTTTAGTTGCAGCTCTACTATGATTATAATATAACATTTTGATCCCCCAGGAAACATGGTTTTAGTGTTAGTAAGTAAAGTGCCCCCCACACACACACACACATCCATTATACAAGAACTGCGCATCATGCAAACTCTCCACGCTTCCGAGTTTATTATCAAAACTTTAACAGTAAGCTGAGAGAAATGTAGTTTTGATGAAAGCAACTCAAATCCAACATGGATTTGCCAAAGATTCAGGATGGGGCCGCCAGTTTGAGCACAGCCTGTGTTACTGTGCGAGCCTACTTGGTGTTAATGCTGCTATCTTCTCAGCCCATAATATGTGGATTCGCAGCTCATTACCACTCCAGCAGGATGTTCGACCGGCTCCTGTTCACACTCACAGCACTGCTCTGCTTTCCTTCTGCTCTCACCGGCTTTTTTATTGTTGTTGTCTGTGTGCACTTGTTTGTCGGACAGCTCTGCAGGTGAGCTACGACACTCTGTCCTTGTCTTTATTTCATCACCCCATTAACCAGACATGCCCGCCGTCTCTGGTTATGTGTTTAATATTTTTTTTAAACAACATTTTTCCGTGCGTCTTTGCCTCGACGACGCGATTACGAGCGCGCGGTTGGAAAGTGGACCGGTTCCTTATCAGGCCCGACGCTTTCATGCACTGCCTAAATGGAGTTCACTCATTTCCATAACGTCTAAAATACAACAAATGATGAGATCACACGGACGCACATGGCCGCCCACGCACGTGAAAAAAAACGAGAGGCTGCGGGCTACAAGTGCTACAGACACTGATGCTGCCACTAATGGAATTCAGTGTGCTGTGAGTGTGAGCAAAACAGAGAGGAAAAGACAGGGAGAGAGTCGGAGAGACAGACAGAGAGAGAGAGAGCTATGCAGATCCCAGAGGGACTCTGTGCTATTCTTACCACCTTCTCCATAATTATCATCCCATTCATACATCACATCTTGTGCCATGCAGACGTCTTTCCTGTGATGCTGTAAACCAGCATCTCCGCTAGACCACATCCAGTCGGATCAGAGTCGTAGCGATGTAGCTGAGGGATGAGACGAGTATTTTAATTGAGAACATATGAGACAGTAGACCCCGTAGATGTAGAGAACGACCTCTACGTCTGTAGCTGTGAGCCACAGCATGACTCGACAGAAAGCGATCACACCTTTTTTTTTTTTTCTTCTTTTTTTTTTTTTTTTACGATGTTCGCGCTCCAGCACCCGTCGTGGTGCCAGCAGAGGACAAGGAAAAGGCTGTGAATCAGAAAACAGAGAATGGGGGGCGATCGCCTACTGAACCGGTTAATTCTGGCTTCTGCCTCATCTCTGTGGCCTGTGGTAGTGGTGCGCTCTGCACTGTATTCTTTATGGATGTGTTTGATATCGTGGTTCACACTGAACCAGAATGAGTACCGTCGTGATGCAAGATGAAATCAACTGAACTGTGATTTTTTTTTTTTCCCTATTAATTCCAAATAATACTTAATGTGTTTCCAAATGACAAGCTACAATTGGCTATTAGTGTCAACTTTGTAATGATTACAGTGTTTTTTTTCCACCACATTTTCCTGTGATATTGAGCTTTTTGTGGAAAATCAGTTGAGAGATGGTTAGTGGATAGCAAAACATGTTTTGCTATCCAAAATTACCCAAAATTCCCCTAATATTTATTAGAAATAATAAAGGGATAGCTATCTTGACACAATCACATCCAGACAAGCTGTGTTAATATTGGCTAATGTTTGTGTTATGAAACACGGACAAAGTCTTCCATGAGAACGAGCAGATAATTTTACAGTATGATATTTACAAACGCATTGTGTTTTATATACTGAATATTTTCATATAAGGTATACAAATCTTCATCAAAAGTACATTTGTGAGAACTAGTTGCCTATTAGTTCTGCATATTCCGGCATGTGATTGGTTTCTTTGAACAGAAACAGCCAGTACTACTGCATAGTATGTGTGATGCATAAATCTCAGTCTCTAAATATGTAATTTATTACCATGACAACCTTTAGCCATATCTCCCAGTACAGGGTTATTAATAAGATTGTTTTAATTTGGCATCGATACTTCCTGAGAATTGAGCTTTTTGTTCTCAATGTGCTTCACTTCGCCTTCCAAATTAAACACTGTGAGTTCCCAAAAAAGAGGCATGACTTCATTTAAATTGTTCAAGCATCCACAGAGCACCAAAATTGCATTCCAAAAAAAAAAAAAAGGATTGAACCAATATGTGTTCTATTCTGACGCTGTCAATAGCAAATATTTAATGTGTTTTATACTGTCGTCTATCGCAGAAGTAATTCAAAAATGCTGGAAATACCCTGCAGAATTGTCCTCTCGGCCATCATGGGACACTGTGTCTTTATAATGAGGCTCCACGATTTATTAGTGGTCAAATTCAATAAATTCAACATGGATGTGTTGGCATGACAGTGAAACAAATGTCTTGCCAAAGCATCAATCCATAAAAGGTAGAGGGTAACATTAATATGTACTGAACCTGCTCGTGTCTCAGTGTTTAATGTTCCACCGCCGCCATTCTCCAGCGAGACGGCACCCCTTGCAGACACCATTCAGGCAAGAGGGAGGGACGTCAGGGACAAGGAGAGGGACTGGCAGAGAAAGATGAAGACAGGATAATGATCAAATATGCCGAGGCATGAGTAAGCAGCCCGAGCCAGACGTCTGTGTGTGTCTTCGGGGACAGTCATCCTCTATCTCACAGGAGACGCACTGGGCAGCAGGTGATGGAGTACGCCTCATCATTCAACAGCTGTGGACATCCATCCACACACACAAACACCTAAACCCGAGTCTGAGGCTGAGGTCAGATTAGATCAAGCTGTCTTTGCCAGAACCGACCAGCATGTGTGTCTTTGTGTGTGCGTGTCTGTGTAAATGTGTGTGTGTGTGTGCAGCGCTGGACGTATTTGAAACTGCTGTGTTGTGTTTAGCCTCTGGGCAGGGTCGGTGTCAGTCAGGGTCAGCCCATGCAGCGAGGGAGACAGCTGCAGAGACATGGTCGACTTGACAAGCCGGCCACCGCCTGGACACACACACACACACACACACTCACACACCGAAAAAGAAAGATGATACAACACAGTCAAAGAGTCATTAACAGAGAGTGTTTGCCAGCAACAGACGATGCTATTGTTCATCTCAGAGTTAAGTATTACTGTGGATGGTAGGAGGTGAGGAGCTGAATGGTGTGAGGATTTTACTTAGAATGAGATCAGTTCATTACTGAAGTACTGTGGGCGGGGGAATTGGCAATGCAAATTGTATTATTGCAAACACTAAGCAGCATAGTGTCCCCTGGTATTACGCATTGTACCAGTGTTTGCGGTGCGAGAAGTGGTGAGCCCTGAAATGAAAGGGTGTGGAGCTCGGGGTGGTGGATGAGCACGTACCGCGTCCAACGTTCATGTTCATGAGGGCAAAACGTTGGAACTAAATGCAAGCAGAGGTTGCGTTACACGTGAGTGTCGGTTCAACAAATTTACAAGAACAAAATTGACTGCTAGTGAACTAAAGCAGAACCCAGAACCTGGTGATCAAGCCGGTAGCAAGGTAAAGTAAGCATAATCGCAGCAATGGAGGACAGCGGGGGTTAACATACAAATTGTGATACAGTGACAGTCATACATTGCCATCAGTGTGCAAAGTCGGAGCTAAACAAAAAAACTGCCGTCATTTATTTTATTTACCAGCTGGCGGGTGCTAATTTTCCACCCTGATTCGGCACTTTTGGTTTTAGTTGCTTTTGTTGGTTTAGTGCTCTTTGCGTGGGATAAATAGGTAATCATGTTTGTATAGAGAAAATATGAATTACTTGATTTCGCTGCTCTCATATAAACATTAGATCCTCCTTTGAAAAGATGCAATTAACATATCGTTTCCATTCTCAGTTAATCATATTATTTTCAATCGAAGAAATTACTTGTCTGACCCACAGCCCAAAATCTTACGATCATGTATGCGACAAATAAAAGCTTTTCATCACAAACGAGAAGCTGGAAATGGCTCAAAAGATTCATTTTAAGTTGCCGATTGATTTTTCTGTTGATAGATCGTTCAAGTAATCTTGAGCTCGACTTTATTTATCTCGACAGTGTGACAGCCAAAGAATCAGCGGGTCCAGATTGTTTGTTTCACCACGAGGGTTATGAATGTAGAGCTTTGAAATACTGAAATGTACCGTAAAATAGCAAGATATGATGAGACTTAACGGAAGTCCATCTGCAGCAGGCGCCCGATTCTTTTAATTCGACCGGACAGATTCTCATTCCGTCCAAAAGGGAGCTCGACCGCTGACATAATTGCTATTCCAGAAGCTTTTCTCATTTTCTTTTCTTTTGGCAGGAAAATGGTCAAGGCTAATCACGTTGAATACTTTCGACAGCATGCTTCAATCCCACAATGACGACAACCTTCGCAAACCCGCATCCGTCCAACAAACGTCCGCGCTGGAGACGAACGCGCGCGCCGCGAGACGAGCTGAATAAGATCACATTATCGCGTCGGGCTGAGAGTGGATTAAAGAGCCGGGAGATTGTAGCTCTGGGTCTGTGCTGCCGGTGACTCATCTGACCTGATTCTTAACGGCAGAGGCAGAGGCAGAGCATTTCAATGAAACGCACATCCATCACCTACATGGCTGTCGCCATATGTGGGATGATGCCGTGCGCTCACGGAGGCTCTGCTTTGTTAACACCGATTAACATGAAACCCGAAGGCTCCGCGTCTTTTCTTCTTACCGTTTACATAACGGGGGCACAGTCCGTTAAATATAGCACTGGCTAACGTGTTTAGCACAAGCGAATGGAGAGGAAGCTGCAGTGAGTCACAATTTGGAGTAGCTAGCTAGCTAGCTAGCTAGGGTTACACAGCTAGCTAGCTAGCTAGCTAGCTGTGTAACCCATCGGTGTGTTGGCACGTGAAATGTTTAGTTGAAGTCCTGCTACCTAGCTTGATTTCACTTGTATCTGTAATTCAGGTTTTCTTGGCGAAGATTCTTACTTTGTCTTTCTGAAAAGCTAATGTTCCTGAAGTTTATGCTCCAAACTTAAAGATGAATTGAAACGTATTTAGTCTTAGTACATATATTCTTTCCTTTTCAACCTGTACCATTACTTTTATGTAATTTTTTTTAATGTACGCCTTATTTAGCACGTTAGCTAACTAATATCATGAACATTGTTTATTGGATACAAACACAAAAGCTCAGAATAGTATCAAAGACCAAGATACGATCACTTAAAGGCTCTAATCAAACCGACCTATGTATGTTCATAGATACATACATATAGATAAGAAAAGATTTATTTATTGATCCCCAAGGGAGAAATGCAAGTGTTGCAGCAGCACAAGGTAAGAAATAGGTCCGAAGAGAAACATAAAGAGAACACAAATACATTTTATAAAATAAGAAGAACATCCTGTTGAAAGGTCAAACAAATGAATGTAGACAAATCCAGCATTGGAGCCACAGTGAGGTATTCACAGTGCTGGTTATCTGTTTCTCATTGTTTAGTTTGCTCATTGGTTTACTGCTAAATTACCGGAACTTCATCATCACAGCCCTCGCAGCTCGCATATTTTGGTTGCTTAGTAACGGCAGGCACGAAAGGACCGCAATCTCTCAAAAGCATTTTGACTGAAAGGATCAAACGCCGCGGCTGGCGTTTTTTTCATGTGCTTTAAAGCGCAACATGTGAACAGTCATTAACGAAACCTTTGATCAGAGTTGTACTTGAGCTGTAATACAGTCTCAAGCAATGTCTGTAGAGTCATCACCACAAAGGTATATACTCCATAGTACAGTATAGCGTGACATAAAGCTGAAATATATGGATATAATATGACATAATGTATTTGAAGAGTTGAGAATGAGAACATGGTATTTGGAGTGCAATATAGCATGTCAAATATGATGGCGGCAGACGAGAGAAAAACCTGATCCCATTTTGGCCGTCAGGTCCATTTTGGTCCATCGATGAAGAGCTTTACTCCGTCCCTCGTCTGCTTTGTCGTACAGAAAAGCTGCAGCACATAAAAGCACAAAGGCTGCCGTGTGTGTGTGTGTGTGTGTGTGTGTGTGTGTGTGGGGGGGGGGGGGTCGGGGGGACTGATTATGACATATATACATACGTATGTTCACTGCATTGAAAACTGCATAAAATACATACAAGCATGTTTTATTTTTACCTGCAGTGTGTAATGTCTCGGTGACGGCCACTGGGACAAGACGTACAGAAATTTGACGAACAATTATTTTTAATCAGTGGGAGTCCTAATTGTCATAATCATTCCCGTCGGCAGCTCATCATCCATCTGTACACGGTGAGCCGTGTTCCCCGAGCTAGTTAGATAGCACCTGACTGCCAACCTGCCCATCTCGCTTCCTCTTAACCCGATCGCTGCATTTGGGACGCGTGTCAGCAGCCGAGGGGAAATTACAGGCTCTGAATTAAAAGTACGATCTCGACTGTCATTCCATCATTTGCACACAGTCTCTCTCCATCACCTTTTTCAACCTCCTCCTTTTTTTTATAGAAGCAGCTGTGTCTTGTTACCACGGCAACCTCTGCAATAAGCTACGCCAATCAGACCCGTATGTTTGTGCATCGTATGTGAGAGTGAAAGACAGTTTTAAGCGTTGAACTCCCCCCTCCTCCCCACCTCGTCACCTGTCGATGCAGTGTGTAATTAAGAGTCTACCCACTCATGTCTAAATATACTTCAATCCTCAACAGGCACCTGTGGAAACTTTAGCTACAGTCGTTTTAGGACAAAGTAATAGGCTGCAGACTGCTCTTTCCTGCCAAGCCAACGCGCAAGGCCACGGCATTTCTCCACACTTCCCGACTGGTTGCTTGAGGCGAACAGACACGAACTGATTTCTAATGCCACACAAAAAAAAAAAAAGAAGAAGGAAGAAAATAAAAATGCAGAAAACACCCGCAACAGTTCTCCAGCTGCCACAACACGCAAGCGGAGCTGGAACACTATGCTGACGCTTCCCCGCTGCTCATCCCTTCCTGGCTATAGCTGTCTCTGCTGTTCAGGTTTGATTGAGTGACTGGGTGATTGGATGCCAAGACAAATTTAGCTTAAAAAAACCCATCAGAATTGTTTGAAATGTTTCACACACCGCAGGCTCATTGGTTTGACTGACGCAAATCCATAATCCAGTTCATTCTTTAACCTCTGTATGCTCTATGAGAGGGTCAAATAAATAATACTTTTAAAAATGGTATGCCTGTTGAGTGCCGCAAAACCATATTAAAATTAAAAGGGAATTTACATTTAACATATTAGAAAATGAAGCATGTACATCTTAGTGCTAAGCTGCGCTAAAATTCTCCTGAATATGAGCAATTTAAAAGGTTAAGACCACAATGTGCATAGCCGACAGCCACAGGATCTTGGAAATGGATTGATAAGCTGTGGTCTGATTCTATAATCAAATGACCCTTTTGCTAAGTCCCACCCTTTGAACACAGACCGGCCATTCATAGCTTGGCATCCAGCTAACTCTCCTCCATGGACTCCAATGGGCGACTGTGGCTCAGTGGTGAGCAGGATCATCTTTCAATCAGAGGATTCGTGGTTCGATCCCCGACGCCGCACCATGCCAATGTGTCCTCGAGCAAGACACTTAACCCTCAAATTGCTCCTGGATCTGCGCCTGCGGAGTATGAATGTAATGAATGGTTGATAGCACTGATGTGGGACCTTGCATGGTGGCTCCTCCCATCAGTGTGTGAATGGGTGAATGATGTCATGTAGTGTTAACCTCTTGAAAACGTAGGATGTTAAAGTGCTTTGAGTGGTCGTAAAGACTAGTAAAGCACTATACAAGTACTGGTCCATTTATGCAATCATTTCGATGTTCTTCATTTTTTCCGGCTAGTTTTCTGGACTTTTGGGCCAGTCACGGTTAATCGTTGTGTAATGGTGCCACTCCCAGATACCGAGATATACTAGAACAGATTAAAGGACATCATTAACAAGCGTTAGCACTTCTATGCTAGCTAGAATTCTGCTTGTTGATACAATCCAAACCAAACCAGTTGGGGAAAAAAAGCCATCAAAAAAGGTTTTTTTGTTTTCTAACAATAACAAATCTCCATTCTTTTTAGCTACCAACGCTGAAATTGATGAATATTTTGCATGTCTTCGCAAAGCATGAATTTTTTATCCTCATATTCCCCATTTTAAATAAACAAAAGCCTTTGCTCCGGCTGCCCGTGTGGCTCCAGTGTTAACATTACTTTGCGGATGCACTTGTAGTACTTGCTGGAGGCGATGCGCCGCTCTCGCCCTCAAGCTATCAAAGAACAGCGCACTTCTGTATTTTAACGGCGTGCATTGCCAACAGATGCACGAGCATATTTGTGGTGCTGCCACTGTTGCTCATAATCACAGTGGACAACATGAGCCCGCACGCATCTGTTTTGTCTTTTCTTCCTTCCAGCCGCGGCTCGAGTCCCACATGCAAATTAAAATTCAGAGAGCGTGCTGACCGGTGAAGAGATGATCTGTATCCACACACTCCTGCATGGGGCTCGGAGAAGAACCTGCTCTCTGGGGCAGTTGGTCAGCTGTGTCTGTCGGTTCGCATCAAACATCAAACAACACACACAGACAGGCACACACACACACACACACACACACACACACACACACACACACACACACACACACACACACTCTCTCTCCTGCTTCTGAGCCCTACATGTTGAAAGCCCGGTGAGGGATTGGACGTCCGCTGCTGCACTGCACAGTGTTTCAACTCTAGACCCTCGCTCACATATGCACTTTGGCCTCTGAAGGTTGACCCGACAGTAGTCAGAGCACCAGGAATGTTGTTCATCGGGGCTCGGCAAGCAGCGTCTGCACACCCTCGCTATGCAAAGTTTCTGCACGCATTCAGCTCATAAGCGTGACACATTTCTCCCCGTTCCAAAAGCCGTGCATGTCTGTGATCTCGGCCCTGCCGTTACTGTGTTGAAACCGAATTTTGCGGTATCGCCCCGACCCAAAGTTCACTATCATTTGTCTCCATGCTCTCAGTACTTGTCCCTGACGTTTGTTATCGATGTTATTGTATCTCTTAATTGTGCTTAGGAGCTTCATTTAACTAATCATTGTTCACAGCGAATAAACTGACAGCTCGTCCCATTGAGAGAGAATTGACGTCTGTCTGCGATGTGTGTATTTCTAAATTATCCCAGTCAGGAGGAGCGGTGGTTAGATCTATTCATTACGACATTGGGTAAGAATATTCCATGCGATTCTTTTCGATGGAAACCTGGCTAAGAAGGCAGCACCTCGACAATAACGACACAGCATCTAAATGCAAATGCAAGTAATTTATGTTGGCGCTTGATAAACGTGCCAAAGGCCACACGTTGAGTTTAGAAGCAGGCTGAATGGGGTCACAGTGACAACAAAGGCGGCTTCTTATTAATGGGACTATTGCAACATTTTAGTCCACATACGGGTTCCCCTTAATGCTGCGATTGTCCCTGTCCAGCCGAAGAAGAAAAGGACGGTACGCTTGGTTGCACTCTGCTCAGCGGAAGAGAGATAATGCCCTCCCATCAGTTTTATCGGGGCTCGGCTGTGGCACCTGTCGCCTCTTTCCGGGAGCCATGGCATTTTTTTTAATCTGCCAGCCTGTGGAGGAAGAAGAGGGGAAAACTGTGAGATTAGCAGCCAGCCGAATTGTTTGGCCACAGCGGTCCGAGATGGAGTGTCTCTTGTGCCAGTGCATGTACAGTGATTACATCCTCAAGGCTGCGATCACATAGCGGGAGGCTTTCTTTTTCTCCCGCCAAAACACAGAGTGCAGCTTGGAGATTTGCAATAAAAACTAAATGGGCAACGCATCTCTCTGGTGCTCGTTCTAATGCAGCTTTAATTATGCACCTGTTGTCTTTGCAATGCTGGGAGAAAGGGACATATGTGTAGTGCTTCTCATCATACTGTTTGGCCACTGCAGTCTGTGGTGCCGACGCCTGAGATTGTTTCGCCTGTAGAAAACACAAACACATTATTTAAGCCACATCAGTGTACTGGCCATCATGTTTATTTCTTACAATAAAAATAGCCATTGTGGTTTAAACAGCGATTTACCATCTGGCGGCTGAAAATACTCTCCAAGGCACCAAATGTGATTAATCCGCAGCTAAAAATAGTCCCCATTAAAAGCACAGTTTACTCTCTTTTGAGTAATGTTTGTGAAAAAAATACAGGGTACAGCTTTTCTCTACGTAACTGTGTTTGAATCTCAAGTGATTACACTTTACAATTGATTTATTGTTTGAGTAATTTCACCAATACAAATATTTGGTTTGCGCTTCCGTATGGATATTTTTTTTTTAATATTTGTATCATTAAAAATGTATTTAATGGGATAGTCACTTTTCAATGTTTTCCGACTTTAAGTGGAGAATAAATCAATTGATTAATCCCCAAAGATATACATTTACATATTAATCAATGATGGAAATAATCATTAGTTGCCGCCCCAATAACTCCACTAGAAAATGTATAACGACAACATCAGGACGTTCTTAGCTGCTGCCTGTGCACTGAACGCATGGGGCCACAGTTCTGCAATTAGTGAAGGAAAACCACACACACACACACACACACACACATTCTCCCTTTATGGATAAATAAATGAAGGCTGCAGCAGAGCGTCACTTACTGTTCCGGCAGTTTATTAAACTGGGATTTTATACGCTGCACTGAGCTGTTTGCTCTGAGTGATCTTTGGCTGACATCATTGACTGCAACAGAATAGGAATACAAAGAGAAAACACTTGCTTCAAGCTATTTCTTTCCTCCTAATTAGATGTCCGTGAGGATCAAGGAGCGGACTGCTCGTGCAGAGCGAGCCAGGTTAGTCGGATGTCGGGGCTGTTGATATTTGGAGCTGATAGCCTGTCAGTCCGGCCTCTGTCTGTTCTTCAAAGCCGCAGTAATTGATCTGCCTGGTGCGCTATGGAGGGCAAAACAACCTGGAGAGTGCACAAGCTTCATATTGCGTTGCCACATAAAGTACTCAATGTCGAGGTGGTGGCAAACAGCCGCCTCGTTACACATTCAGTAGACGCTATGCCACATTAGCATTTGAGTCATGTGTCTGTCCAGTAGCCACTCTCCCGTGTCCTGTTGTGGTCTCTCATCAACTCCTGTCTGCGCCAGATTGAATGTGAATGGCCGAAAGGAGACAGAATTTGTGGTTCTTCCTACTCTTTCTTTTTCTCCAGATTGGGTTTGGCAACATACAGTGTGAGTCATAATTGCTCTTTGTTTAGAATTGTATTTGGTCTAAGCTCTGCTTTTGATGCAGTTAAGCTGATTACATATTTAAAGCTGCATTCTTCAATACTTCTACGTTAAAGGATAACTGGTTTATTTTATCACGTCGTATTTCCCGTCAATGTGGCCATTGCGGGGCTTTGAGTCCTGTTTACTTTCCATCCGCTACCTTCATTGTAAAGATTCAAACCAAGCCTCTTCCAGCTTTACAAATACATGTGACTTTTTACTTAACTTTTTTCAAAAGCTCGTCTCCGTGTCTGGTATGTGAGATCAAAAGGTGTTGCTTGTAGTGACGAATCCACAGACAAGGGCACTGAAAGAGCGCAACCCTCAGTAAAACCTTAGTTAAACCTCAATTAAACTCAGTTAAGCCTCAGTTAAACCTCTATTAAACTCAGTTAAAGCCAAAGACATTTTGCCATGTTAATGAAGAGAAAAATAGTTTGTGTCACCGCCCCATGATTAATTAAAATGTCCCCCTTAAAAACTCAATGAATGCAGCTTTAAGTATTCATATGTTATTTTGTTTTAGTGCCATTGTCAACCCAATTGATAGCTGATCATTTTATCAGTCGCAGTGAGGACGAATTCATATGAACGAATTTCACCTTCCACTGAAAATAGAGCAAAAATGAACACGTTGATGGAGACCGTTTCTAATTCTTCCAATCCTCACTGAAGCAGCATACGGCCGACTGCAGCATGCTGGGAGGACCGTGGGGGAAACATAAAAGGCAGACTCGCAGACCAATGAGATTACAGGCTAACTGTAGCGGGGGGGTGAATCAGATACGGAGACGTCGGAAAAACTGGGCTAGAAAGAAAGTGAGATATGTCGGCACAACTCTCCACAGGCCTCCTCCCTTTCTCGCCTTCCTCCTCCTCCACCATCCCGTTGCTACGCTGTCGGCTGCAACGTGGACCTCCCTAGAGCGTCACTCTTTCCTCTTCAAAAAGCAAAAAAGCTTCTCCCTGCTCTTCTCATATCTGCTGAGACAGGAGGAATGGTGGGAAGGAATGAGAGTGGGGAGAGAAGAAATTACTTTTGAGTTATTCTCAGTTGGCGTTATCTGAAACACTTCAGGGTAATGAGGCGCTATAGTGTGTGTGTGTGTGCGTGTGTGTGTGCGCGTGTGTGTTAAGAGGCACAAAATACAGGGTGGTCCTCAATTTGAGACAGCCCTTTAAAGGCTTTTCATTCTAAGGCTGTAGTTTGGGGTGTTGTAAGAGTTTAAAGTTTTGGCTCTCCTGCTGTGAGCACCTGAAGAGTCACTGAAATACTCGGTGCACCCTAGAGTGTGAAACAAACTGTCAGCGTGTGATGAACGTGGTATATTTTAAGGAGGGAAAGTCTGATGGCCGCTGAAGTCATGAGGATTCATCCTCTGGGGAGCACATCAGATAGTCAGTGAGGTATTTCAGGCCTGGCACAAAGGTGTACGCTTCAGTGGCAATTGGACCGCGACACTCCCACTTACCTGGCGGCTTCGGATCAATAGTTCAGCTGTAAAACTTGGCGCCTACAAACTAGGCCTACTGCCAAACAGCAGACCGGCTGTCAACGTCGCTCAGCTCCACACTGCGTCTCTGTAAAAAGCTTCTTTTTTTTATCTTACAAAAGGCTGACGTGGCCTCCATTTCATCACGACGCATGTTCAGTAAACACGGTATGCCTTCTGTTCCCTCCGCCCACCGAGCATCACCATTAACTCGGTGTGGAGCCTCTCGGCCCTGAGGCTGTGATTGAGACTTAGAACGTAATACTACCATCACGAGCGACTGTGGCGCATTTTCAGCTAAAACTTATGGGATGATTTCCTGTGGGAATTGGCTTAATAGTATGAAGATGGCTTTATGGTAAACACGCCGATGAACCACGAGGCCTACGATGAATCTGTGCTTTGAAATGGCCTCGCAGTGTTTCCCCACATTTGTCCTTTACTTACAGAAGGTTAGCTTTAAAAAAAAAAGAATAAAATCTCAGAGGAATAAAAGCCTGTGAGCGGTGAGCAGGCAGCTCGGTGTCCCCGTGTAAAACAAATACCACGCGTAGACTGAAAAAGAAGTGCTGCTGCGTATTTTATAGGCCTGGCAGACTTTCAATCAAGATAATAACGCCATTGTCCCTTTTCTTTCAATTTGCAGTTCGGCTCTACTACTTCTTCTCCTACGCTCACATCTGCACAAAATGAGATTATTATGTAAAAACAGAACTATCACACCACTGAAGAGCACACTGTGCCACTTCCTCTAATTGAGATGCCAGATTCAGCTCATTTTCCCAGTTTATATTCCGGTGTCTGGAACAATCCTTGAAACGGACCTTTGCACATGATGAATCAATGCTCCCTCCTCCCATTACAGGGGGCTCAACGGTAACCGTTGCCATTTGGAGGATTGGCAACTCATTTTGCTTGGCCTTTCGAAAATCTGAAAAAATCCGGACCCCAAAATAAGTAAATGTGTGTTATTTATTCCATTAGTGATACCTAAATATTGCGATACAGTCAGAACCTGAACCAGCCAATGTTTTGTTAGATAGAGACAGTGGTGAAGGAAATGAGACGGACAGGAAAGGTTTTTCTGCAAAAACATGTACATCTTAAACCTAAACCTACACAACATGGGTGTACATGTATCTGCTTATTTGTTAAGTCGACATTTAACAAGGTACATTTTCATTATAAAGCTGACATAGTAAATTACAGTAGTTCCTTCAAACTTACCCTCACTAAGAATAACAACAGTATATCAAGTTTCAGCACCACAAGCTGATGCCTGGCTGCCAGCCCCTTTTTAAAAGTTATTTTTGAGCCCCGCTTCAAGTAACCCAGGCATGCTGTGTGCAGCTTGCTGACTTCCACTTTCCAAGATCTCGAGCACGCCTTAAAAATTCAGGCGAAATTCAAATATTACCTCTACCTCTACTCCTCCAGTTTTAAATGCTACTGCTGCACTACAGAGCCAGGAGTTTGGACCTATAGGGCATCCAGTTGATGACTTGGCAGAACACAAAGCAGGTCGGATCACTTTGAAACCAGGAGACGCTTTTATGTCAGGCAATGAGTATGACATGAAAGTGGGGATTTGTCTTCTCAAAATGCAGGAGGGGGGAGGGAGGTGTAGATATCTCTCCATGTTTCTCATCTACAGTTCCACAGAACAAGTTGAAATGAAAAAAACAACAACAACAACGTGCGTCGGTGTTTTAAAATTCATAGTTTCTCTGTGGCTGTCAAGGACCAGAGGTCAAGAGGGACAGTGTTCTATCTAAAAGCCTCATCTTCTTTTGTTGTGCAAACTGAGATGTGGCAGAGCAGCCACGCCTCTCGCCGTGAGCTGGTGGGAGTTTCTTCTCGACAGCGTGTTTGAAACCATGACGGGACAACGGCAACCGTACATGCACACAGCCGCATGTTGTCAATTTAACCACTTAGGCTGTCAACCTGTCACACAGCTTATTGTTAACGATTCTTCACTGCGACGAGGGAGAGTCTATTGGGATTCATCGCCTTATCGGCAAAGACCCACACGCTTCATGTGGAAGGAGTGGGTGGAGCTTATTGCTTTCTTTGTCTCTGTGTGCGCTGCTCGCTGCTCGTCACTCTTCTAAGCGGACACACGCAACATCTCTACCCCTGCAGCTGATTTAACACCAACTTCTGTTCACTTTGGTCTGGTGGCCACTGGTTGAATGATTAAATAAGTCACTGAAGTCAAAGTACTGATACCACACTGTGTAAATACTACCTTACTCAAGTAAACATAGTGGATGTAAGTACCATCGTTCCTCAGTTCATCACAAACATTAATATCTGGAGGCACGTGGTTTTCTCTGGACAGGAAGTGCATGACAATGTGTTATCTGAAATTAAAGCAGTAGGGATACATTTAATTACGTGAGGGACGTTTTATTTTCATCGATAAACTATGTCTATGTTTCTCTTGATTTGATGGACATTTTTTGATTGTATTTGAGTATGAACCATACACTTCTAGTTTGATTACTTATGTTTGGGTAAATTACAACTGACTGAATGAATAACAATGTGTTCATTTTGGGGTTTTGTTGTAGAGGGCTGGTTCAAAGTAACATTTTCTTAAAGTGACAGGGTAGAAGTGCGATTGTTCTCCAGCCTGGCGCCCAACTCCTACTTTGAATATTTGGAAGTAAACCCCACGCTACAAGTGGAGTAAAACATACGATATATTTGTCTCTGAGATGTAGTGGATGAAATGAAAGTGCTTTAAGAATCCGAGTAAATGTTCTTAGTTACATTACACCACTGGATAGATTAGCAGTAGCATGCACAGTAAATTGACCTTGTAGCCCGCTGGCTCAATCAGGGCCCCGAATCCAACACAGTGATAAATTCAAATACATAAAAATAAAAATAAAAAACTGCACCGTTCCCTGCTGTCATTTTATAAAGCACGCACCATGATGTGCTGAATGGTCCACTTCCAGCTGCCAGATGTAAAAGCATTCATGTCTTTTGCTTTGAGGAGAGTGACTGCTGTGCTGTATCTGTCAGAGAGCAGCAAAGCAGGTATTTATGAGAAGATGTAGTGATTATAGCACAGAATAAAAGGTACAGTAATCTCCTTTCAGCAACTATAAGTGAATAAATTCTACAGTGATCTGTGATGATGGGGAAAATGTAAAAACAGCATGTTCTCAAAGAACGAGCGATCAAAGAGTCGCAAACCTGCAGTACTGAACTGGGTGTTACCTTCCCCTGTAACATGTTTTGTAACACATTTCTTCCACGTCAGAAATAGCTAATGTTACACAACACAATACCGTTTTGCAGTGCTTATTTTACTAGATTCCCAAACATGGTGAGAATCTGGGCAAGAGAGCCCTAAATCCTGGGGATTATTTTCCGCTGTTGATCTCTGGGCTGAATTCGCAGCGCTACATGGCGCCTTGGCAAGGCCCCGCGATTGCACACGGGACCGGCAAAGACGCCCGCCGTCTGCTTGTTGGCGTCTCAGAATTCCAGGGGAAAATCCATTTGAGGTGTTCAGCCGGCTTTAGTCGAATCAAGAAAAACACCAGGGTGTGGTAGAGCCTACACAGGACGCCGCCGAGCTGTTTTCAGCGCATGTGGATGAGCGCTTTGATTTGACGCTGGACAGAGAGCAGCAGGGGCCCAGTAAAGCGGTCCACATTCTCTCATCTTCTCCGCGTTGAGTGTGCATTTCTGTCGAGGCGCAACTTTCTCGCTTTCCCTGTGAGCGTTCTCGGGGCACACCTGCGTGGATTTTTTTTCCATGAAAAAGAAAAAAAAAGGTTAAATGGAAAACTGCCATTCACCCTTTTTCAGATCACACCCCCAGTCAATACACTGCATCCATTTTACAATGAATGCAAAAAGAACGACAATTTTTTTTTCTATCATATTTTTTACATTAAATTAATAAGATGTGTGCTAACGTGAGCTCGTTCCAACCGATTGCAACCAATAATATCAGAAAACCCACCCACCAAATAATCTGCAACTCTTAGTTAAGATTTAGACAGTTACAAAATTAGGTAATAAATTTCAGCTGCAAACGTGTCACTTGCTGTTTTCTTAGAGTTATAAATGTGTTTACCTAACGCCATGTGCTGCTGTTTATTTTTGTCTGACCAGGCCGCGGGTCTGCTGGGAGATTACTGACCACAAGACTAACAGCCCGGGCTAATGCCCATGCATCTATGTCACTAGCACAGAGCAATCCACTACATGTGTTGCCAAAAATAAAACATGGAGTCATTCCTATATCATCTACTATTCCTGTGCCTTTTGCAGTCTACCGACGTCCTCAGTGCAGCTACAAAAAGCCACGTTTCAGCAGTCAATCATGCTGCCTTTGTAAGGCATATCAGATATTACTTCATTCTGCTTGTCCTGCGACGGGTTTTGTTGTCTATAATTCAAATGCACACATCTCTCGCTCTCTCTCGGAAGCTCACACACATTCACAAATCAGATCAGTGCGTTTTATTCTCGAGCCGGTCGGTGACAGCGCGGAGAGAGAACACGAGAGAGAGAGAGAGTGCATGGATGTAAGGATAAATGATAAACTCTCTCCTCTCATTTAATCCTCTATTCACATCCATCCCACCCTGCGTCTCTCTCATAAGGATGGACACAAACACACACACACACACACACACACACACACACACACACACACACACACACACAGAGTCAGTAGTGAAATCTCTCCGAAACGAACCGATGTCCAATAAATGGAACCAGCAGTGAGGCACCAGAAGGGTGAGCTCACGAGGACGTTGATGACTACATTCTTCCCTCTTTGCGATACATTACTCAGACCTGATGAATGTTGTCAGCTACCTGCTGTGCCGCCACCGTATACTGCAGGTTCATGGTTGTCAGCTCTTGTATCGGTCCACCAGTTTACAGGAGGCAGTTTGGTTGTATTCAAATGGGATCAGCCAGTTTTATCTGTTCCAATTGCATCTGACAATTTGTCAACCAGTACATACGGCTCGGTTTCAGTCCTAGGGCGACAAAGACTGACATTTTGTCACGAGCCTTGGCATCTTGAGCTGGGACCAGCTGTCTGGGTTGTGTTGATTTGCTGCTGATGAAAACCCTGCATTTCCTCATTTTGCTGCTTCAAGATCAATGTTTAACTTATCAAATTTTCAGGGGCGGGGTTTAATGTGAAGAATTAATGGAAAAACGTGTTTATCACAGATTTAGTGGAGCTTTGTTAGCTACTATTCCTATAAATCCTATTTATAGGATATTAAAAGTGTTCATCCACCGTTTTGCAGCCACTCCTTTGACCATGAAATATGTCACTATCACATCAGGCAACTTGCATTGAAGGATTCAGCGTGAACTCATCTGCGTTGACAACGTTTATCACGTCCTTTGATGCTTATAGACATTCACATGTAGGAAAGAGGACCTGGTGCACCCAGAAGAACGCTGTTTGTGTCCGGTATGAAATCTAAAGTCAACGCGAACGGAACAAACGTAACTGGAGTTACTAACAAACCACCCACAATCTTTTACCAAACTAATCCTCAGTTATACCATGGAGTACCCACCCAATTTGGTGAACTGCAGCGTTCACATTTCCTGTTGCAGCGGAACTGAGTCGATCCAGTCTGATCGGTCCGAAAAATAATGAGATGGACATGAGCCAGCTGATCAGATAAGACAGATAACTGGATGGGAAATATAACCATAAATAATAACTGTCTTGGCCCAAGCCGACCCGGTGTCTGGCTGCAGGCCATCAGCTGAGTGTTTCATCTGTTTGATGCCGTTTCTGTTGGAAGAACAGCTGCAGATGCAGAACAGCATAATGACAGTTGTGCTGATGTCAAGAACTTTGAGAAGCAGAAACTTTTTTTATTAGCAAGAAGATTAATGATGTGGTGGCTTTGGACACCCAACTACTGTCATGTTTCCTCAAGGTCAAGCTGGAATTTATTGTTATTCCCCTTGAAAGACAGTTAAACACAGACGGTAATATTCTACTCGCGGTCATGTGCATCTCATATAATGTCACAGCTTCAGCTTTATTACATACAGCACATCTCATTGCAGAATGTATTTGGACAGCGATGCTGAACGTGCAATTTTTTACCTTTTTAAGTTGCGTCTCAGATCTGAGAAGGCAAGAAATAAAGCTGATAGTTTCCCCAGACATAAACGTAGATACTAGAGGATGCCAGTTTCAACATTTAAAAAAAACATATCATATTCTAGACTATCTGCACACGGGGAAAATGTTTGTTTGAGGTGAAGAAAAGATTATGGCAAATAAGTTATGGCTATGGTGTGGTTACATAACAGAAATGGAATTATAGAAATATTGTTATTAGAGTAAAAAAGATGGACCATTTTTGCAGGTCTGTGATAGGACACAAAATACCATCCGCCACAATGATTTTTTTTCCCGCTGAACAAAATAAAAACCTTTATTCCGAGGGAAAGTGGATTTTTGTGCAAATGCATCTTTTCTTTTAAATTGATGTCTCGGACACCAAAGGCTGAATGAAGATGTGAGAAAAGAAGAAAAGCACTTTTCCAGCTACCTTCTATAGTAAACTAAATCCTTAGAGAGAAAGAGAGGTGGAGCGGGATGAACTCCTCATTCCACCTTAATAAAACCTGAGCAAAGAGCTGTTGTAGCCTGACAATGCCAAGACCTATGGGCAGATGAAAGCAGACAGAAGATGGGCTGTAATCAACTCAGGGTCTTTGCAACACACAACCAAATCACACACACACCCACACACACACACACACACACACACACACACACACACACACACACACACACACACACACACACACACACACACACACACACACACACACACACACACACAAACACACCCACACCAGCACCTGGGTTGCTTCCCAATTGTCTCTTTGAGATTTAAAGGCAAGGGATCTCATGCTGGTTGCGGGGTACTTGCAGTGTAGCAGGATGCTCTTTTGACGAGTATCAAAAACATACATAATATATAGATTGACAGAAATCTCCTTGCACAATAGAATGGCCTGAGGTAAACCTAAAGGGTTGAAATGCGTTTGTGGCTCTCAACTTTGATTTCTGCTTAAGTCCCAGCATCACGCAGAGTGACTTTATCTTCCAACACAATTACCAGAAATATCAGTGGAGGAATACTGGCCATCGCTGCTGCGACAATACCAGCAATAATGTGCAGAGTTCCATGTTTTCTGATCAGTGAACTTAAAGGCGTTATTCCTGGGGAACCCCTGGGCGTATCCATGATGAACTAGAAGGTTAAGCCCATCCAGCCTACGAAGAAACCTCATTTCGGTCTCTTATATCCGCAATTCTTCAATCACTACCCAAAGCTCATGACCACAGGTGAGTGTCAGAATGTATATTTATTTACAAGTATATTGGGGGCTTTGCCTTCCAGCTCAGCTCTCTTCACCAAAACAGTCTGATGCAACACCTGCATCACTGCTGACACCTCACCAAACCAGCTAACCTCCATTTCATCGTCATTCGTGAAAAAGACCCCAAGATACTCCATCGCTTGGGGCAGTGACTCACTCCCAGCACGGAGGGTTCAATGCCCCGTTTTCCATCGGTGAACCATGGCCTCAGGCCTGGAGGTACTGACTCATCCGGACCGCTAAACACCGGGCTGAAAACCGCCCCAGGGTGCGCTGAAGCTCACGGTGCAGTGGAGCCAACAGAACCACATCATCTGCAAAGAGCAGAGACACAATCAAGAGACTCCCAAACCGTAAACCCTGCTTCTCCCAGTGAGCCTTGAGATTCCTTACAATGAAAATCACAATCGGAGGACAACCCTGGTGTTGGCCAACAACCACTGGAAATGTGTTGGACTTTGTGCCAATGTTGTGTGCAGAAAGACCAATGTAATGCACTCAGAACTTACAGTAAACGAATGGCTCCAGATGGTGCTTGTTATTCAATTAGAGACGTCTCTTTAGATTACATAATACAGAAACATCACACACACACACAACAGAGGCATTATAAGCCACGTGCTTTTAGGTTACACGTGTACTTGTGTCGCACTAGATAACTAGTTTTAATATCCAACCAGAGTGCATAGCGAAAGCTTTCTTTCCAACAGCTTGTGAAACCAAAAATACTTCAGTTTTGGCGTAACACATGTTATGCCACCTGTGTTCAGTGTTTCTTTCATCGCACCATCAACTGTGGCCCAGAATTCCTTCAAAAGATGCCTTTAATAAATCGTTTTGGAAGTGGTGGATTTTCCCCCCCTAAGAACCGAGAGAGGATTTGTCTCGTAGGGTTGATGTCGTCTGCTGGATCTACCGCTACTTGCGTGATCCTTCCCACAATGCATTTGCATAAAGTCGGCGCACGTTGCTGTTCACGTGCAGAATTTCATTAAACGACGGGAGAACTGCACTGCCCAACCTGTGAGCATATCTCCCAGGCATTTAAAACCACATGCAGACGTCTCAGCTCATCTGGTCCAGCGTGAAATACAAACATGCTCATTCAGGAATGCATCACTCTCAATCCAGCCGGCACAAGTGGAATTTAAAAGCCGATGACTTCTGTTTGATTTAATGTCTGCTGTTGAAAAGAGCGCTTGCTGCTCTGGTCCCTGCTGTATGCATAAAAAAAGACAAGGCACTGAGTAAATAAACATAAATATTATCTCCCCCATCACAACAAATGTAATATTTAAAAGTAAAATTCAAATTGGTTTAATAGGACTCTGTTCATATGATCTCCTATTCTGCCTGATCTGTGACAGGTCTTTTCATCTCCTCTGCGCTGGGTAAACTGTGTGACCAAAATAGTTTTCGCTGCTAAATGTTTCAGTAATAACTCTACAAGCTGTCTTTGTGCAAAAGGATTATCATTTATTAAGTGTATATTTCATGCTAACAAAAGACTTTCACTTGCCTAGTGTGGATGTCACAATGTCCGATTGTTTCGGGACAATCGTGTCGGACACTTTTTGGGAAGTCAGAAGCACTTTTACATCTGGTAGTGTAACGCCTTTTTTCATCCCTTTCGCACCTTTGACATCTTTTCCTAAGGATCCTAATGCACTGTGTGTCTTTTACTTGGAAGAGTGTGAGGCGGTGCACTTTCTGTTCCGAAGGCTCTTATGTTTCGGTCTCAATATACAATTTACATATTTTTCTGTAGCCCTTATTTGATGCCTTACATTTGATTTGTAACAGTATATATAAGTTAATATTCACACGGGGTAGGCAAAGACCAAAGCCTGTGTCATTCAAATGTAATCGTCTCAAAAACGATGGTGAGTGGCCTTTTGATTTATTCAACACTGTTCCAAAGCTATGCAAAGCATTTGCATTAAGCTTTCCCAAAAAAGCAGACCGAAAGCATGTATCGTCTGCTTCATTTGGTTTTCTGCTCTCTTCAGTTGACAGAACAGACTTTAACAAGCCAGGCACCATTTATTTTATTTATTTTTTTGTATTTTTCATTTAAAATTGGACGCTAATGCAGTTTATTTTAGTGAAATGCTAAAAGAGCCGATCCACTGATCACAGATCCTGAATTTAATTAATGCCAAACTTAAAAATCGACTCTACTGCACCACCACTTACACCGCTACGGAACATCCCATAATTAGCTGACGGATTAAGGTGCACCTTACAGTTTAGCAGATCACAGCCACATATTATAATTAAAGTAATTAGGTCCCCTATCTTCTCTCCGCTTCGTTAAATTCTCTCCCAGTAAACTCATAATATTGAGGCTGTGGAAAAGAGATGGCAGTCTGCCTCGGTGTTACTTGTATTACGTGGAAATATGAAACTTTGAGATGGTGGTGGGGGAAAGTGCAATGATGATGCAGCACATTACAGATGAGAGGACGCTAGATACCAATATTGGTTTACTCTGCAAATGTTAATTGTATGCCCTTTCAAAAAAGGTTATTTGTCATAAAATATGCACGAATCATGCTTATTGGTACTTGTGTGGCATAAATGATCCATTCAATGTGTGCTGGACGACACCAGAACAGACCCCAGATCCATTTTTAATGAAAGGGAAAGGGTTTGGAATCGTTGGAAAAAAGTATTATATTACCAATACCAGTACAGTACCCGTAAAGTGATACTGATCCCAAAAGCGTACTTTGTTTGATGTCATTTTTTCTCCTTTTCCTTTCTCCTTTTATACCCATCATGTGAACGGAAGCGTTGAGTTGCGTAAAATGCCACCACCACGGTGTTTATTTCTATCAGCCGCCACAGGCGTTTAGTAGAGCCACCCTTTAGTGGCATCTCTGCACTCTGAACCGCCAACTCCGTCAAATCTGCCGCGCTCGACTTCACCACACCCCGTACTCTATGTGTTGTAGCTGCTGTGGCAGCGGACCAATCACACGTCACATTAAATCAAAGAATGATCGCTGTGGTTAGCTGCAAGCAAAACCCATACGAGTTGGTGTTTACATGCTAACCCTAGATTGTCAAAACCTCTCGGCCCCCCAAAGACCTATCCAAGCCTCAACCATTCCAGGTCAATGCCTCAACCATCTTGCGGGAGTTTTGCAAATGGAGGAGACACGATCAAACAAATAGTCCGTTCTATTTATAGATCAAGGTACCGAGGATCAAATACCTGTAGCGTTGGACTGGAAAAGTTTCAGTCTGCTTGTTTATTTGAGTCGATACCTCGATAGTAACGAGTACCGATACTCAGCCCTACAAGTTTTGTCAAATAATGTAAAATCCACGTACCGTCTCAAGACTGGAATAATAATGAGAAAGGGCCGGAAAAGAGGAGCTGCACAAATAAAAGGCTTTTGGTGACGGAGTGAACAATAAAATACAACCATAAAGGGAGACTAAGCGCATCACATGGGTCTTGACAAAGAACACACCGATATATGTCATTTTTAATCCACACCGAGAGGACTTGTAAACATTGATTTACAACTGGTTGGAGAGCAGTTTGGGCATATGATATCTTGGTAAAATACATCCTCATCGGCCGTGTAGACATTGGTTTATATAGAAGGTAAAAAAGACAATTTACTTTGTGCAACAGTGCAGAACAAAGAATAAGAATCCATGAAACCAGATAATTATGTTTTCACTTTCGTCGCTACTCAAAATTAGAACTTAAATTTCCAATTAGACAATAATTTAAAGCTAATGAGTATAAGGTGTTCATGTTAATGGCCTGCTGATGTATTTCACTGCAGCTCAGGAGCTTCTTTAACGCTCATGTTTCATTGCATTGTTCAGCCAAGTAATATTTAAAACCATTTTAGTGAACCGACATTGCGTCAAAGCACCGCCAGGATGTAGAGTGAAGTGTTGGTCAGACCTGATTGATACGGCTTGCAAAAAATAATCACATCTTTGGCATTAATGTTTAAACCTTAATTATGTTGTTGTCTTTAATAAGCCTTCATCCGCAAATGGACGACTGTGCACTGACAGAGTCACGGTCAATTTACCAGCTATACTTAGCTTTCAACTACATCTCGCAGTCTTCAGCAAGAGAAACCGGCTCAGATGTCGTCCGATAAGATTACAAGTTACTTATTCAGACAGCGAATCAAGTCAATTATTTAGCTAATTTCAATTTGCTGATAAAGACTATGAGACAAGGCCAGTAAATGGACCTTGAGTTGATGTTTTGTCGTGCGAACTGAAATCACAAGAAGACTAACATTTTTATTTGTTCTCCATATAGGTAGAAGAATGAATAATGAGGGAAGCATGTCTTTAGTGAGAACTGAAGCTTTAAATCCAGTGGGTGAATAAAGAGTTAAGGTCGAGAGAGAAAGTCTGAGCGAGGAAAAGGGAGAAAGCGCGGCTGGCTTCCTATCAACAGAGCAATCATTTGGTATGCAGCAGCAATGATGAGGCTAATTGATCGCTCAACCAGTTTTCCACTAACTACCCTCTGCAACAGCTCCAGCAGGGCTCTGCCGGTGAAATGACACATCAATAGTTGTTGCAGCAATTATATGCCGCATCTCCCCGTTGCCTTCCTTCCACTCTGTGAACAGTTTCATCCCCAAGAGGGCAGAAGTCGATACACAGCTCACAAAAACACAGTTGTTCACGTCTGCAAGGCTTTACTTTTGAAATCAGCCGGCTCTTCTTTGCTTCGGAAATGTCAAATTATAATTTTCATAATGTGTGTCACTGCACGTCAGTGTTTGTTGCAGACTGACTGCAGGAATGAGTGACTGGAATACAGTTTTACAAATGTAATATATATATGTGTGTGTGTGTGTGTGTGTGTGTGTGTGTGTGTGTGTGTGTGTGTGTGTGTGTGTGTGTATTTTTTTCAATTCCTGGAAGAAACAAAGTTCTATATTACTTTGTTTGACATTTTGGGACTTATTAAACTTATTTGTTTTCTGGGAGGAGAAGGTCAATATCTCCCACATATCTCTCTGTTTTGTCAAATACAGCCAGCAGCTGGTTAGCGTAGCTTAGCTCAAGGTGTCGTAATGATACAGAAGGTAAGCGACAATTCTGATTGTCCTTTACATGTTGTATTTCTTGGCTGGGACCAGCTAATTCCTGCAGTTGCTCAGAGCCAAGAGCCTCGTTTCACTTCAATTTCTGTACAGATGAAACTATCAAGACATAATGTGTTAATTAGTAATCTCTCAGAGGTGCTGGTCTATGTGTTTTTTGCTCCTGTTGGACTGAACGAGCTGTTTCCCTCGGTTTCCGGCCTTTATGCTACGCTACTGAAAGCTAACTAGCTGCTGGCTGTTGGCTTACGTAAACCAGAGTGGTTTCAATCTTCTCCTGTAATGACTCTCCCCAGTACGCCTTTGTTATATATCCGGTGGCAGCCGGTCTTCTATCTTCACCACAGTACTTTACCACAGTAGTCAGCGCTCAGTACATCCTTCATCACTCCCACTGCACTCACAAGACAAAGCTCCAGTGCCTCAGGGTGGAAAATGACTACCGGCTAGTGTTAAGGTGGCAAAATGGTCGTCATTAGACATCGACATTATCATCAAAGTCTCATCAGTGAATGGAGAGATGAGTGAGGAGTGTGTGTGTGTGTGTGTGTGTGTGTGTGTGTGTGTGTGTGTGTGTGTGTGTGTGTGTGTGTGTGTGTGTGTGTGTGTGTGTGTGTGTGTGTGTGTGTGTGTGTGTGTGATCAGGCCTGGAAGAGTGAACTAAGAGAAGATTGCTGCATGTCAGAGTTGGTTCGGATTTATTAGAGATTTTGCAGAAACCAGGCTGAACAACCTCAGAGCGCCAGCATCTTTTACTTCTCTCTTTTGATCCTGTGTAACTCCGATGACGCCAGTCTGGAGACACAACATCAGGCACTTGCTTTTCATTGTTCTATCCAGCTGAAGTTTTTTTTCTTTGTTCTGTAATTTTGTGCACACACTTTTCTGGGTCCTTTTGTTGCAAAGTCCTGCAATTAGCTTTGTTAATGAACTTCATTCTAGTAGCTTTCATCCGTCCAGTTGAAAGACACCGGCAGCTCATTGGGATCTTAATAAACTACATTTAATTCAGTGTCACTTCCAGCAGAGATTGATGGATTTGTATTCTTTATTCTCTCTGCTGGTGTCCATATTACTTACTCATGAAATCATTTGGTTTGCTTTCCTTCCCAATTGCTGTTTAGGTTTCTCAAGGCAGCTTTGTCAGAAGTAAATTATGATTTCATAAATGCTGTTTTTTTGTATGTTGCAGTGGTTTTGGATTTCAGTGCCGCTGATAGCAAACTTCTTCCCCTGGAATAGTACGAGACTTGTATTTGCGTTAATCAATTAAATCTTGATCTCAGGGTTGCTTTGCAGTTCTTCTCAAGGTGGACAGGGATATATTATTACGCACAAAGATCAAATGATCACTTTATTTATGAATAACATATTTATTGGACTAAATAATAACTAAACTTCTAAACTGAACATAAATTAATAATCAATTAAGGAAACAATATAATGGGAATGGATGGAGGACAGAATGAAAAGTACAATGAATACCAAATATTATGAACCACAAATACATAAAAAGGGTTGCATATCACCAGGCAGAATCTGGGCCTCTTATCATTGATTGAAGTTCATTAAAGTTTTTCAATCCATCATTTGATACCTTAAATTTAGCTCAAAACATGTAGGCACCGTTCAGCATTTGAGACTCTGAGAAGCCACAGGGAAGCTTGTGAAGCTTCTTTATTATAGTTTATTTTGGCTCTTTAGCTTAAGATATTTTCATCTCAGGATATTTCATAATTTTGGTTTAAGAGGATCAAAGTCATTTACATTTGTATATGGTATTCTTTCACCTGCCGGTCCTCGTGGGCGGACAGGAAGTAAAGCTGCATCCAGTGGCGGCTGATCCTCTGTGGCTATCTCTGCATCTGGGAAGTTGTCGGATGATTGTAGTTTGTTGAATCCCATTAATTCATCTCTCTCCCCGTGGCGGTTCGTTCAGCTTTCTCTGATATCTTCAGAACCTGGTCGTCTGATCACCCCAGCAGTGGGCATTATGGCACCGTTGCCAGTTTAAAATGTCTTTCATCTCAGAGTCTTTTATTTTACGGTCTCTTGTTCTCAATAATTGCTGGAATACATCTTCAGCACGTTGGTGCGCCGCATGTCGGAGCTGCAGACGACAGGGTTGTAGATGATAAGCGATCTCTGACGTCTTCTTGCTTTATCTTCCTCAGAAAGGGAGTGCAATGTTATGTTGGAAAAGGCTAACCACTCCCAGCCTATCAACTATCTTAATTATATGATTTAACTTTATTTTACCAATTTAATACTAGTTACTTACTTCTAGTCAATTCTTCCATCTTTCAAATGTGAGTTATCTCAGCTGCCGAACGCTACCAACCACTTTGATATAAACCTCTGAATGACACCTGTTTATTTAAAGATTGACTGAATTTAACAACTCTACAAAATTAAAAGACATTATTATCATGATGCAGACAGACCTATGAGATACATGTGCACCTGTATGCATAATTAATCAAAGTATTACATTAATCTCAACATGTCAGCACAAATCAGTGTCCTGTGTGAGAGGCACAATAAACTCGGACTAGCATATGAAGTAAAAGTGTATTTAAGTGGTTTACCACAACTAGATGTGTCTCTGTCTTCAGGAATGTGGGTGCTTGTAGAGAAGTGGGGGCCGTAAAACATGGCGGGGCCGGCCTTCAGCTCTTTAGTGCCGTGAGTTGGTAAATTGAGAGTCTAACCACTTTGTGACCTCTAGGTTCCTGACGGTAGTCTCTGGACAAAGTGTATTAGTTCAGATGCTGTCATATAGACGTTTGAGTCGTATCAAGAGAATCCTGTGTCCGTGGCAAAAGGAATAAATTCTCCAGATTGTGAGTACAGTAAATGTCAACGCGCTCAGAGAAACATCAGGCTACAGTATGAATCCTCTTTTTATTTTATTTTTGGACAGGTAGCAACAAATCATAGAAATACAAAGCCACAGAGAATATATATTGGCCATGTCTGGGTATGAGCGGTACAGCCGGCAGCAGGCAGAAGCAACAACAACACAGGTCTAAAAATAGAACATAAGTAATTTAGAGTGACAAGATCTGAGAGTGTTGGAGTGAAAATGAAACAGCATGTCATGCTTTGATCACCTCAGAATCGTGTCTTTTATTACCAATTAAAGCGTTATGACTTACCTCCCCTGTCAGACGTGTTGTAGAAAAGTCCTGCAGAGATTTATTTTTGTGTGCAGTTTAAAAGGTGCTGAATTGCAAATTCAGAGCACATCTATGATTGAGCGTTTGCCGGGCTCTCAACATGGCGGAGCTGGAGCCGTCGACACCCAGCGAACAGGTGCTTAGTTCAATGTTGTAAAATGAATTCCTAAAATGTAGAGAGTTCCTTTTTTCCTTAATTTTCCTTAAGCACAATGTTTCCAGGACGCTAGTGCAGGTTCATGCCTTATTCTTTCTTTCTTATCTTTTCTACAGACACTCATTCCTAGAAAATATGTATGAAATGGTTGCTTTTAAAAACAGGTTGAATTAGTTGATCCTAACTTGATATAAGACAACAAGTGAGATGAAAGGCTGAGTCACTCAGCCTGTATTTCCCAGCTTGATTATTTCTGTGGAGGTAGTGCATCTGTCTGCGCTTGTGGATGTATTCTCAGACATTAACAATCGTTTGGTGTTGTTTTTCGTCTTTTTCTTGGCATTACAGTAACTGTTTGTTCATTGAACCTGTTTTCTGAAGTTTATTTTGACAAGCAAATGTCAAGAGTGCAATGCGGATATATTCATGATTTGACACTTACTAACAAGTCCTGTTTCCAAACAACAGAACGAGGCAAAATAAAGTGCACATCTCCTGAATATAGTTATAAAGGTTATGGAGTTGGTTTGTACAGATGGGAATCACATAAAGTCAAGGAAGTGAGCAGAAGGAAGTTCTTTACACAACAAAAAAAATCCACATATCTTTCCATCTTTTGCTTTGTTTGACAGCAGAGTCATATTTCATGGAGCAGCTAACAGGGACTCAGGCCTGGTGAAAGTCTTAGTTAGTTCCTCAGCTGTGACTTTCTTCCAGCTGACAGATGAAATTTGTGGCATTTTCGCCGTCGCCTCATCGATCCGCCTGGTATCGCTGTCATTTATGCAAACTCCTCCGAGAACCTGAACCCAATCGACCCGAGGAGATGAGAAGAAGATCGCTCTCGGTCTGTCTCACACTCGCCCTCTCGGTTTTTCCTCACACTTTCACGCCTCAGAACAACACACACACACACACACACACACACACACACACACACACACACACACGAATAAGAAGTCAAAGGAAGCGGAAATTCGTTTAAAGCTGACATTGCAGTTCCTATTAAGCAATGAATACATCATTAATGTTGTTCTGAATTACATGATCTTTTCACAAAAGTCCGAAATAAAACGATATGCTACAGCAGAAAGTTAAATACAAGACAGGCCATAGCACTTTGGCTGCTTTTAGTGCATGTGAACAATGAATACATAATTACAATTGCTACTGAATGTATAGATAATGCATCCAGAGGGTTCAATATACATAAAGAGGAAAATAGCACCATTGTTCTTTACTTCACTGTGGCTCAGCTTCTCACAGCTCTCTTAAACCTAGCTACCAGCCTCAGCAAGCAGCTCTGGCCCAACCACTGGCAAAGTTAGCAGCTAGCTGGCGAACACCGCGGAGGATTTAGCAGTCGAAGAGTCACATATTTCCCCCAGGAGTCGGTGGAGACGAAGTTAAAGCAGAGTGAATATTGTATATTGTGTCACAAGGTGTGTTAGTGTGTTTACAGCTCGGAATTATGCATATTTAAGGAAAAATGCTTCTCGGTTAAAGTGGTGTCCCTACTGTACAGCGATGACTTCATCGTTGCGGCTTCCTGTCGTAAACACATCAGACCCTCCTGTGCTACCGGGAGATCCAAAGAACTGTTACTGATCAGCGTGGGTAGTCTCCTCGATGTTTCCAGAACTATTTGTGCTCGTTGACAGTTATTCATTTCAGTCATGCTGGACAAATTAGTATTTGTAAACTTTCTACACCCCTTGCTGTGATTGTTGCTCATGTCCATATGAACAAGACGTATGACATAAATGTGCTACACATAGCACAGAATTGCATGACACAGATCATCCAGTGTTGGGACCGTTTCAAAGGGTTAATTCGTAAGCTGAACACACCTCGACAGAGATAATTCCGCCTTAAGGCAGGACTTCCTTTAATGGCTGTGGTACTGCCTTCGTATCGTCTGGGAGGCAGCACTGCCTCAGAGGATCAGTTAAGGTTAAGAAAGTCCCCAAAATAGTGTGGCTTGTACTCCTCACAAAGCCTCCAAAGTCCCGACGGTTGACTAGTATTATACATGTTTAGGATTTGGTTCTTTATCATTGAAACTACGGTCTATTCATCTTATTGTATTCCATAAATACGGATACATTCAAATATTGTGAGTATTGACCGCAACTATTGTCTGATACCTGCAGTCCCGCTTTAGAATAATATCGGCTTCTTGCATGTTGCCGGCATGCAAGATTCGACACCTGCTAATCCCTCATGAGGACGATGATGAGACTATTGGCAGACTTTGTCTCTCAGGCAGCCATTGTCTTTTTACTTTACACATACAAAGATACACACACACACACACACGCACACACACACTCTCTGACCATTTGTCAGGCACATTACACTGATGAGTGTTGACACGGGTGTATTGATTCATGGGGATCTTGACAGTCTCTGCTCGTGTTTACTTTGTTACATGAAAGAGCAAAAACTGCATGTATTTGTTACTTTGGTGTGTGTGTGTGTGTGTGTGTGTGTGTGTGTGTGTGTGTGTGTGTGTGTGTGTGTGTGTGTGTGTGTGTGTGTGTGTGTGTGTGTGTGTCAGCAGACCCCACAGCATTATGATTAGTGCGCGTCGTCTGCAGAAGTGTGCCGATGACTCTCGGGATGTTATGGAGATTTTAGCTCCTCTAACAGTTACGTCTGCTCCATTCCCTTCCTAAGCTGATGAGAGACTGAGGGGACTGAATAATTTAGACATGTGGAGGAAAAGATGTTTAATTTCGGAGTAAACTGAATTTTCTCCACTTTATTTGGCTCCTCGCAGTTTGCCTCTGCTCTCGGACGTTTCATTGCTCATTAAAAAAAATAGACGAGGAGACGCGAGACGAGAGAGGTCCAAATGCCGGGACAGATTGTAACACCCTGTGGAACAAACTTGTGATTTTTAGCTTATGAATAAATGACTTCACTTTGTTGCTTCCATTTGATCTCATTACATTGAGCCGCGGGAGACGTTGCTCTGTCTGTCCACTGATCTCGGTCCAGACTGGAATATTTCAATAATCAATGGATGGATTAACATGAAATTTTGCATTCGTGTTCCCAAGAGGATGAATCATAATTACTTTGGTGATTCTCTGACCGTGAGGTTAATGTTTGTGGTTTTGAGTGAAAATGTCTCAGTAGCTGTTGAATGGATTGCCGTTCAATTCAAATCCAAATAGTGCCCCAATGTTGGGTGAAATGTAACCACCGTGTTGATTCTTAAACATTTCCTTTTGCCTTATCATCCGGTCAAAATTTGTATTTCGGTCCATATTTTTGTTTATGATCAAACTAATTACTTTTTGTTCCAGTGCGACATTTTTGTTCAGTCTTTCAGGCTGAATTAGGCATCACGCAACAATAAATTGTTGCCCAAAGGAAGGGAAACAAATGTTGCAGATTAAAACATATACATGCAAAATACATTAAAAACTATTGAACCAAAAAAATAGATACATTTAATATTCCGCGTACAAAAAGGTGACGATGATATTCCCATTAAAAGGTCAGAAAAGTCAAATAGCACAGGGAATAACTCTGTCTGAGTACCTCTTGATTGTACTGTTCTTTAGTTCCCTCTCTTGTTGAGTCAGGCTCTGTGGCTGTCAGCAGTGTGTGGGGGGAATAAACACATAGGAATTAAAAATATAAAAAAGCACTTGTCAAACTAAATCCTTTCATCTCGCGGCGAGGCATGGCAAGGCATAAAAAGTAGATGTCATAGTTTCAAAGAAAGATTTCGCCCCTCCTCTTCTCTCCCTGCGCCTCCTCTTCTGATTCTGTTGACGGACTTTGGTCCAGAGTAAACAAAGGCATTCCCACAGTTCACAGCGCTGAATTATTTACTCTTTTTTTTTTTTTTTTTTAAAGAGGCCACACATCGCTCGGTTTATCACGGCAGAGAGAGAGAGAGAGAGAGAGAGGGAAGAGCCGCTCGTGGTTTTTCATGTGGAAATGTAAAGGCCATTTCTGTCCCCTAACTCTCTCTCTCTCTCTCTCTCTCTCTCTCTCTCTCTCTCTCTCTCTCTTTATCTCTCTCTCTCTCTCTCTCTCTCTCTCTCTCTCTCTCTCTCTCTCTCTCTCTCTCTCTCTCTCTCTCTCTCTCTCTCTCTCGCTGCCGGTGAGCTGGGGATCACTGTGCCGTCAGATTTTGCCTCTCTGGATGGCCGTGTGTATTTTTGGGACAGATTTAAAGGTCAATCTCATGCACAACAGTTTGCCTGTGTTATTTTTATCCCCAGCAATACGAGGCATCGACTGATCTCTCATTTATGAGTGTGGAGCAGCAATGACGCCCAAACTGGACACATCCAGGTTCTAACAGCGGCCACTCTGCACAGCTGTGTGCCAGCATGCCTATACACCACATATTTACATACCACAGCTCACTTACTTGTCACACGGCCGTGATTTGCATTTCTCCGCTGATTAGCTCGTCTAAGCTGATTTGAAAAGAGAACATCATTTTAATAAATGATTGCTGCAACATGAACGGTTTTCATGGTTTGCATCAGGTAAGATTAGGCAACAACGATAAAACTATTTACACATTCTTACTCTTAACTCGTCAAATACTGTCGCTCGGTCCGCGCTCAGCGGCCCGACGCTGCTTCAACTGTGGCGCTCTGGCATCGGCTTTGGACATGTCAGTTTCTCCGTCCGACGTAGATTTACTTATTTTTTAAGTTGACTTAAACAAACCAAATTAATTTGTTAGGTTAAGGCAACGAACCTACTTCTGGTCATGGAAAAAAAGCTTGGTAAAGTACAGGAGTAAAGCTCCAAAACACGGTGAAAAGGCCAATGTGGACGTTGTTTCCCGCAGGATACGGACGGCAGCATCCTGGATGGAAGTCCTGTGTTTGTTTGGCCCGACCAACCTCCTCTCCCTTAGTCGTTTAGAGCGTTTACTAAAGGAGCGGGTGGGTTTTTATTGGAGTTGGTTGTCTTCTCTATTCGTCACAGAATACATTTCAATATATTGAGTGTTAGTGTTGATAACAACCCTCCTATCATCATCACATTTCCCCACTTTACCTCATGTTATGATCTGCTGCTGTTTCATTTCCTAGCCTCCGCTTTCCTTTCCAAACACCACGTCTGGAACACAGCGGTTTTAACACAGTCCGTGCCGAGCTGTGAGGGGTGCAGCCTGTCTCCCTTCGGTCTCCATGCTGTAATAACGCCCGATTATGAATATGTCTAACAGCTAACAGGTTTCTCTCCTCTCCGTTGCAGGTCATCTATGCACTCAACACGAAAAACGACGAACACGAGGCGGCCATCTCCACTCTGAAGGAGGCCCACGAAGAGGAGGTGCAGCAGATTCTGTCGGAGACCAGAGAGAAGATACTACAGGTCTTTACGCTTGATGTAATTAATGAAACACTGACGTCTTACTTTTCCCTGAAGTTGATGTTGATGAGTTTTACCATCTGTCCTGTGTTGATTAGTTCGATAGATGTTTACTTCAATGTTTACAAAGAAGGGAGCAGAGGGATAAAGAGATAAAGCAATGTTTTTAGATGTAAGCAGTGGTGAGAGAACTAAAGGATTTAGATCTTTTTAGTAATCATACCATAATTGAAAGATTCAAATCACTTGTTATTTCTAGTAAAGGTGGAGCTATACAGAGTAAATTTACCAATAAATGTAGTCGAGTAAGGGTAAAAAAGTTATTATTATGTGCCTCTGAAATATTGTTGAGAAAGTATTAAAGCAGCATGAATATAAATATGTGCTAAAGTGAAAGTACATCAAAATTGTATTCAAGAACAGTTACTTTCCACCACTGCGTGTAAAAGAGTATTATGTTCAATAGTAACGTAAGCGCTGCTTCCTGATGGGGGAATAGTAAATGCATATTACAGTTTTGCTTGTTAGCGTGATTGACAACTCGTGAGTCATAAGTAACATTTTTCGCGTGAAATAGATGAATTAGTGGAGCGGGAATTCCTCCTCTTTGATACGAGTGGGCTTTGATTACTTCTTGACTATTGATTCAAGACTTTAAGTATCTAAAAAGCCAGCGGGGCGCTTTTGAAAATGCGATCACACTCAGGTCCGTCCGTCACGAGGAGCCGGCATCGCTGTACATCTTACAGTCATCTCCCACTCACTAAACTACAGTACGTCTCTGCACTGCAGCGGCACACTCGCACATGGCAGCTGGAGAGCCGGGGAGCCGAGATCACATCCAAAACGAACTCATCAATATTTAATCCACTGACAATTAATTATTTACGTCTATATGTCATCTCTCCTTGTGGGAATTAGTTGCTTCCCTGACAGCGATGTGACCAACATTGAACAGCCGAACACTTATTTACAGACATTTACATGCGATGCTTTTCCACTGTATTTCCTCTCGCTCGGGAAACCTTATTATTATTTGTGTATATCTTTATATTTCTTTTTTTTCTGCCGTGTTTGTTACTGTGGCTTATGTGTGAGCAGATAACATGAAATGATAGAATTTCTTTTCCACATTGCACCACCAAATATTTCTGCCGTTTCCTCACAAACCAACCGCATTTCAGCTCACACAATCGGGCCCGCGATCCTATCACCGTCACATGAGGATTTCAAATACTTTCCATTGTTCAATCAACAGTACAAGAGCAAGATCAGCGATGAGATGGACCTGAAGAGGCGGATCCAGTCTCTGGAGGAGTCCATGGAGCTTCACGAGAGGATGAAAAGACAGGCTTTGGCAGAGTTTGAAGGCTACCGTCAGAGGGTGGAGGACATGCAGCTTTGCACCGAGGCCCAGGTAGACAGAGGAATGATGCAGTGTTTGTGTGTGTGTGTGTGTGTGTGTGTGTGTGTGTGTGTGTGTGTGTGTGTCGAGGCAGCGGTGCCTGGCCCGATGCAGCAGGTAATTAGTACTAATGTCTGTTTCTGTCTGCTGCTGTGAGGCTGAGGAGTTTTCTCTTGTCCGTCAGCATCACCACTCTGTGTGGTTGTCTGGAGATTCGACTCAGTAGTCATAGTGATCAGAGCTTCCTTTCACCAGTGATTTCAAGTGTCTTGTGTTCAAATAAAATCCAGATGAGTTTGAATACGCTTTTTGTGACATAACGTAATGTGTGTTTCAGTTGGCCACGTCACAAATGATGATTTTAATCCGTCTTGGTCCTCCCAGGAAGCAGAGCTACTGGATCACTGCTGAATAACAAGAAGAAGAAGAAGAAGAATAGCATTCTAACTAAAGTCACAACAATATCAGTTAAAGGTGCACACACAGCATGAATATAGCAGCAAACAACTATTAGCTATGTAAAGATATAGTGGATTGATGTCTACCTGAGCAGAGAATGAAGTCAACACAACAACATGAATAATACCCACGCAGATCCGTCAGTGATTGCACTGATCAGGGATCAGATAAACACTACAACAGTTCACTATCTTGAAACAAAGAATCCTTTCAGAGTAATTTCAGAGTAACCCCAGCTGCCATATCACAGTGGGTAGATCTTTTGAGTGGCTTTAACACATCTCGCTTGCTGACATACTGTAGTTACAGCGCGGAGTGGTAAATATTATAAATGCATCTTGGAAAGCGACTTTCATTTTTGAAATGAGACGCCCTTTTGGCACCTGCCGAGGTGCTTTTAACGATGGATTTTCAATTTGCACACAACAGCGGTGTTTCCATTCACATATTTCGATGGGCATTTTGAAGTATTGCGTTAGAAAACAATAACATTTGCTAAACTTCTATTTTGTGGCAAAGTTTTTCCGCTCGCTTAAGGTCCTTTTTTACCTTTTTGTTGAAAAAGAGTTGATTCGCTAATTGATATGTCGGAACGCCTTTGCCTCGTAAATTCGGTGAACAATAAACTCACATGACTAATCAGCTGGTTCCACTAGGCGTCTTGGATATACATTCATATTGTCTCTGACATAACCAACTGAATTCACTGCAAACCGGTTTCTTTTACGCAACATTTCAAGTTTGCTGAAAATTCGCCTCACCTGTGTGGAAACACAGCTATTATGTCTACACCTACAATCCACATGTCAGCAAGTGTTTGACCTTTTCCCTGTGTGTGTGTGTGTGTGTGTGTGTGTGTGTGTGTGTGAGACAGTGAACATTGCAACAAATCGATACAGTCGTCAGGATGAATAGACAGATGGATGAGATTAGTGTATTGATTTTAATACAGTACAGCGGGTCGAGGATGTGCAGCTCTGTGTTCAGGAACAAAGGAAAGCATGGAATAAAGCGATGACTCTAGTGGCACGCCAAGGCTCATGCAAAGGTGTGTTCGTGCTAGCGTTATCGTCCCAGTGGCAGCTGATGAATGTCAGCTTGTATGTCTGTAACTGCATTTATTAATACTTACATTTTCAGCATCAGATCAGTCATTCCGGGTCTCTGTGTTACATGAAACTCACCACTGGATTGATCCTTTATTTAGCTTGTGCTTTCAGGTGCAAATTGCACCACGTAGTTAGCGTGTGTCACTGATTGTGTAATTATCTGCTGCCTTCTCATAAGTGAAATGCTAATTTCAGACTGTGCTGGCAAATTAAATGAAAGGCGTGAATCTGTATATGTAAATCCGTCCCGGGGAGATGTTTATCATTTGGCTCATCTGCTTCGTGAAAACGATAAATGTAGAGACCACCCTTTAAGTCATTTGCTATTAAAAACGACGTTGTGTTACATTTGTGGACACCCATTTGTGGAGCGCTTACTGTTAACATGTTGGGCTTTCAGTTGAGAGTGTTTTCTGGTTTTCAGTTCTAATTTAGAGAAGCCAGAAGGTCAAATTCCCCCGAGCGGGAGCATCGCCACTTGGCTTTGCCCTCTTTTTCAAAAGCTCACCCAGAGTGTAAGAGGTCTACCGACCCATATATCAACCCTGTAAGCCCTGTGCCTTCATTCCCTGCTCTTCTTTGGCAGCACACGCAGCGCGTGGTCTCCATGTCGCGGGAGGTGGAGGAGATGCGGCGGTCCTTTGAGGAGAAGCTGCGCACGTTCAGCCAGGCCCAGACGCAGTTTGAGCAGGAGAAGAGGGTCGCTCTGGAGGAGCTAAAGGGCCAGCACAGGCAGGAGGTCCAGGAGCTCCTGCGCAGCCATCAGAGTCAGAACGCAGACTACAGTAAAGACCAGGAGAAACTGGGGCAGCTCCATAAAGCCGAGGTAACGCACTCACTGCAGCGAAAGTAGAGCAGAAAAATGAAAGGCCAGGCAACAAAGTAATTCACAGCAGAGACAACCGGAAGAAAGTGGGGCAGCTGTGATTAACACACCATTTTCTGTCGTTTAACCTGCGACCTCAACTCTGACTCTTACCACATGTAATGATCCGCAATTATACAAAGGAGGAGGGGGGGAGGATACTGGACAACGGTAGTTTTATCTCTGCTCATATGTTGTGTGGTTCCAGGTGGAGTCTCTGACGGAGCGGGTGGAGGAACTCAAACAGGACAAAAAGAGATTGGTGGAGGAGTACGAGGCCAAACTCAGCAAGGTACTATCGCCACTGTGGCGGACATTTGCTGCTCGCACACTGCCAACGTTTTCGGATTTGGAGTATAAGGCTGTAAACACTTCTATGAAGTGGTTTAAATAGGTACATTTTATCAAGTAAATACATTTATGTATACACTTAATGAATGCAGAGTCGGTCCTGTTCATAATCAGATGATAACCTTCAGCAAATGCATCTGCAAATGAGTTTTCTAATATGTTGAGGGGAAGCGGTTATTCATTTTCTGAGCCACAAACGTCAGGTTTTACATCAGGCTCCTGTTCTCTGAATTGAAATCACTCCTCAACCCTAAAACTATCTGAAATTCAGTTTTTGTTAAAGAACAAATTATTGATGAATATATGTAAATTTTACGATTTGTCCCAAGATCGAGTGAGTATATCGTTGCTGTCCTGTAGATGTCTCATCTGGTATTTCTTGAGTTGCTTTAACAGTACAATAAGGACAGGCTCCAAGGTGTTGCTGAAAGTGAAACAGGCTCTGCCAAAGCAAGTAATTGTTTAAAAAGAACCACGTTTACATTTATTGGCACTATTACACTGAGCTTGCTCAAAGTGAAGGCTGTGAGCTGCAGACTTGTGTACAGCGAAAGCCACGGTTTAATCACTGCATTTTAAAAGCTATTAATTTCAATAAAATAACCTCCTCATTGACAGTGAACACTGTCAGCCAAGACATCTTGGCTTCAACTTTAACTCGTGTTGATTATTTTCACATGAGATCGCATTTTGATGAGAACGCTTTTCCAATCTCCCAAAACGGCTTCAAACTCCAGTCCCAATTATTCATGAAGAAAAAAAGAGAGAAAAGTAAAGAACCAAACTAATCAGTCTCCATGCTGTCAGCTTCACGTTTTCTATTTGGAGGTAGGAGCTTTTGTTCACCAGTCTTCTCTTTCCCAGGCTCAGGCTTTTTACGAACGCGAGCTGGAGGCCATGAAGAGAACTCAGCAGCTGACCGCCGATAACCTGTTGGCATGGAAACGCACCGAATCCGAGCTGCGGCGGGAATTCCAGACCCAGGAGGCGGCGCTCCAGAAGACCCTCGGAAAGCTGAGGAGCGAGTTGGCCAGGATAACGGACGAAGCTCGGGAAAACCGGGAGAAGTCCCACAGGCTTCAGGCCTCCCTGACCACGGCCGAGAGCAGCGTCAAGGTGAGTGCGAGCCCCAAACACCGGACTCACTCACACTCACGGCTGTATTTAAACTCACATGCTGTAGCTTCAAGGCGTTATAAAGACTGGAGGGGGCAGGGATGGTGAAACAGCACCAGAACAGCCTGTAATTGAATCAAATAAAGTCTCTGATTGGCCGTATTGTGATGCAGCTTCTATGGAGAGCCTATAAAATGTGTCCTCCGTAAAGGAGGATAAATTGGGTTTATAAAGCAAAACCTGTATATGGGGATGAAAACCAGTTTCATGGATAGTGTGGTGTTCAAGTCATAGTTTAAATTAGAAAAAGGTGTTTAGCTAAAATGGGGTTGACTTTCACCAGTTTCCCTCTTTTCCACTGACACACACATAGATACACACACACACACACACACACACACACACACACACACACACACACACACACACACACACTGCATCAGCAAAGTTTTCAAGTCTTTTGTCCCAAATCTTTGGCCATTTCGTATTTTTTTTTATTTTACATTCAAGGCGTCTATTAAGGTGTTCAAATGAAGCTGTGCGTGTCTGTCGTCATATTTTATGATGCCATCTCTGTTGGAAAGGTAGAATCTTTTTTGACTGCAGCAAAAATGCAGTTTTTTAAAAGCTAAGTGCCAACAAGTATGGATCCCCATGTTACATTGTGAGCATTTCTGCAATGGCCATTTTGTGTCGGGCAGAAATAGCAATGCTGTGTTCATCTTTTCTACTCTCTTGAGTTTGGAAGGCCTTTGGAAATAGACTCACACGATATGATCTCCTCGGTTGAAAATAAAGTTGACGTGTGCCCCAGGGGAATTGTTTAAGCCCTTTTTTTTTTTGTTGTTATGATATTCTGTGAAGTTTGTGTGAAATCATCACTGATTGCACAGAAGACGGGCCGGGGAGCTCCCTTTCTCAGCGCTACTGAGAACGTTATCAAGGTCAGCCGTGGTTGGTGTGCCTGGGGTTAATCATTTCATTCCTTTTCAGAGCAATTAACTGTAACCCAGATAAGAAACGACAACAGAGCAACAGAGAGCTGGAACCCGACTTCACTTGACAGCTTCTTCTAGATTCCCTCATATGATTCAAGGTTCAAGGCAGCGAAACAGATATCAGAGGGTAGAAACAATTTCAGCCTGTCTTTTTTGATCTCTCACAGCGCATCGCGAATGTAAAGAAGACAATAATCGCCTAATAACAGTCTCAATCTCTTCAGCATATCTCTTAATCCTTCACCTCCTGCTGCGAGATGTTAGATTTTAAACAAACGGGCTCAGATCAGAAGTTTCAATCTTCGTTTTGATCTCGACAACACACCTCATCCATCCCCTTGCTCGTTCGTAATCATTGGGTTGCCGTGAGGTAGCACTTTGCTCACGCGGAGTGACATTTATTAACGCTCTTCACTAAATTTCCTTTCACCACGGAAAATTAAAATGTTGCACCAAAATCTAAATGTTCCCTAATCTCAGGAGGCATAATTACTGTGCCGGCATACTTCATGGGTAGAAATAGTAGCATCAAATATCAACTCAAGGCTCTTGAAGGTAGTTGGTGTCAGGATGCTCCAGCTTACTGCTCCGGTGTACTCTGTCATCCTCCTTTAGCTTATGATTTAGTGGGCAAATCTCCAGAGAAATGCAAGCAAATGATCGCTTGGAGTAACTGAGGCCAACGTAATTAATCGCGGACGGTTCACCAACGTCTATAGGAATGACGCAGGCCAAAAATTACAAATTATCCCCTAAGTGAAATAGTCCACTGAAGCGTTTGGTAAATTGCTGCTGTCAATGTCTTTGGGCTAAATACTTGCCTCTCAGGTAAAGCCCATCTGGACTAGTTAGAGGAAGCTTTCAGCCGGATGAAACAATAACTCTTTGAAAGGACAGTTTTCAAGGCCTTTTTATATTTAATTGAAAATGCAGGATTCAGACATGTCCATTAAGGATGACTGACAGAAGACAGGGTGTGTGTGTGTGTGTGTGTGTGTGTGTGTGTGTGTGTGTGTGTGTGTGTGTGTGTGATTTATTTGGCTGTGTATTGTGATGAGAGGTGAATCAGAGGTTAATGACTAAATAGAAGCAACAATGGGATTTCTGTTCAAGCCTGTTTAAATCAACAGAGATACATTTCATTAAACTATTGACCTCCTCCGGCATCAGACATACACACACAAGTTTGTAGACTGTGTGGGGACCCCCACTGAGAGAATATGTTCCCGAGCCATTGCTGAAAATAGATCGCAGCAAATGCTTTTCATCCCCGTTTCAGCAAGCTGTGCTAATAAGTACAGTAACCAGGGGTCTGAGGAGGGAATTAGTTTATTACCTTGGAAAAAGAAATCAAAGTATATATTTCTGTGAAGATTTCCATGTTTACGCAGAACAAATGGTCTTAGCGTAAAGCCAGACTTAACTTTTAACAGCCTTCAAAAGAAGCAAGTGTTGATCGTGTGTGTGTGTGTGTGTGTGTGTGTGTGTGTGTGTGTGTGTGTGTGTGTGTGTGTGTGTGTGTGTGTGTGTGAGAGCATGTTTAATCCCTCCCTGATGTCCAGTTCCTTATTAATTGAGCAGCAGTCAGCATTTACATCCTTGATCCTCAGTATTAGTAATAAGCTACCAATATGCTTCATTTTGTGCAAACGAGCTATGGAAGTCCGAGATGTTAGAAAAGGCGCTGTGAGCAACATAATTATTACATAACATCTTCTTTTTTTAACTGGAGCATGCGGATGTTTCCTTCCTCCCAGTAGCTGTGTAATCACATTTCTCTCAAAGCCTCTTTAACTGCGTCAAATATGGAAAGTATTGCACTTTCTGTTTTATGACCGACGAATCTAAAAGCACTTCTCAATATCTTTTCAGGCCCCCCTCACAAGACAGAGATGTATGTCTCTTGTAATTACGTTTTTTTCAACAAGATGATTGAAAGGAATGAATCCGAAAAATGTCCACAGAGCGCCTGGCAAAGTGCCACAGACACCACTTTGAGAATCACTGCATTAGAGGTCTAAAAGTGGCGAACATGATTACAGTAATGAAACTAATCCGTTTTTGTTTTTTCCCACGTAGAACCAGACGGGGCTAAAGTTATCTTTTAACTGACGTTATCCTGGTTTGACTGAATATAAACTGATGAAAAAAAACAATGTTGAAACAAGACATGAAGAAAAAGATGATCACTGAAAAACAATCAAAAGAAAATGATTAAATGAGATTGTAGATTTTAAAAAAAGGAACAAGTGTGTTACAATCATTCTTAATAGAAAGCTTGATGGAGGATTTTTTCCTCAATGTCTGTGTTTTATTTTTCTCTGCCAAGACTTTGTCCAGAGCGTTTTTGATGCCAATGTTTCTTTATTCAGCTCAGGTTTTCTGTTTTTTTCCAATGCCAAGTTTTATTTCTATTGCCAAAATATAAAGTCACTTTCCTTGCTCCATCATTTGTAATGTTGATTAACAATGAGACGCATTAAGCGCTTCACAATGGTCTTGTTTTCACTGACTCAATTCTCTCCGTCAGCTTCGGCCACCGCTCAATGTGTTAACACAGTTTCATTTACTCTCTGTGGCGCTCTTTGATTCCTCTCCAGGACCTAACCAAGCAGCTGGACGAGGTGACCCAGAACTCCGAAATTGTGGAGATCCGTCAGAAGGAAGCCGAGTGTGAACTAGAGGCAGCCAGAGACCGAGTTCAGCAGCAAGCGACTGAAATACTGCTCAAAGCCAGTAAGACCCCTCTCCTCTCTCACACGGACTTGTATTCATAACGCATCCTTTCACCCACGCTACCCTCAGGACCCTTCCTCCTGGGCTTGTTGTGCTAAAACATCAAACCTATCCAATAACAGCTCCTCTCAAGTCGTCTGTGGCATCATGGCGTGGGACACGTTAATGGCGTAATGCTGTATATACCCAAGCTAATAGTGTTATCAGTCCCTCAGAGGCAGAAGAAAACCCTTCTCCCATCAATTATTCCCAGTTTAAGGTGTGCGTTTCTGTGCACTCATGTCGGGTAAATGGTACTTTGTGCAACAATATTGCATCAATATTACTGTCTGAAATGCGTGAGCGATAGCAGCATCTCAGTGTGGAATTATGCTCGGCCCATTAGCTCTTATGAGCTCGTCGCGCCCAATGAGAATGCTTCGTCACTTTCATCTGAAGCTGCTCGCATGTGAGGCAGACGGATAAGATCTCGGTGGGGAAATTTCACTATGGCAGCCGATGTGCACACACACTGAAATATGCTCAAGCAAGACATATCGCATGACTGACGGTAAGGCCGGTGTCAGGGCGCCCCGCCAGCGGCTCCCTCGCACATGCAAAAACGTTGCAGCTGGTTAGCAACCAGACGTTATTTAGATAAATTACTTATTAAAAATCTAAATGGTTACTTTCTACGTAATAAAGGGACATATTAACAGCTTTTAGCCTCGCTCAGAATCTCTGTTGTCGCATAGTCTGGAGAGACACAATGCACTATGCAGATGTCCAGTGAGCTCATGTGTCACACTAAGGAACTCTTGGTGATGTGGACCACATCATACCCAGAATCCACATACAGTTTGAACACACTACATGTTTCCCGCCTGTGTGTGTGCTGAATTTTAGGAGGTTGATCACAGCTTTGTTGGTGAGACATCTTCTTCCGACACAGCTTCACTCATGAAAAATAGTGAAAGAATAGCCATGAAGGTTGCAATGAGACCGACTCAGCCGTTTTGTTTTATGTTGATTTACAGAAATACCAACTCTTAAACCTTAAAATGTCTTTGATTGTCTTGATTTTCTACAAACCACCATGACATTCAGCAGAGTTACGAGTCGTAACTTTCCTGAATGTCATAGTCGGTAGTCGTAACTTACGACTACCAAATAAAATACCTCCAAAGCAAAAGATGGACTAACATGAATCCAGTTTATTTAGCACAATAAAAAACAACCACCATTGACATTCTTGTCAATCTGCAGATGACAGCGCTGTACTCTCTGCATTCGGCTCACGTCTGTGGGCTCTGTCCCGTCATAGGTCAGATCAGCAGCCTGCAGGCCACACAGATGACCCAGGAAGCAGCGATCAGGGACGTGGACAACGAGCGGAGTCGGCTGAAGGACAAAGTGCTGAGGATGGAAGAAGAGAGGGAGTCCCTGCAGAGCCAGAGCCAAGCCCTGGACGAGAGACAGAAACAGCAGCTCCAGTCCCTGGAGAAGGTGTGTGGGGGATTTGTATTCACCTCGGCCCCGAATAGCACTGTGATGAATATGCAATAAGCCATCAAGATGCTGTGACAGACGTTTTGGTAGACTCTCCTCTAGGCCTGCTTTTTTTTTATCCTTTAAATACATTTAGTTAGTAAAAGAGTCTGTGCTCATATTCTGGAGAATATGTCCTTGCATAAATAACACGTCAATTTATACCCCAGAGAAAACGCAAAGCAAGTGATAAGCATGCATTTTAGGATTTTTGTACACTAAATGTACAGAAATTGGTCTTTTTTTAATGTGTCAAATCAGAGAAGCTCAATTGCCACATTAAAGATGAGATATGTTAGTTCAAGAAGGAAGCTTGTGTTCTCTGTCTTTCCATTTTGAACTAAACTCATTAATCCCCAAAAGTCATGTCTTTGGAGAGAAAACTCCCAAAAGTAGAAGTCCATCGGTTGTCGCTACGAAGCAATTCTAATACTTACTTGGCCCAAAACAAAGTAATTTCTTCAATCCATGTTGGTATTTTTTTTCTTATTTAATTTAGTTTTGCAACACTGCCATTTATGAGACTTTACAGAGTAATCCCCCTGTGCACTCTGGGTACTTTATGGAGAACACAAACTGTGAAGGCACGGACACATAGCTGTATAAAATGCATCAAGACTCCCACTCTTCCGTCTTCCTGTCTTTCTCTCCCTGTCTGAACCCCGAGAACTTCTTTTTGTTGCAGAATATCTCTAAGAAATGGTATGCACGCAACAAAATGTTTAGGGCTTGTGAGCTAAATGGAGCAACTATGGACCTGCAGTCATCAAACTGTTGAAAGTTTCAAACCTGTCGATCACTGCATTTATAAACTTTGAACAAAAAAAAACCAAGCTGCTTCTCTTTTTAAAGGTCAGTTTCCTTAAGGAAGAGTGTAGTCAGCAGACCAACCACAGACGACGGTAAATGTCAAGTGTTGCTGCTTCATGTGTGTTTTCCCATCCTCTTATCTCTGACATTTGTGCTGTGTAATCCTCTGGGAGCTGGCAGAGTTCTCGCACCGCGCGAGGCTGCTGTGAATTTGAATGTCTTCCTCGGGATTATAGAACATCTCGCACCACTTAAAAACTTCACGCCACCTTCCTGTTATGGCGGCAGCGACGTCCCCCCAGTGCTCGACTGATAGCTGACATTACGGGATTACTCGCAGTAATCTGGCTGTTGGTGAGAGGACCGTAGCTGGGGGCTTTTCCAACTTAACAATCGTTAAACAAACATTTAAAAAAAACTAATCCGGTAATATCAAAGCGTGTTTTACACTGGGAAGTGTTTTCCAACTTCTTTGTAGGAGTAACTTTTGGAATAAATGTTTTAATTAAGAAACATTAGCAAGCTGGAAGGGAAATAACATTTTAGGTAATGTTAGTGGTCTTACTTAATTATAAAAAGTCATTAAATGAATAGGAGGCTCGTCTTTTTCCTTCTCTCTTGTTAACATTTTCTTTTTTCCTCAATTATGTTTTTTTTTCTCCTTCCTTTTCTTCTTTCAGCAAAAGAAATTAACCACCCAAGTTCTCTTCATGGGCTGTTGTTCTGATCATCCCCTCGGGTTTGTTTGGCCATATGACAGCACAGCAGTTTGCTCCGTTTGACCAGCTTGGTGGACGTTTCTTGGTAGACTTCCAAAAACAGCCCTCTGGTTTGGAGCAATTAGTACAAACCGATATGATCCCTGGTGGGGACTTAAAGGTTGTTTTTTTCATGTTGTTGCCAATGTCTGTTGTATTTAATAATTTGCCCGATACTCACCATACTCACCGTACATTGTGTGTGTGTTTTCGGAGGCTGCAGTGTACGTTTTAAGTGTGTTGGCAATGAGGGAACACTGTTCTTCTTATACGGCAAACAGATGTTGGTCAATGAGTCCCAATGATTTCAACAAATCGAATTATTATTGTGCCATTTCTGGCATGATTAAGTTGAGGAACTGGCAAAGAAAATGTTTGGCATACAAGATTCACCTGCCAGAGATTTAATCCAAAATGAGTGAATTTAGTGAGATGTCCCGAACTGATTCTAAGGATTGATCCTGGGGCCAATCTGGGCACATTATAGTGGATCCGTAACGGCTAAAATAGAGCAAAAATCTGATCCTCTCTTGACTGTAGTCTACTGTTAGATCCACCTCAGGCCTGCTCGTGCTACAGCGCTGTTCTCCTCAATTAAACCCTGGGCTCTAAAATCTTTTTTAAAATCTAATATGTTATCGCGTCTCTTTCTTTCTCATTTGCAAGAGCAGTGTCCAAAACATTCAACTAGCAGCGTCTGATTTTTAGCCAACATTTTCTTTGTAGTCCCAAGTCCAGGATCAGAGTTAGACGGCTACACCTGGTTTTTAAATGTGTTATCTTGGCTCGAGATCGGGTCATCTCGTCCTTTTATTCATCACTGATAAAATGGTAAATAGTTTGGCAGATACCTGAACATCCTGAACTGTCCTCAAAGCAAAGAGTTACATCTTAATGCATAAAACATGATTTTTTTTTTGGCAGCCAAAAAACAGGAGTGTGTTGTAAAGGCAGAGCGATCGAGAAAAAGGATATCAGCAACTGACTTTGAATCTCATCTCATTAGTAGTCGGATAATCTTGAAACACCCTCTGGAAGAGTTCCTCGGCTTACTTCAGGGGACTTTTACCCTGCCTAATGTCAGCTCAAGTAGTGGATATTACTGCTCCCATGTGGCTTGTTTATATTTTTTGGCGCAGTTTGGCTGATTAAAATTGTGCTAAACCCAATGCAATGAGGAAACATCTGCTCCTCCTCATCAAACCCAAAGCAAATGGGTCGCAGATTCCATTTTTATTTTTGGTTTCTCTGGATCATCACTCCTTGCCTGTGTCCTTATCCTTGAGTCATGCCGTGCCAGAGTCCCAATGAAAAACCCAGCGCGTTGTTGCCGAGTGCAGAGAGCGTCTGTTCTTGCCTTTCTGTCTCCGGCACAAAATATGGATCTCCGTTAGGAATCAGCACAACTTTCTCCCTCAATTCTCCCTCTCTTCTGAGCCCTCTGAGCCACATTGTTTGGCTTTGATCCATTCCCACGTTCCTCTGTTTGTGCCTTCCAGTTAGAAATCTGTGAGGCAGCTCTCTTCTGATTGCACCACCACTCCTCTTACTTATCCACAAACCAGCAGACAACTCATCAGCTTGCCCCTAATCATCCCAATTGTTTCACTGTAACTATACAGAGCAGGCCCGGCAGTCACAAACTAGCTGCAAACATTAGCACAGCCAGCTAACTAGCTTACTACCTACTAACTACATTATTTTACAACATTCGCTGCTCTGTCCTGCTCTTCATTGGAATTAGGAGCATTTACACTCCAACACCCCCGTCGAGAATCGTTACTCGATGAAAGTAAGAGTTCAATTTTTTTTTAAAACGTGACGTGCCATCTTCATCACCTCGACAGGCGCTGCACCAGTAACTAAAAGGGACGGGGCTGAGCAAAAGTCTCCATTCAGAATAAGAATGATGTTTGGGTTGTGTTGCTGAGTGATTATTGGGTCTACAGCTCTATTATCAATAACCCCTTTATCTATAATCCCACATGGAGTGTGGGATTTGTTTTCAGCCTGTTGGGTTTTGATGCTTTAGGAAAAACAAATATGAACAGGAAGTGGTGATGAGCACCATTTCAGATACACACAGAATACAGGATCGATTCCCTGGCTCCCTCTGACGCTCACCTCTCAATATATTTTTGAACCTGCTAAACCTGCTCATGCAAATGTATTTTATTTATTGCTTCGTCCTCCCCAGACCCTGAGTGAGGAGAAGTTGTCCCACGAGAAGGACATGAGCAACATGCGAGGTCGATCCGAAGAGGAGGCCAGTCAGATGAAGGAGAGCCAGGCCCGAGCCCTGGAGGAAGTCGCCAAGAAACACCGAGTGACCCTGGAGAACGCCCTCAACAACGCCGAGAAGGAAAAGAACCGCATGCTGGCTGTGAGTACACACACGTGCGCTATCTATTCGTGGCCTCTGAGAGGCGGACTTTAAAGGGTAACCTTGTATCTGCGTCATGCGCTCATGGGATGGAGGCGCTTCCTGCTGATTAAACCTCCCTCATTCACACTCACGCATGTGGTCGGGAATGGAAGAATGGGAGGTGATAATATGTTCGACAGAGGGTGCTTTAGATGGCGAGCTCGCAGGGCACGATGAATAAGAATCCACCAGATTAATTTTACCCAACGCTGCATTTTTGTGTAATCAGCGTGCATTGCGCAAAGCCCGAGGAAAACAAACAGCTGTATGTTTTAATTGATCCAGCATCATCAAGCTTCAGGCTCGACTCAAACCGTGAAGTTTTTTTTCTCCCAGTGTGGAAAAAGGAATCACTATGAATATGCTATGAAGACCAGAGGTAGATAGTAACAAAGAACATTTAATACAGTATTTCTGGAGGTAATGGGGTGCAGCCTTATACTTTTACTCCAACCAAGAGTTATCTGATTGTTGTTGCTACGTTACATCAAATCATGTCATGAGCTTAATAAACGTTATGTCTTGCTATTGATCGAACTACCAACAATATATATAAGTGGTTACTGTTCACTTCACCGTGACGGCCCGCAACATTCTCAACATCTCTCGTCGTTCTGATACTTTAAGTACATTTGATTGATACTTCTACCTTATTTACTTACGTATATTCACTTCCTTTAGTGAAGGAGTACTTGAGCATTAATGTATTGATACTTACACTTCAAGAAAACACGCTGACTTTAAACCTAGTTGAGGCAATTTTAGAAGCATTCTTGTTCTATCTGTTTAAATTCACAGAACAGCACAACATCAAACATCTTTCCCAAAATAAAGAAGAAAAAAAATCTGATATCCGTGGCTGTCGCAGGACAGTAATCAGTCCATGTCATGTCATCCAACCTGCGTGAAATGATTGCGTGGTACCTGCCCGTCTCCCTACCCGCCCTCGAACCTTCACGCACTCTGCCCCTTGACAGCTGTGAGTACAACAATAGCCATGCTGCTTGTTCTGTCATTATGCTGACGTGAGGTGTTCTCTTGCATGTGAATGAGACATGAGGTAGTTGGATAAGGTTGTGCCCCCTCTAACTCAGGCAGGCAGTGTCTCTCCATGTGTTTTGGGGGAGGGGCTTCTTCTTCTTTTTAATCCACTGTTAATCTGTCAAGTAGTGCAGCTTAACATCCAGAGTCTGTTTACCTTTTTTCACTTCTGGATGAACGGCTACAAGTAGTGACACATTGATACACCCATTTTATATTTTCATATTAAATACATAAATAAAAATATAAAATTGAAGAGTGGGAAATGGAATGACTCAGTCAAAACACAAGCTGTCTCTCTCGCGGTCTCGATGCATTTTGATTCATCGCCTGCCAAAAGATTTGAGCCTGTCACACCACTTCAATCTGTTGATGTTACACAATGTGTGTTAATGAGCGAGTGGTAATGTTGGATGACAGACGTCCCGGAGTGTCTGCATATGTTTTAGTTTGATCAGCAACAAATCACTGACCATAGTCATGTTGTGTGTGTGTGGATGGAGGTACACTGACCACTACACTGGCTGAGAATGCCGTGTATTTCCTCGACTGTTTGTTCAGTCGTTCTCATTTTCCTCCCCACAGACACTCTGCTGGTCGCACGTCTGCTTCTCTAACCTCTGAGCTAACTTCTCATTGTTCACTGACTGGACCATCTGTTACAAGAACTGGAAAAAAAACAGCTGTCTTTGCCTTCAGACTCAACTTAAACTGTACATTTCTTATGTGTCATGAAGATCTAAATATTGTTCCAGACGCTTTTCTGTCTTGATAGGAGTACAAATGTCAAAGGAAATTAAAGGAAGATTGATTTCAGTTGTTAGGCTTGACTGTAAATGTTGATATGCAAAGAAATCAAGACAAACATGTATGCTTTTCTCTCTTTTTAAGACAGAACATGATATCAGCTCAATGTGGTCTGCAGATTGGGTAATAAATACACATTAATGTGACCATGCTGTTTATCTACAGACTATCATCATACTTTTATTGCTGTAAACATGAGGGCGAGACTCAACTCAAAAACAATATAAATTCCATCCCGTACTGAGGTCCCTCGGCTCTCCATGGTCTCATAAAAAGTTTTATCGAATGGCGTCAAGGAGCGTGGAAAATGAAAAATGTAATCATATCACTGCAAACAGACAAACTGTTAGACGGAGGCCGATCCTAACACATAAAAATTGTCATAAAATGTCTGAAAAACGTCCTCTACGGCATTATCTAAGTGTCTTGTGCCTTTGTGTGAGCTCCTCCAAACAACTGTTTTCGCTAAACTAAGCACTTCCTGTGAAGGAATTTGTTTTAAGCGGCAATCTTTCATTCGGACTCCGTCAAAGTCTTTCTGCAGTGATATGCTTTCTGTTCATCTTCCATTTTCATTAAGACAAGGCAAGTTTATCTGTATAGCGCATTTCAACGACAAGGTGATTCAAAGTGCTGCACATAAAACCATTAAAGCATCAAAACATAATGTAGATTAAAAAACAGTTAATAAAACATTAAAACAGTCAAAAAGCAAAATAAAATGAATAAAAGTTGCAGTGCAGTTTAAGAACTAGTAGTGAGCTACAGCAATTGAATCTGGTTCAATTAAAGGCAAAAACAAAACTATCCTTCTTTAGGACTGGTTTAATAACTGCAGTTTTTAGGGCGTGTGAGGAGACACCTGAGATAAAGGATGTGTTTACAGTCTGTAAAGGATCAGTGGTCATGCAGTGTGATTGTTGGTTGAACATCCAAGCAGCAGGAGGATGTTTTCAGATGTTGTTTAATGTCCTCCAGGCCTCTTTGGTTGATTGAATGAAATTGTGTCATGATATTTGAATGGATGCTATTTAAAGATGGGAACAACACATGTCCTGTGGTTGGTGTGGAGCCACCAACTGCTTGTTTAATTTTCAGAATTTTGTCAGCAAAATAGGAGGCAAATTGATTGCATGCTCATGTGGATTGGAGTGTCGCAGTTACCGACACCTCAGGGTTTGTTAGCCTGTCAACGGTAGCAAATAGGGCTTGTGTTTTGTTATTGTTTTTGGTTATGATGTCAGAGAAGAAGCCTTGCATATATATATATATATATATATATATATATATATATATATATATATATATATATATATATATATATATATATATATATTCTGGGGCCAAAGATAGCCGGGAGAGGTGAGTGCTATATACAATTGAGCTCGGGTGAACTACTTCTGGTATCCAATGGACAGGATTATCATTTGAGTTTATTTCCGCTAAACTAGGGGAAAACACAGTTTCAAGAGACCATTTTTCAGGGAACGCTTAGAGTTAATGACCGGACCAACAGACTCTATTAGATTTAAAAGGACCTTCGGGGGTATTTTTTTAAGAGGACATCATGTGGACCCAAGACGTTCTTCTGCTTTTCCAGCTCCACTCAGCTATTATGCTTCTCAAGATCTGAAGGTGCTTCATAAAACTATAGCAGGGGATTGCTACAGCATCAGTTTTACCTGTCACTTCTAAAAGTGCTACTTTTCAAAGTGATCGATCAGCTTTTTAGCGCAGAAAAAAATGAGTTAGTTGCTTGTAATCACACAGGCTGTGATCCTCCATTGTCATGTCAACACAAGCCAAAACAAACTCGATGAACAAGCAGCCTCCCTTTTTTAAAATACTGGTGTTCGTAATCTCCCCGCACAGGATGACATTAAAAAGAACATCACACACAGCCAGTAGAGGAGCTCATATACCTTCCACAACATATGCAGTTTGATTAGGTTATTTATCCATAGACTAAAAACACATCAAAAGAGGCAATAACAGTGACTCAGAAGCTGGCAGAGGAGGAAATGCGGCCTCCTGACGTGGGAGCACATTTATATTTATTACACATAAATGTCATCTAGATAGAGAACACCTCTGAGCTTATGTAACCCGGGCTGGTCGGAAAGCCTGCCGGAGCCTTGTCACTGCTATATTATCACAAAAGAGATGAGGAAGAAAAGACAAATAGAAATACGTTCTCAATGAAAACCGAGTTGGGATATGTGGCAGCCGGTGGAAGCCACATGTGGACACGCCGGATGACTCACAGGTGATAAGACGCTCTAATGTGCTATTTTTGGGGAGTTGCTAAATCTGCTACTCTTCCTTTTCACATGCGGAGCTGCTTTAGTGTGCAGAAAACAGTGAAGTACTAATTAGATTAACACACTACCTACGCGCCAGAGGAAGTGGGGCAAATGCGCGACGAGGAAGTGGGTTCATATTTTATGGTCTTATGTGCGGAAATTGAAGCGCTCCGTGCTGCAAGGACATCTCTTCGCCACATAGTTTGATAAGTGTCACTTTTCTTTTGCACTTCAATAAAAGGCGAAATGACTATGGGACCAATTAAGTTGAACTTCAAAAATCTTTTATCAGGAAATGAAGGCTCGGAAAAAGTGTGGGAGTTTTGACATTTAAATGGGTGCACGGCCCTGAGATTTAATTTCAGTCCTGCTTGTGCGCTTGTGACACTCAAAGCATGTAAGTGGAGAATGTAAAGTGGGTAAAGTGATCAAAATTAGAACAAAATGATGGAGCGATTAAAGACATTAATGTGAGCTTGTGAGCGGAGGGATTTAAATTTGGCAGCCCGCTGATGCAGAGTGTACGTGTGTTTGTTTCTAAAACTTCCAGCATAAATATTTCACTGTTACTTACTTAGCGCGGCGTGTGGCGACTCTAACGGGGCTTAAGCTCATACGTAGCGTATACGCACACTTCTTCAATGGCGCTTTTACGCCGCTTGTCTGCTGCATATTCCATGTTATATATTTTTTACTGCTTGGGAAAGACATGAGAGTTTCTGTTTGGGGACCAGTGAGGGTTATTCCTTATTCAGCTGAAGTGAGGTCAGCAAAAGCAGATTCATGAGCCATTGAGATTTTTTTTCTTCCCCTTCAAGGTACTTCAGAGAAAACAGCTGATTCATATTATTATTTTAAGCTTGAACCTTTCAGCTGTGTCTTTAAAAGGAGCTCAATTTGATATTCAGAGCATTATTAAATGAATGTTTGCTGTGGAACAATGTTGTTTGTACTGTTAGCGCTGTTAGCCGTGAGCTGGAGGCTCAGCTATCGCCATGTTGAGACCCGTTGAGAAGCAACAGAAATGCTCCCAATCTCGTATATGTGCCACCTTTAACCATCTTTTCAACGTTCTAATTATTGCCTTTTATATAATTATATTCTATTGCGTTACGATAGACGGATTTGTCATCTTCATTTTAATGTAACCTTTTTCAATGTGTGTCTTCCGTTGGCTAGCTCCCTTCATGTTCAGTAGAGAAAGAAATGCTTTGTGCCGTAATCAACATCGACATTGTTGACAATTGGCTCATTGATTTTTTACTGCTGCTGGAAAATCATGTCGCTGACTGCTGCTGCCTTGAACACACTTCTGGCTCTCATTAATGAGAAGAGATTTTGTCCATATATATATATATATATATATGGAAGGAGGAGGCACATGTCGACAATCCTGTCACTAATGTCAAAAGCTGCTCCTGTGGTTATGATAAAGGTCAGGCTTGGATATGCTAGGCGGGTTCATGCCATGTTGAGCCCGATTCTTTGTGTCTGAATCATAGCTACGGTCCTACTCCCTCTGACCACACTGGCTTCAACAAAACAACCTGCCCCCCCTCTCTCTGTCCGCGGATCCTCACGAAAACATACACTCGTTCCCTATTGTCCTTGGGGTTTAAATGACCAAGTACCCGTTTTACAGTATCACGACAGAAAGTGAAATGTCCCCCTCCCCCCCGAGGATTACAAACCGGGCCCCGGGACTCAATTAATAAGCCCGAGGTCTACCTGCACAGCCTTTTCCACTAATTTTTAGCCGAGGCTTGCAGCTCCACCAGCCTGAAATAGCCTCGTGATGGTGCCTAATCTCCACGGGGTCCTTTATTCCAGTCACACACGGCCATGTGGAGGCAAGTGATCAAATATTCTCTTGCATCAAAGTTGCGTAATGAGGACACGTTTTAAATGCTATTCCACAGCAGACCCGATCAGAGCGAACAGCTACATTAAGAGCCGAGAGTTATGCATTTCCTTAATGATCAGATATGCTTTCCATACGCAGACTCTCTGGCACGGTGTGATTTCTCCATGTCCTCATATTCCTTACCGCATTGTTCTGATATTCACATTAATTCCCCATTGTTCGCTCCTGTTCATGATCGTGCAGCCAGTGTTGGTGCATGAATGTCCACTTGGAATGAGAGACAAGGAGGAAGCAGAATTCATTCACTTCATCATTCACTCGCTCGGGTTTGATATGTTCTCTGCAAAATCATGATGGCAGACACACGAGAGAGAAAGGCCTCTTCACCCCTCCATCCGACCGCGGTTGCATCACGTCTCTTTAATGATCTTTTCTTTCATCATACCCATATTCTTTTCATCGCTTTAAATGAAAACGAGAGTGGTCTGTGAGACGGTCTGGTGTTTGGAATTTAAATGAATAGTCTGCAGCACCTTGGCGGCGGCTTCCATATCGAGCGAAGAGGTATGACAGGAATCCTGATGTGTCACATTAGATTCCTGTTTTTCTATTTCGACCGATGTCCTCGGTATCGCCAGACAGTCGGTAAACACTTCACGTGTCAATAGAGTTCCACGTATTCAAACTTTGCAAATAGTGACAAAAATAGGTTGAATTCACTGTTCTATTTTTGAATATACACCTTTTCTGGTGTTGAGAATGAGAACTGGGAACAAGTCTTGTAAGAAATGATCACGGATTTAAAGCTGATAAAGACATTTTGAAGCATTAATATCATCTCAGTTGATCATAACAGAAATTAGTGACTTGTCTAGTTATGTCACTCTCTTACTGTCAAAACAACATTAAAGTGTTTTAAGCTGCATTTATTTATATTTGTATATAACCGATGAAACCAATGCATTTGTGTAATATGAAGGATCGCTTTCAGTAACAGACCCATGTATTGATTAGCAAGTCAAAAATAAATGCTAATCTTTTTGCCCAATTGTCTGCTTACACATTAGCCATAACAAATGCATCTTTAGGTACCACAAGTTACCATCATTGACTGTTTAAAGCAGACGTAGTCGCTGTGACTGACCCATTTGTTTGTGGACTGCTGTTTTGAAGCCTCCAGTTCGTCATTTTAGCCTCCGCCATCTTGGTTTTGTGACCATATTTGGACTAGATGGTGGCTCTGGGGGGCGTGTGAGGTGTGGCAGAGCCGGGTACTGTTAGCGGCTGACTCTTATTGAGACCATCATTTACTGAATGAACATCAAGCTGTATTGAAGAAGACTTGAAACTAGAGATTAAGACCATAAAGTCATGTTTACTGAGGGAATGCATCACGAGAGAAGTAGAGTCATTTTCTCATAGACCTCAAATCAATCTGACTACTTTTTGCAGTGGCTGACCTTTACAAAGAATACAAGTTCATGCCACTTGTGCACTGGCTTCACCGTTCAGACCCACAGGTTGCCCCTTGGTTACCTCAGATCAGGGACTGTAGGATCTACCCGAGCAAAAAATTACCACAGCAGTTGAAACAAAGCAGTAGAGTTTGTGAAAATATACAGATGTAACTACACAACATGTAGAAATAGAAGAAAGTTTGGAGTTGACGTTGGTTATTCTGATTTTTATCTGAAACTCAATTCACCATTGGATTCAAAAGCAAGAAATCGTCTCAAGGAAAGCCTTTGTGAGGACACGAGGGAGAGAAAGGCTTTAGGCGAACAGCGTATCGGACAGATCTTGATGTAGCTTGAGACTTCATGGTAGCCCGGAGGTGGGCAGGTACTGGCCCCATTCTTGTTTTTCATGGTTGCATAAGTGTGTTGAAACTATTGCAACAACAGGGAGCGGGTTGGTGGGGAAAACGGGGGCGGAGTGTTGGGAAAAGTTGATATTTACAAACTGGATAATTTTGAGGCCAGTGTGTGATTCTTTGTACCAAATTACAGCGAACGGTTTTCCGGACGCATATTTGTGTCAGCCAGTATTCACAGTTGTTACCGTGCCGACTTGCAACAGAGAAGCTTCCTCCGGTCTGCGGTTGATGAAATACGAGATGTCATTGCACGTGGATTACTGTGATTTTTCACTCTTCCTTCCATCCAGATGAATTTCCATTCATTTTTACGTAACACAGTCGTCAATACACTGAATGTTTTTTGTTTTTTTTCTTACAAACTCCGTCCTCCTGTTTCATGAATAACGGTGGCAAATTTCATTTGACATTATAGCAATTTCCCTCGCCTCTAATTGTCCTTGGAAAGCAGCAATCATTGCTCGCTATAACAGTGTCCCACTCGTCAGGAGGCATAATAAACTTCATCATGGTGAGAACGTTCGAGCTCTCGTCTGTCAAGGACAATGAAATGGTTCCCCGTATTTTTAGAAAGTTTGCATGGGTGAATTCAGTCAATGGGAAGTCAAACAAAGGGAAGCGTGTTGTGGATCTGCAACACAACTGAGGGAACACTACACACGAAGAATCAGAGTTGTGTGAAGTTGTGTTCGCCGGAGTCATTTTCTGTCTCTGTCTGAAAATAAATCCCTTTTCGCTGCGTCAGCCTGAGTCTCCAGCACACCCACCTCCTGTTTTTAGCCATGCTGGAAAATCCAATGAAAACTGCACAACTTTACTGATCGGTGACGTGAATTGTCTCGCCTGCGTGTGACTCCTTAATTTAGTCGCAGAGGAATTGTCTCCTAAAGCTGGAGTGCGTAATATTTGTCCCTGAGTCATTAAACACTGTCCATGACACATGCCTGCAGGTGAGCTCCCCCGAGCAGCGTAAGTAAGTCTTTCCATGCAAAGAAGGGTTTGATAAACACACGAGTATTTTACAAATTCAGACCCGTCCCCTCTCTTCTGACAGCCATCTCCAATGAGGTAAAACTTTTGTCAATGAATCCATGAATCACTTTCTTTTTTGACTTTAACACTCCCTCTAAGTGTTTCTATTATCTACCACTTCCTGCCTTTTATGGCTGTGTCTGGTTGTCACTTCTATGGGAACCAGCACGGGAATGTTTCCACAACTCAAACACGAGAGCCTTTCATTTTAAATGGCATTGCATGAATGTAGCTCGAGGTTCCTTGATGCTCCTTTCGAGGACTTACTTTGACAGATGTGTGTTTCTGATTGGCTTCCACAGGAGCTGGAGCAGCAGTTTGAGAGGGAGCGCCTCTCGCTGGAGGAGCAGAAGACGACTCTCAGGCAGCAGCTGGACGAGCTGAGCGAGGAACTGAACTCCAAACTCAGCACAGCGAGCCAAGAGGTAGGACAATAGCACCTTAGGTTTGACCTGACTTATTGTGCTGCGAAACAACTTAAAGGTTATATACAAACGCAGGTTTAACATCATTTAGGCTGTCTATGCTTGCTTCCTTATCATCTTCACACTGGGAAATACAGTAGTTTCACTATTTAAAAATATTATATTAATATTATTTTAAAATAAATTCAGAACTTTTCGTCTTTGTTGGTTTCAAATTTCATTGTTGAAGATTAATGTGATCATGTTTCAGCTTCTGTATGGCAATTTTGTTTTGTAAACTGTGTGTGTAATGAATTCCTCATTCACTACTCACTGAACTTCTTGTTGGTACTGTGACCTTCAAAAGTTAGGGAAACTGGAGTCTGAATCTTTAATAATGTGCGTGACTTGAATACTAAATAAAAGATAAACAGTATTTACCATTTCAGAAATGACGTAATCTGTGTTTTCAAGTCATTTCACCTGCTGACAAAGTCTTATTAATTTTGAACCTAACACTGAGTTCTAAGAAATGTTATTTAGAAAAAAGACAACTGTTCAACATAATGTTTTAAAACACTTATTATTTATTTATGAATACTTTTTTTACTGAATCTTGGAGCGTGTATAACACATGGTCTGAATCTATTTAAAGGAGCGACATGTAACACTGACAGCTAGCCTATAAAATGGTTACGGCAGTCTAAATTCAAAACATTGGAAAGAGTTGTGTGTCCCCGCTCCCTCATGCCCATACTCTAAGTTTGGTCACCAGCTTGAGGACACATAACCTACACACAGGCAGACCAAGCTGTGTCATGCTTTGCTGGGACAAACGGCAAAGAAACCCAACAGTTTGTGTTAGCCAGCGAGCTAACCTTGGCTACAGGGTTTCACAGAAATATCGACCTTGCAATATAAAGCGAGCAAAAGTTGATCACTTTCATTCATTTAATGTAGCCATGTATTTATAGATAAATAACTAGTAGCTCGGGATGGGCATGAATAACGTTACGCTAGTGTTTTAGTGCTCCAATGAAACATCAGTATTAATTTCATAACACTGTCATATGTAATGAAAACTGACGTTCAATTGGACCGAAACAGCAAGTTTGACCCTAAATTCACCAACGATTACTCAAACTTGCTGTTTCGGTCGTATATGTATTTCTTACAGTAGTTAGCATGTGTTAGCATGAAGGCAGTAGCGCGCACTAGTCAGGATCACTTCCCCGGCCTTGTGTCTCAAATACTGGCTGCCGCACCATCGAGGGCCGTTAACATTGAACTAGTGATACTTGTACTTTCTTTATGTCGGCTAAAATGTAGTTTGAAGGCATGCTTGCATGGCCGCAGCACGCTGAGTTTGTGTGACAATTAGTTTCACATTCTATGACCTGGCCTTTCTGGCTGGACAGTTCAACTTAGCATGCGATGACATATTATGGTCATTTTATGAATCAATACCGCAAATATATAACGTATCGCTCCTTTAGTGACAATGCAAAGAGAACAAATTGTTTTTGGTCCCAGGTCTTTAAAAGCTTTGTTTTTGTCTGCAAACCCGCTGCCACTTCCTATTTCTGTTGTTTGTGCACTCTCACTTGTGACAGCGAGGAAAATTAAGATCTGACCGAATTGCAAAACTATGTGGCCACGCTGGCAAAAAAAAGTATATGGGTCTCGCTCATTTAACAATCAGTAGTAGAAATGGTTATTGAATGCATTTTTGATAGAAATTCCACCTCGCCGAGCATAAAATGCTGATGTAGTTTCAAGGTTGCTGCCACACTGAGATACAGCCTGAAGCACAACCAAGTAGAGAGCGTGAATATAGTTAATTCTCTCTGGCTGTCTCTCCTCACCCCGCAGTTGATCCGGCTGCAGGAGGAGGTGCAGCAGGGGGAGGAGGACGTCGGGAAAGCCGAGGGACAGATCTCCACACTGAAGGAGGCGCAGGACAAGCTGCTGGAGGAGCTGGATGCCACCAGGGCCCGACTGAGGGAGACCAGCAACCTGCTGACCGCTCTGCAGGTCAGCACCAACAAACGCTGACACAGTTGTTTTTTTCTGGACTTATGAGGACTCCAGTGTTAATTTAAATGTACTCTTAAACCAGCCTGCATCCATCAAACTGCCCTGTCCTCACAAGGTGTTAAACTCACATTAGTCCAAAGATAGAAGGACACACACACTGACACACGCACACACGCACACACACACACACACACACACACACACATACAGCATTTGGACTGATTCCAACCACAATATAAACTCAATATAACTCATACTGTATCTTGTGCTGGTGGATTTTTTTTTTACAATGTAGTTTGCCGCTTTATTAATTGAGATTAAAAAAATCGTCGTGATCTTTCTGTCTAATAATTTATAACAGTCTTTTAGAGACTAAATAAGTTATAGGCTTGAAAATGGTGAATGTTTCCACTGCTTATTTCAATTTCCAATAACACAGAACAGAGAGAAGCAACAAACGCTGATATTTGAGCTGCTGTAAGTGAAGAGTTGGCTTTTTTTGTTTAATGAATGACAGCAAAATCTCATTTTACATTTGTTCTCAAATGTATTTGATTCATTTTTGTTTTATCAACGCTTCAATTCGTCTTCAATTCGTCTTCAAATCATTTTATTCCAACAATGTAGATTTGGTGTTGGAGCAGAGTGGGTTTTTGAAGGACTTCCACGTGACATGCTTTTGGATTGACACTGCCAACAGCAACATTTAGTGTTTGTTCCAAGCCTTACTCCAAAAGGCATTAACCTTTTTTCACGCTTCAGAAAATCCCAAAAGTTTTCAGAGTTGCCTAAAGAACTGGATTCCTGTCAGGGCGTAAAAACCTCTGAGCAACGTTTATGCTGGCAGACTAACCAAGGTCTGTCTGTCTCTCTGTCTGTCTCTTGAGTCTGACTGACTGACTGCCTCTTCACAGGGAGAGTTGGAGGTCCAAAAGCGTCATCATGAAGCCAAACTCATCACCACCAAAGAAGAAGAGAAACATAAGATGGACAAGATGGCTCTGGAGCTGGAGCTCAAATGGACCGAAACACTCAGGTAGGTTTGAGTGTGTGTGCGTGTGCGTGCGTGCGTGCGTGCGTGCGCATATGTGTGTATCTGACAGCCTTTGTGTTGTCTTTTAACAAAGAGAGACCATGAAATTACAAATGGATGGGAAATGGAAGTCTATTCTGTTCCTCTATTTTTGTTTCTTACACTTAATAGAACACACACACACACACATGCACACACACACACACACACACACACACACACACTAACAAGTCACCGGGCTTGAAATATTGACCGTGACAGAGAATTATCTTTGCAGGGATCTGCAGCTTTTCAAAGGCTCTGTTAACATCCACAGACCTTTTGAAATGTTGTTGTTCGAAAACAAAGAATGAAATTGACTTTTTATTTAAGTGTGAACCGACATCATTTTCCTACAGTGAAGTCTGCAGCCTCGAAATGACTTTAATCAAGGTAATCCCAGCATTAAATTGTTTCTTGATGGTCAAAGCGTTTCCACTTCAAAAAAGATTTAGTCTTTTCTTTCATGCTGAAGTAACTTGACTAAATAGTGGTAAATGCCTGGGTACTGTACGATCTCATTTATATTATTAATAAAGAAGAGGCATTAAGTTGTTGCTTTAAACAACAGGGGAATGAAGGAGTGCACACTCTCCTATAACAGCTATTCATGTATTTCAGATGGTGCATTGGGACATGTATGTGACCACATTCTTCGCTTAGACTATTTTAATAAACTGAACTGTTCATGAAAATAAGTAACAAAAGGGAACATGCTTTCCCCCCACTACAAACGGTGTCCCAGTTACCCCGGATAATCCACAGAACACACTGTCGACTGTTTTCATGAGGGCTATTTTTTTTTAGTTGAAAGTAGTTCCAATGAAAGCCGTTCACAGTGAGGTCTTTGGATTATCCAGAGGAACTGGGACACTGTTTCTGCAGAGAACTCGCTATAGAATCACTTTAACCTCATTTTTTAAATGTTATGAGAACCACAAACAAAATGTTTCAAACGCGGAAGGATCAGAACAGACAGGTGAACTGTGTGTAGTAGGTTTTGAGTCAAATAATTGCAGTCGCTATTGATGTTAATTTGACTTTTTCAGACTTGGTTTGTGCTGAACGCGCAGCAGCGTGTGGCCAGTCGTTGTTGCTGTGTTTTAACGCCACCTTCTCGTATTGGCTCAGCTCGCGCAGAACACCAAGTTGTGTAGAGAAATGCAGCATAGGTGGCTGCTTTTAGTTATCTCCTCCTGTCTCCTGCCTCAGATGATCAAAATAATGCTACTGTTGGGAACTACAGGATATGATGTATTGTATTCTGGAAACCATCAAATGAAACCTGAGATGCAGGATTTATTACATATGAGTATGACCTATACTGAACTGTATTATGCAAAAACATGAAAAAATAACATATAGCATAAAATAGATGAAATAAGATAAGATATTATTTCGAGATTGCTACTACATGAGAATAAAAACACACAAAATGTATTTGAAATAATACCAACTTCAGTACGAAATAGAATAACAAATTAATTAAGACACATAACATAGCAAAAGGAGTATGTAATCATTTTAGTAGCATAAGTCAACTCAAACAGAATTGTAAATAACAACAAATAAGGAATGAAATAGCAAGGAGAAAGACTTGAGACTGAGTCTGCAGAACACAGGCTGCAAAAGACCTCGCATCCTGTTTATGCAACATCTTTTGTGACAACGACTTTGAACGTATGTTTTCATGAAGGACTTAAATCTTAAACATCCATCTGGAAAATAAAACTTTAATAACTCTCATACACCCCCCTGACCTCTGACATGTATTCAATATATATGTACAGACTGAGAGGCCTCCATTCAATATGTCTGACTGAAATGTGAACTCTGGTTGTCATACTAGTATTGTTGAGGTTTATTCATTTTTCGGGGTGACTGACAAGTCCGGCTAGAATAATAAATTGTTCAGGCTGATCGGTTAATATTATATATGTGTGTAGGTGTCAGCACGTGTGTCAGCCAATAAGTAAGAGTAAATCATTTTATATTTGTGACTCCATTACTTTGTATTTATTTTATTTGACATATACGCACCTTTTTACAAGTTCATATTTATCATAATCACAAAATATAGGGGCAAAAATACAGGCCAATATATCATTATTGGATTTTTGCCAGTGGCTATGAGTTTTTTTTTATAGATCTGAAAATATTATGGATGGGCTGCTTTCTCTCATGCCTGCGTTGCCGTTGGCCTCTCGACCCTCTCTTTCCAAGTGTGAGGAGCAAAAAGCACTAAAGGACTGGAGGACCAATAAATGTCAAGTTTCAAGTGTCAAATTATGAAAGAACCGCTAAAATACCAGGAAGCTGTTTTGGATTCTCTGTAATCATCACAACCTAAATCTGTCAGCAGCCGCTCTCCTGACAGTTGTTTTCTTTTTATATAACTCCCTAGAAGTATCAAGTTTATTTAACCCAAACACAAACTTCCTCCTACCAGAGACAGACTTCACTAATCATGCAAATGTGACTGATTTCACCTGCTGTATACTTCATATTTATACCATTTCAAGCAGTAGGAAACATCCAATATTTTAACACTTTGGAAGCGTCTTGAATTAAAAGTGACAAAGACCAAATGCAAAAGACATCGACAATGATGGTGTCAGATTAATGACTAAAAATGACTGCATCAAAGACAGATTAGGGAACGCCTGTTCTAATTTTCTGTCTGCTGTGCTGTCAAACTGACTGGCTGATTCAAAGTTAAACCACCAATAAATCTCTGTCACAATAAAGCCCATTTCCCACTGGACGGAAAACACATCTGGCTTTTGTCTTTAGAGGGAAAGGTTGCAGTCAGCATTCATTCCCGGGACAAATGAATCTGCTGCAGTGACAGGTAGTTATCGGCTTCAGCTCCGATCATCAGTGAAGGAAACACGACACCGGGGAAGACATGCTCATGTTTTCCAATTTTCTGCTGCGATGATGCCGTGCGACGCGCACTGAAGTGAATATGTAATAAATAGAATCAACAGGGATATAGACAATTATTGTAATTGATTGATGTACAAAACAAACAAATACTCCCCTCAAAGCCACCAGATTTCAGTCAGAAAACAGCAGTTTGACATCGCCGATCATCAGAATATGCTTTATTCAAACAAAAGAAACTAAATAAAACTCATTAAAACCATCTTGGTAAGTCTTTACATTATTCCAGCAATCACCAACTCTGGTTTTAATCCTTAATTCATAGAGTTAAATGGGAAAATAAGCAGACATTATATGTGCTCCTCAAAGCTACAAGACTCCATTGACAGAAACAATCATTTTACCTCGTTGTAAAACACACATCCTACTTCTTCTTCATTTTCTGGTGCGACGCTATGTGGCGCTCCAGAGACTCAACTCAGAAAACAGCAATTTTACGTTGCTGATCATAGAAACACACTTCATCCATATTTGACAGAAAAGAAAACGCATCAAAATCATCTTTCTCAGTCATTCCACTTGTCCCAGGAATCACCCGCTCTGGTTTGAGAGTTTTAAAGAGAGACTGAACAAGTTCCAGATATATTTCTGGCAATGGGAAATGGTAGATTTTAGTTTTTCTGGCTTTAAGAGCGGATCTAGAAAGCAGAAGTCAACGTACTGTAGAAACAACACTGTTGCAGCTTACTCATACCGATAACCCCCTCCTCTCCTCTCTGTCACCTCTTCATCAGCTTCCACTCACCTTCCTTTGTCTTTCTGCGCACAGCTCTTAATTCTCAGGAGAACATCTATTCATTTGGTGGTTGGGGTGAGTACACTGTGGTTAGCGAGCCGTCTGAATTAAGGAGGCTGGCTTTAATCCCCGTTTCACAGTGGAAACAGACGGTTTCTCTGTGATAGCATAATCATGGAAAGAGCTCTCCGGATTACCAAATGAACAGAGGATGTTGAGCGGATCAGCACACTGAGGCGGGGCCAGCACACGCGAGTTCGTCCTGGTCATACAGAGGACCTTGTCGAGCGTGCTCGGGAACCTCTCAGCCAGTCAGTCGCTCTGTTCTCAAATGTGTGCCAATGTGTAGATGAATCGGTTTACCGGGCTGAATTGTCTCAGCAACTGTTGGAGGGATTGCCGTGTGTCATGATCCCCAGAGGATGAAACAACCCCGGTGATCTAACCTTCCCAGTCGCGCCACACAGGAGGAGCGCTGAGTTTGTACAAGAAGCCTCCAGCACTGGACGGATGTTTGCGTTGGGGAATGTGTGTCTAAACTCTGTAGCTATGTTAGACATCGACATTGACAAGGTAAATATCAGAAGGACAGCTAATATTGAATTGCCCGCATTAGCACGTCCAGTAGCTCTCATCCCAAGTGTTTGGGGAAAGCCTTTATTGGCGCAGTGTAACTTCGAACTCAGATTAAAAGTTGCACACAGGACATCTCCCACCACGTCGCCACAATAGATCATTTCCTGGGTCATTCTGTTCTACAGACGCTATCAATAACTCCTGAGAATGGAGATAATATGGAGGTTAACAACGGCAGTACAAGTCCTTGGTTCGATTATGGTTCTTTGTTCAACCGCTTTGCTTTAAAAACGTTATATATTATAAAGATATTAGCGGAAATGTGGGCTTGAAGGTTCGTCGTTGACCTTGGATATAGTCGTTCTGATTCAATTCTAAGCACGAGGTCCACGTACAGGAAATCTTCAGCCACATTGAGAAATATATTCACTGAAGAGCATGAAGGGAAATAAAATGACTTCCAGTGATGAAGTACACTTGCAGCAGGTACTGACTGTGACTCCTCAAAATCATTTTACATTTTTAGAAAAGAGAAGGTCAGATGTGACGAGATGTTTTTCAAGAAAATACGTATCTGTGTGTATTTTAACCGTGGAACTTGTTTTTAAATCACAGTTGTAGACAAATTGTAACTTCATATGAAATGTATTTCTTACTTTGTGCGATGCAGATGTGAATGACGGACATATACACAACTAATGATGAGAGGCCAGTGTGAGGCCGTGGCTCTCTGCCCGGGAAACAAGTATTTCTGAGTTGTGTTCAAGCGTGACGGTAAATTGTAATGCACAGTGACTGGATAATAAATGAATGGACGTAGGGTTGTTAATGTATTTAGAATGTTGTATTATTTAAAATTCTTATTACATCCCAACAGCAATCAATTAATTTAATGCTCTTACAAAAAACACATCTGGTATCTGGTACTGCTGTTGCAGGACTGCAATATGTATTAACTGTGATGCAACTATAGTATGCAATGGTTGGACTCAGTCCTCCACAAGCGTCTCGCCTGACAGCTGTGAGTGGTAACAATAGCCATGTTCATTGTTTACGTTCATTGTGACAGTTTTGGGGGAGCGGCTCTGGAAGGAGCCTGAGGGTGTGGTTGCCGACCTAACTGACCATACTCACTAGATTCAGCGACTTTTGGAGCCAGTGCTGCTACTTTCCTTGTAAAGGAGTCGGCAACGAAGGGCCAGGTTATTCAGTTGGATGGTTTTGAAAAATACTCGCTGGTTTCGCCAATGCTACCTACGAACGCTTTATGTCGATATGCATAATCCCACGCACAAATGCACGCCTCAAATGAGCTGGTGTGCGTTATATCTCAGAGCACAGGGAGGCAAATCCAGCCAATTATCCCACATCTCATCAGGATATATCTTCCATCTTTGACAGTTCATCCACTCCTTCCTTCCTTTACCTCTCTCCATCTGCCCTGATCTCTCTTCCTGCTATGCTGTAGAACGCCACTTATTATAAAGACCAGAGCTCTTTTGAAGCCCAAGGCCAGTGTGTGTGTGTGTGTGTGTGTGTGTGTGTGTGTGTGCACGCACACGTTTGTCAGAGAGCCCGCCTTCAGTTTGACACTTTCTGGCTCTCAAAGTGCCAAAAAAAAAAAAGCGCGTTTTGCCTCGATACTTCATTTAACAGCTGCCATTTCAACTCCCACGCAGCTTTTATATGACAACACACACACACACACACACACACACACAGAGCCACGCAGAAAGCTGTTAGCAGCAGCGTTGAAGAGGGACGGTCGCTCGGTAGATGCAGTGTTGAGGTGCGATAAAGGACCATTTATTGTTCTCTGGAAGTGAATATGAAGCTCTCTGAAGCACCTTAACTTTCGTTGCAACGTTCTGTTTGCAGTTTGTTGCTTTTTTTTTGCCAGATATTGTTGCTGCGCTTGTGATCTGTAATAAAACCTCACGTCTACTACAACAAGAGCCAACAACAAGCGTGCCAAAGGTGCCTCAAAGAAAGACAAGTTTGGAAGATCAGCTCGTTGACGATGAGGCGTAATCACTTCTCGCAGTGTCATTTTAGATTGATTTCTTGTCTTCCAGGAAGCCAAAGGGTTTCAATTTATGCCAACACAGTAAAAACATCTACTTTGCGGAGGCTTAAAACTTACTCAAAATATTAAATCCGCCAGGTCTTGCCATCATATTTTGGTAATTCAGCCACAAGCAAAGAATAGCTTTCCAGTTCAAGTTTTCCAAAATCAAATTTGCAACTTTCACAATGACGCTGCAGCCGAATCCGTCTCGAGCCTCGATAGACGGACTAACGTAATGCTGCCTTAATACATATGTTTGTATTAATAGATCAGGTTGAGTGATATGCCCACAGAGAACCATCACCTCGGCTCTACAGCCTTCTACGGTCAATTTGTCATGGTTTTGGTTTCATGGTCTGCCACTCCGCTGTTTCGGTTCACTCTCACAGCTTCATCCTCTTTTGCCGCAGCGGAAAGAAAAAAACTCACTACTAGCTCACCACCAAATGGTCGACCGACACAAATATTTGGTGAACATTGTGGAGCATTTAGAGGCTAAAGAGTCTAATATTTCTCCCTACAAGCTGGTGTAAACTAAGCCAGACCATTTAAAGGGACAGTGTGTCGGACTTAGCAGCATCTAGCAGTGGAGTTGCAGGTTGCAACAAGCTTAATACCCCTCCTCTCACTCTTCCCTTTACAATACTGCAGCAGAGGGAGCTGAATAGGGCAAATCTGTGGCAACGTCATTCACAAGTCAGATGGCGGTCACGGTTTTGCACCCGAAGGCTCACGTTGCCACGGTTTTGAGTTCAGTGTCTTGCCCAAGGACACGACATATGGACTGGTGGAGCCGGGGATATTCCAATTGTAAGGCGACCCGCCCTTCCTCTCTTTCACGGCTCCTGTCTTTTACAGACACTTCACTCACACATGAATATTGTATTTCATTGTTTTTGTTATGTTGGTTATGCAAGTGTAGAGGCACTTGGTGCGGTTTTGCTCAATCGCTCTTGGTCACAGCATGAGCCCAGTACCTGAGAAATAACCACAAATATCTGTGTGCTTTGCCCTGTTGTAGGCAGGAGTGTAAGAAGCTACGCGAGGAGCTGAGAGAAGACCACTTGGAGGACAAGGCCTCAGCGCTGAGTCAGCTGGCACAAAGCAAGGAGCAGGAAATGAGCAACGCCAGGGAGAGCTGGCAGAGGAAGGTGGAGGACCTTCTGGAACAGGTACGACGACTGCCAATGGATCCGTGCAGTGCAGCATGTGAATGTGTGTTGAAGACCAGCCTCTCACCATGATGAAGCTTTTTGGTCTTTTAGGACCAAAACGTATTATTAACTTTATGCAGAATGGCCCATTTCAGATGAATATTTATTGGATTATAAATTGTGATGTATTAAGGTGTACATCACTTTAACATTGCAGCTGGTAAATATTAAGCTTTATATACTCCGTAGTGGCTTTCAGTAATCGTTAATAATACATCTTACTTTATGATTAGATTCATATTTTGTATTATCTACCTTTCAAAGCAGCTAATGTTATCGAATAAATATTGTGCTGTGAATAGTACAATATTTCCCTCTGAAATGTAGTGACATATTAAGCAGCATGGATTTAAAATGCTCCGGTAAAGCACAAGTACCTCGAAAAGTACCTTGTGCTTAAGTACAGTACCTGAGGTTACATACTCAGTTACATTCCACCCAATGAGGATAAGTGAAGGTACTTTTATTTACTGCTTGAAGATGGTTTCATGCTCAACCCGGGCTGTGTATACAAAAAGCCTGCAGCTTCAGTCAAATGTGTAATTATACCCATAGTAAGAAAATCAATAGGCAAGAAGAGGATGAGAAAAGACAATATGAGCCACTGCATCCCTTCAAAGCTCCCGATGCCACTAAGTAAGGCCAGGCTGACTTATATCGCCCTCGCACCGGTGGACCGACCCACTCACACACTCACTGTTTGATGCCGCTGTGAATTCACCGGAGCGGGCAGCTGCCGCTAATGACCGCCCGCTAATATTAATGAAGCGTGACTAAGCTCTCCTGTGGACATCGACGCCCACACACAGGCACACACACATTCCTGCACGCCGCGCTGCTGCTCGTCGCCGCGCTGTCCGTCAGCACCCTTTCCAGTGATTAATGTGTCCGCGTCGCGAGGTGGCACTCAGCAGAGCTCTACTTATTTACTTTCGATGTCAAATGAGAGAGGCGGTCAACCTCCTCGGAAGCTGTTTGGAAATCAATTGATGTTTTGATGAAGGCCTATTTTAACAGAATATTATCTCTGTGCCCGTGATGCCCTGATGCCTGGGCAGATGAATCTTCGACAAAATATGACGGGATTCTGCTTACACACAAAAGATGCTTCACTGTGTGTACACAACACAATGTGTGCAAACATCAGTGTTGCTGTAATCTGCACTTTATGTGGCGAGTTACAGGGGTGAATGTGTGCATAGGCGCGATACATTACGCACCTGTACCTGTAACTATGAAAGGTTTTGGTCTCATCAGGTCGAGTCACAACACCTTCCTAAGGGGCCACGATGAGTTAAAGCGCACTAAACAATACTTCTACGTAAACACATTGTGGAACATTAATGTGTTGTTGTTTACAGTGACGACCCCACTGAGAGTTATCGCCCGACTAGCTGGAGACCATAGAGAAGCATTCAGCTGATTGTAAGACAAATGCTTCCCTCCGGACATTATTGAATATGAATTTATTATATCTAATGATAAAGTAAGACACCTCTCTCTCTGTGTGTGTGTGTGTGTGTTCTTTGCATCTCAAAACCCGTTCCTCCGATGTACTCACACTCGAGGGAGGGGGCGGGGCTTCAGGATATCTGCAGACTCCAGCAGGCTTTTGCTGCTGGATGCTAGACATGCTAACGTTGCAAACGAACGCTTCTGCGGTTCCCTGACAATGCTGCAAGCAACGCATCCGGGAGGCAAATGGCCACGTCCCGAACGAGCACTGTACTTGTTTATTATAATTAATGAATGCTAATGCTGCATAACATCTGCAGAATGCGAGAATATGCGCACGGTTCGCTGACCTGCTGATCAAGAACTTAACGGCGATAATATGTCAGCGTAGACAACACAAATAATGTCGACAACACAAATAACTAAAATAAAATAAGTTTAAGTAACTTAGACTGATAGAAACTCAATTGTCTTTCTCTGGACTTGTGACCTCACTCACATGACAGCCGCTTGTCTCAGTAATAACACCTGAAACGTTTCAGAGACCCAAACAATGGGAATGTGAGGGTCAGAGCACAGCATATGTAACCACATTCTTGTGTTAATAAAGCTATTCAACCTTTTGACACAGCGTATGACTCACGTCTTGCTCATAATATAAATTCTAAATTTAGGACGCAGCTATTGAGACTGAGACACTGAGGATCTCTCTGTGTAGTGCGCCGTGTTCCCGTGTGGTAGGATCCACAAGTCCATTCAAAAGATGATGAATTAATTTATTAGAGCTATGTTTCAAAGTGTTGATGAATTCATTATTTAGGGTCCAGATGGTCTCACCTGTCAGTTTGCTCCGAGGGGTTTAAACAGTTGGTAATGCGGACAAGGGCATCATCCCTGCGTAACTTTGCATCCTGCCAACACGTGTTGCGGTTCCTAGACATTGGAGGGCATGTGGGACCTTCGCACAGCGGCAGCACATCATAGGTCCTTCAAATAATACATGTCGTCCTTTTGAGCTTAGTCATCAAATAAGCTTTTTTATTTGGCACGTGGCACCACAGCCGAATACAGTTTTGCCAAAGCAAGTTGAGCACAGTTGCTCTTTTGTAACGCTACACTGGCCCAAATACTCATCATCATAAGTCGTCGGGACAGACTCATTTGGTGAATCATGCTGCTTCCCGCCCCTAACAACAAATTCTGGCGCTACATTCATTGCCCCACACCATTAGCCAGACTTCATTATGTACTCGAGTGAATTGCAAACAACGTATTCACAAAAAGTAAGAAACTTTATTGCTGGAGGCTTTAAGCATATTAATATGCAATCTTTGTTTAAGCCTGATTGATTGCCAGCCCTCTTTTATTCTGCTGCTCCCCAGAGACGTCCTAAACCTCCTTAAACATCTCGCTCTTCCTGCAAAATCCTTTCCATTTTATATAATTGAATGTATACATGTACGGAGAGGTGAGCAAGCAGCGGCTTGTTCAAGTGCCCCGGTGAGGGTCTCCCCCCAAGTCTAACGACCAGTGTTTTGTCTGTTCCTCTTCTCCAGATCTCCCTGTTGAAGCAGAGCCTGGAGATGCAGCTGTCCCAGTCGCAGTCGTCGCTGCAGCAGCTGCAGCACCAGTTCAGCCAGGAGAGAGAGCACCTGAGGATGCAGCTGGACGAGCTGCAGACGGAGCACCAGAGGCGACAGCAGCGTCTGCAGGAGATCCACTGCTGCTCCATGCAGGACATGGAGCAAGCCAGGAAGAGGGACCTGAAGGTAGGAGGGCCGCGAACACGTCTGTCCATTTCACCGCCGTATCTGGTAGGAAGCGGGGAGACTACCTGGATAGTATGCGAATGATACTTTTTAACACATGGTCTTTGGTAACAAACGTAATTTTATGTTTACTGGGGAAATTAAATGCTTGGTCGGATTTAGAAAAGATGGTGAATCTGAAGTGTATCAATACAATTTGTCGGTAATTGAAAGCACGTTGTTATTTTCCAATTTTTCCAATTTATTGACTTCATACTTCTGTTCGGCGCTAGCTAGATCCCAGGACCCACTGTATTTTTTGACTAACTGTCATCTGCAGTAAACCGCCCAGTCACCGACCGCTCACGTGGAATCCCAATGCTGTCCTCCAGCTGAGCTCTGCACACAGCTGCTCGCACTGTGGCACCTTAACGCAACTCATGAGAAATAATGTATGGCTCTCTAAACGGGGGCTTCGCACCATTTTTAACGGCAGATACCTTTCTAGTATTATAGTTATTATGATACTAGAAAGGTATCTGCCATTAAAAACGTTACGTGCAGCACTTGGTGGGGCACTGTTGTGCATAGTTCAGACTCAATAGTAACCTCAGAGTCAGCACCATGGACAGCAACTGGAGCCGTACTTCAACCATGGAGAGAGTCCTGATGTATAACTAACAGCATGTTTCCTGGAACTTACCATATATATTTAATAGCAACACCTTTCCTATCGCCTCAGTGTAAATCCTTTACCTCAATATTATACTCAAGTAAATGTTAATCTAATATAATGACTATGGAAATGGGAGGGCATGAAGCCAAACCTGCATTTTCAGAACACTGAAAAGTCAAACCTTAGCTCCCAAGTTTGTAAAGGTATGCATTGTTCAAAACTGGAGAATGATAAGAACCCATGAACCTAAAGCATTCATGTCGTCTTCTCTGCCAGTTAGAGGAGCTCCTCGGGAGAAGCCCTCCATGGCATTTTTATCCAAGAGAGCGTCGTCAGAGTCAAGGTTAGACTGGCAGTGAGTCATTACCATCATTGCTCACTCTCTCTGACAGCACATAGCTGCTCTATCAAGTAGCTTTGCTGACAGCTCTGTGTTTCCTCTTTATAATGTCAAAATATGCACGCTCAAACCAACATACGCACTCCTCAAGGTGCCAAGAATATGTTCTATCAACGCTAATCCTTCCATTTCACAGTCAAGGTCGATTTGGATGAGCTATACATTACAATCCCAAATCCCCTTTCCCGACTTGGACGCTGTAATTGTATTAATGCTTTTGGCAGAATGGAGGTCAGGCAACGACGCCCTTATGATGTGTTTTTGGCAACTCCTTGAAAACAAATGTGTGTGAGTGTGTGTGTGTGTGTGTGTGTGTGTGTGTGTGTGTCTGTGTATATGTGTGTATGGGGTGGGGGAGGAAGAATATCACCTCTGAGTCACACAGCACTTGTGAAATCGGCAGTCTTCATTATTTTCCCGTAAACTAAACTGACTGCTGTAACAAACATTCTCCTCCCTGTTACCCTTCCCTCCTCCTGCACTCGTTTCTTCTCTGATACAAACACACACAACAGCTGGTGCACACTACCTCGATATAGCCACACTTTTGACCACCTTTTCTGTCTGACACTCTTTCTTCTTGTGTCTCGGTTAATAAGCAGGAGAATAAAGTGTGAAACACTTCACGGAGGACTTTTATGGTTGGCGGGGTGTTTATATTTCAGAGCAGGAAGAGAAAACTCAATTATTCAGAGTGGAGGCATTATATGGATGATTTGTGTGTGTGTCTATGGGAGATACGTTCAGATTGTCTTATCTGTTGTGTTATCTGTTTGCACACAGTCACATCCGGGGAGTAATAAAGTTGTTGCAAATCGCTGCAACACAAACACATTCACAAAACCTAATTTAGCTCCCTGACTTCTTGCTACCAAAATGCTACAAATAGAAGCGGTGAGTGTGCAGACAGCAATTGGCAGCCTATTGATTTGCGTATCATCTTTTGTCTTCCTTATCTTCAAACTCTCGCTCCCTTTTTTTTTTGCCTGCACGCTGTCGGAGGGAAAATTGTCTTACTCACTCTGCGAAGCAATACACAAAATGTCCAAGTTATAGCAAGAATACGCACATAAAAAATAAATGTACAAGACACTAGTTCAGTCACCAGCGGGCAGAGCTCCAGGGGTTGTTGTATTTAACTGCACCTATCAAAAACATTTTTTTTATTTTATCTGCGACATAAACTCTAACTGAAGACGGGTAGAGATCTGTTCTTGGTTGCTTTGTAGCTGCTTAATGGTTTTTGCCAGACACTCAACTTAACTTGCATGAGAGTGTTATTTGCTCCCCATCACTCATCTTACTGGTTATCATTATTAATAATTGTTGAATTGGTACATGGTAACATTCTTAAAGTCGAAAATAACACCACCAGCGGGCCATCTGTTCACGCCCATGTGACTTATCTTGACAGCTGTTTCATGGATTGGCACTTAAATTGGGACAAACATTCAGGTCAAAATTTGTATGTTTCCCATATACTTTCCCATCAGCCTCAGCTGTACTTTGTGTTAAGTACAAATTCGCAGATATCAGCACGCAAACATGCAAAGCTACGGTGGAAAACAATACACCTGATCAAAATGTGCATGTTAAACATTTGTGTTGTGTGCATATCATCACTCAGCTGATGTAAGCAGATTCCCAGAAGATGTTTTGTTGAATCTGTAATACATCTGTATGAGCTAATAAAACCAGAATATTTATGCCTGTATTCACTAAATCGTCCATTGATATTGCTGAAGTCTTGAGCACTACATGTCAAGCCATAACATAACTATATATTCTTTTGTCTTATGATCTGTCTGAATTTTAAAGCCCACTTTAAAAAAATATGTCACTAAAACTCCCCCTCTGGGATCCAGCCAATGTGCAGTCATTTCTCACAGCCCAATACTGACAAAGGTTATATATGCCTTCATCTCGAGCGGGCTCCACTAGTGTAAGGCTCTCTGATCAGGTCTGCCAGAGGAAGCATTGAGTAAACTGAGGATAAAACAGCAGCTCGATTCTGACTGAGACCAGGAGAAAAGAGCATGTGACACCTGTTTCAAAGGCAATGTGTTTCAGGTTAGTTTAGGCATTAAGATTCTGCTCCTCTGGGTCTTTAAATCACCTGAATACATTGCAGATACACTTTTAAGCTACAACCCTTTTAGACACCTCAGTTCCTCTAACTCGGTCTTTCAGTTGTCCTCAGGGTCAGGATTAAGACCTGTGTCGAAGCAAATGGATGAGCCTGCCGAGTACCCGAGGGCTACAGTATCTGTGTGCTATGTCTCACTCTTGCTCATCAGTATCACCTCCCCTTTTTACTTAGTTAAATGGATTCACCCACCAACAAAGTAACAAATATTGACCGTCCAGTAATGGAGAGAAGATTGAACCACCAGGCCTCCACATAGACAAACAGCACAGAGAGCAGGAGGTGAATGGGACAACATTACAGTCAATTTGTAATTATAGGACACACTGCGATTAAGTGTTATTAATGTGCTCCCTTTTTATTAAAAGAACAAAAGGTATGTTTTTTTTACTGAGCCACAGTACAAAAAGACCAATGATCGATATCAATGAAGAGAAGACATTAGTGGCTTCCTCATACTGTGATAAAACATCCCACTAGGCTTTCAACACACATCTACTTGTATTTTTACAAACTGAGGATCAGCTACGGACATGACCAGTCCTGTCAGCGTCCTTAGCATCTGTAATGTGACCTGTTGATGAGTGAAACAGATTATGTGAATGGTGTATTATTGTTACAAGAGGGACTTAAATTAGATTTTTAAGATTGGATCGGATCACGCAAACATGAGGGTTCGGCTTAGCAAATACAGCAGATATAGAGCGTTACTTGAGGATGTGATGTAACAGAACAAACCTCAACTACATTCTTTTTAAATGCAAACAAAGTTTTTGCCAACTAACATCCAAACGCACCAAACCACGTTCTGCAATGTTGCCCTGATGGCTACTACACATCACAAGCCAGAGGTCAAATGTGATTTATTATGATGGAAAGAGTTTGATGGGATACATTTAAGTTTTCCCTGCTTTTGATTTGGCATTTAATAATTGATAACAATTTATTAAACAGGATAACAACTTGGAGAATGCCCTTTTTTATTTCCTCAGTATATTGTCATATTATTTGTGATGTTATAATTATGATAAACAAGTGTGTTTGGACTTATACAGCATAAGAATAGTGTATTTTTTTACTAGTACGAACGTGCTGCAAGATTGAAAAGCTGACTTATAAATACTTAATTAAAATATTCTAAATTCAAAATAGATGATAATCAGAAGCAACACAACTAAAAAACCAACCGTCCCTCATTACATTATTTAGCCACTTATGCGCGGACGGTTTTTGGGGGCAGCAGGCTTAGCAGAGTATTCCAGATGTTCCTCCCCACAGCGACTCTTTCCAGCTCTTCCTGGGAACCCAGAGGCGTTCCCAGGACACAAGGTATATAATCCTTCCAGCCTGTTCTGGTTCTACCCAGGGCTTCTTACGGGTTGGACGTGCCTCTAAAGCGAGGCGTCCAGGAGGATCCTGATCAGACGCCCAAACAACCTCAGCTGACCCCTTTTTAATAAGAACGAGTAGCGTCTGAACTCCAAGCTCCCTCTGTATATCTGAGCTCCACACCCCATCTGTGAGTCTGGGGACAACCTTAATGTCAACTACCTTAGGAGTTGTGTTTGACATTGTGTTGAGTATACAGACCCAACTCTCATTTTAGTTATACAAGGACCGGATGGCTCATAGTGCTCTGGATTCCCGCAGTATCCCCCGCAGGACTCCCTTCCGGTCTCTTCCCCGCCAGAGAGGTGACATTCCACGTCCCTAGAGCCAGCCCCCCGTGAGGGGTTGGCCCACAGGGCTGCAGCTCTAAATAGATTTTTCAAGCTGTGCCTGTGCGAGCCCCATGTGTCAAGACCCGGCCACCAGACACTCACTTGCAAGCTCTTCACCCAGGGCTCCAGGGCTCCAGAAAGGGGCTCTGGTTTCTCTTCTTCAGGCAAGGTGCTCGGTCTCTCTTTTGTATGTAATAATAACAGAATGTTGCAATGCAAATTCAAAAACACTGCAACACTTCATCACTGCCTTTGAAGACAGTGAAATTAATGTAAAGCAAATGCAATGGTTTAACGGTGGACATTAAAGCAGAGTATACAATAGAGTATTGTGTGAGGAAATTCGGCTGAGGGATAGCTGTGTGTTTGTCGTACTGGGGAGCTGATCATAAGGGTTTGCCAGCAGATGCAAAGGTGGATGTGGAGGTCAACTGTGACTGCATAAGAGCAGAGAGAATGAGTGACGGAGGAGGCTTGCTTCTTGGTATCAGTTTTAAGCGTATACACATTTAAATGCAGAGTTAACAACATTGTTATCCCCTCTCTCACATCACAAAGTCATTAATGAACTGTTTTGTTTCAAGTGTTGCCACAAAAACAGCCTCGTCAAACACTCAGAAACCGAAACTGTCGTCCGCCACCTCGGAGCGAGGTTCATTTGAATATTCAGGGCTCTGTGAATCATCCCCCCGAGGCATAACATATTGGCGAATTAAAATGCCACAGATGTTGCCGTCAACCTTCTATGAATATCATTTTAAAAAATGTTCCTTGTTCGTGGGTTCTAGTTATAATTTTCAAAATGGCATCTCGAAATTTTAGTGACAAAAGAAGATGGGTTCACTCAGCGTGAACAGCACTTTTCATGTCGGCAGTGGAGTGCTTTCATGGCTTTATGGAATAATAAAAACGAGGGTCCCCGCTCTCAGGCTGCATTTGTGACCTGTTATTAGAATTATATTATATTTAAATGATTTATCTGGATATTATGTTCGATGCAGGTGATTCTAGAGTGCAAAGTTGGAAAACATTTCTTTAAGGAGGTGGGAATAGATTTACATGATTTGATTCATTATTTGCATGGCAGGAAAATATGTGGAATCAAATTGCACTCTGCTAGCTCTTTCATGTGAACTTTAACTATTATTATTATAATCACCGTCATTATTATCACTGTTATTTACATATGTATTTGAATGTAAATGTGCTCGTGATCTTTATCTTTCACAACTGCCTTCAGAGTTATGATAACATGATGACGGGCCAGATCTGTGGTCTATGTACTAAACATTACCTAATTTATATTCGGTATTCATATACTACAGTTCCACTTGGAACATTAACTTATTTTCTGTACTGGTACTTTATACTATTGCACTTCTGGTTGGATGCTAAACTGCATTTTGTTGCTCTGTACTTGTACATGTGTAATGACAATAAAGTTTAATCTAATCTGATCAAGTTGAACCTTGAGATCGACGGCACTGAAGTTAATAAAAAAACAAGAGTGCCACGTTTAGCTATAGACATCCCAAGAAAACTTTAGTATATTTCCGTATCTTTGTGTTGAATGAATGGAACAATGTAGGATTACTGTGAGCAATTATACAAACTGTCCTCATGTTTATAGTAAAAAATGAAACTGGTCGTCGCGGGTTTGATGTGACGTTAGTTTCACATTCACTGCCAACGAGCCAGCTGAAAGCCAACTTTGTCCCATTGATGAGCTCACTGGAATAAGTCACTTCACACGACAAAAGTCTTTCGAGTTGTTGATCGAGTTGACAGAAGCATCGATAGTTAATGTGTTTAACTAAAAGTAAAAGCATATTTCCTGTAAACACTCAGGCACGCAATATGGCTCCTCACACATCAACAACAGCTCTTTCTGCCAAAGTAAATGTTCCACACAGCCTCTGTGTGTGTGTGTGTGTGTGTGTGTGTGTGTGTGTGTGTGTGTGTGTGTGTGTGTGTGTGTGTTGTGGCAGCGCTCCATTCAGCATTGCTAATGCCTGATGCTAATACTGTGTAAATAAGAGCTTGTCAGTTTTCTTTGCTAATGTTCTAATATGGTTGTAAACTTCTTGTAATGAAGCAAACACACGATCAGCAACAGCTGGATGAAACTAACTAAACACAATTTAATTAATTCCCTCATTTACATACGCAACATGTTTTTGTTGGACTAAAGTACCATAGACTGCTGTTTCCTCCACAAATACATTTATTAATGACCACGTGTACAAACATAACACTTCTGTTTCGACCTTGCTGTCTTTTAGGACACTTTGAGTACATAACAGTGATTAACATCTGTTCATAATACACCGAATTATCATGAAACTCTTAGTATTCAAGTCCCTTCCCTTCTTCTGTGCCAACACTTCTTGTTGTCTCACATGGTAGCTCAACAAACTTGTATGTGTTAGTTAATTGTTTGTCTTTTTAAAAACTGTTGTGTAGAAATAGAAGCAACTGTCAATATTACAATGCATCTTGCCATTGAGATGACTTTACCTTCTTTTTTAGTTCCCCCAAAACTCTTTCGTAGAGTCACTTTCAATTGTTTGTCTTCACAGTGAAGGTCGTTCTACAAAGCTTTTAAGTTTTTAAGAGACTTCCAGTCTTTTTTTCGATGCATTTTGACATTGGAAGTGATCTCATCTCTACTTTTCTCTTCTTGGCTGGTGTGTTGGTGCAATTTAAGTCAGTGTGATGATTGGCCAGTTTCTCCTTCAGCCTTTTGAGAGGATTTGAAATGATGCTAAACTACTTCCCTTTCTCTCCCTGCCTCACTTTTTCCATTTCATTTTTATATCTCTTTTATTTATGTTCCTCCCACTCCATCATCTCCTGCTTCTTAAACGTTTCATCCACACTTTCTCTCCCCCTCCTCTCTATTTTCATCCATCCATCTTTTCCTCTATTCCATCCCACTCTTTCCCCATGGCTCTCCCACTCCCTGTTTTCCTGTTTCTTGCTATTTTTCTGCACCTCGCTTTGTTCCTTTCTGTTATCCTCCCTCATCCTCCCCTGGCCTCATCTCTCCATCAGGAGTTGGAAGAGCGCCTCCGCCATCATCACCATGCAGAACTGCAGTCTCTCAGAGAGGCTCACCGCCAGAGCATCGAGACACTCAAACAGCAGTCGGAACAAGAGCTCCAAACACTCCGCTTTGAACTGGAGGACGAGGGCAAAGCCATGCTGGGTAAGAGCTTATTGTGAGTGTGTGTGTGTGTGCGTGTGTGTGTGTGTGTGTGCGTGTGTGTGGCAGCGCTCCATTCAGCATTGCTAATGCCTGATGCTAATACTAGAGCTTGTCAATTTTCTTTGCTAGTATTCTAATATGGTTATAAACTTCTTGTAGTGAAGCAAACACCCAACCAGCAACAGCTGGATGAAACACAATTAAACAATTAAACTTACATAAAATGTCAATTAACATAAAGAACGAAACAAGTTTTTGTTGGACTAAAGTACCATAGAGTGCTGTTCCCTCCACAAATACAATTATTAGTGACTGTGTGTGTGTGTGTGTGTGTGTGTGTGTGTGTGTGTGTGTGTGTGTGTGTGTGTGTGTGTGTGTGTGTGTGTGTGTGTGTGTAAAAAAAGATTCACCCTCCCATGACCTTTTGGTCAAACTGAAAGAACATAATGAAAAGTAAAACCTCTGCCCTCATGTAGTAAATAGGGATATAGAACTATTACTTTGAGATGTACACGTACACATTTTTCTGCCCACATACAGTTGGATTTCATGAAAGTACAGTTCGATCTGTTCTTATGATGCAAAACATTCCTGTGTCAATTAACCAGCTAAAAACTACACTGCAAGAAGTACTCAGATCCTTTACCATGTACTACTATAGAGTATAAATACTCTGTTACAATTAAAAGTCTAAAGTAAGACTTAAGTAAAAGTACAAAAGTGAAGGCTTCAGAGAGATTATTATGCAGAATGATCCATTTTAATTATTGATGCACATCAAGGTGAAGCTCTGTACATTAGGTATCTATCATGATCACTTCACACCTTGAATAATACAAACCTGCCTCATGCGGGTGGTGATAGTGTTGAGGTGGGAAAGTATGGCCGGCCCTACACCAGCACAGGAAATGGCTTCCTGCCTTGTTTTGGAGGAATTAATATGGTGTTACATTTAGGAAAATATGGGACACTTTTATAAATTAACTCGTGCTGTTACAATTTGGGATCAATACAGTTTATCCATCTATATTTTATTCTTTATTTTCAATTTTTCCCTGAACATTGTTGGTAAGAATGTGGAGAGATATGTTTACAAATGCTGTGTTCTTTCGATGGTAAAAATCTGTATTTAATATATATATATATATATATATATATATATGTATATATATATATATATATATATATGTATATATATATATATATGTATATATATATATATATATATATATATATGTATATATATATATATATATATATATATATGTATATATATATATATATATATATATATATGTATATATATATATATATATATATATATATGTATATATGTATATATATATATATATATATGTATATATATATATATATATATATATATATATATGTATATATATATATATATATATATATATATATATATATATGTATATATATATATATATATATGTATATATATGTATATATATGTATATATATATATATATATATGTATATATATGTATATATATGTATATATATATATGTATATATATGTATATATATGTATATATATATATGTATATATATGTATATATATATATGTATATATATATATGTATATATATATATGTATATATGTATATGTATATATATGTATATATATGTATATATATGTATATATATATATGTATATATATGTATATATATGTATATATATATATATATATATATATATATATATATATGTATATATATATGTATATATATGTATATATATATATATATATATATATATATATATATATATATATATGTATATACATATATATACATATATATATATATATGTATATATATGTATATATATATATATATATATATATATATATATATATATGTATATATATATGTATATATATATATGTATTGATGCACGTGCATTATGTCCAAGTTTTTTATAGACAATAATGTGATGTACAACAGGTAGAACATTGAGAACATCGGCAGAAAGTCAAAGATAGACCCACACCTCTAGAAAGTGCAGTAAAAGCTCTGTATTTCCTCAGTTTTCAGTGCGAACACACCAGTGCTGTGCTGTGATAAATGGTCTTCCATTAACCTTCATGTCATGGTCCTGACACTGGAGAGCTGCTCCCATCTATCTCTCACTTCCCACATCCGGACGTCCTTTTATAACCCTTTTTTCCTCTTTATCTCTTGCCCTCTTTCAATTTTCTTCATCCTGTCCGTGCGCTTGAACGTGTGTGTATCTACGTGTGTGTGTCTCTCGTGGGAGTGTAGGTGAATATAATGCGTTTTTCTTTTTAAAAAAAACTGCAGTGGTCAGCTTTCACTGCTGTATTGCTTTACTCTGACATTATAAATGTGTCTTCCGTTCAAATAGAAAGCGAATCCCTCTGTTCCCTCTATATGCTTCTCTAAACCATTAGGCTGTTTACAATGAAAGTTATTGGAGTGAGGATTAAAGGCCACTTGGACAAAGGCCTCCGAATCACCCTGCTTTATGTGTAAACGAACAAAAAAACTTTATTCATTCATTTTGTAAAAAACAAAAAGCCTCTGCCATGAATGAGCAAGCGGACTAAAGGTTGGAGGAAGCTTTTGCAAAGAGCTTTAAAATCACTGGGTCTGAAACAAGCTCTGTTTCCATTCTGTGATTTGCTCTGTACAAATGAAATATGTCCTTTTTTTCCATTGCACTTCTTTCCCCATCAGCATCTCTGCGATCAGAGTTGAACCACATCCACGCGTCAGCCATCGAACACCTGAGACAAACCCACCAACAGGAGTCAGCTGCTGCCAAGGTGGAGCTGGAGAAAACCCTGGAGAACAACCGGATACAGGTAGGAGACCAGTCTACCGTTGAAGCATCTGGACGTGTGTGTGTGTGTGTGGGGGGACTTCATGAAATAAAATAAACAAAGCTGCTGTGATTAATGGCATGTCAAATAGGAGATGGATTCGATTAAATCCACTCCTGTGAGGCGTTCAGGACCTCTCTTTGCACACTATTACTACCTCTACCAACACATTCACTCTGTGTCCAAGGAAGCTATTCTAGTAGGAAACACTGGGAAGGAAGTCTAAATAATACACATTTAAAGGGAGTGTTTGGGTGTTTTCAAGGAGGGGTTGTATGAGGTGGTTATGCATTGTCAGTGTTTGACTTGCAGTGGATTTAAAAATAGAAAGGGACACCAGCACGGATGCAAAGAAATGTACTGCTGTGGGCGGAGGCAGCAACACATGATACCACCTCAAAAATAATAAAAGTTTCAGTGTCATATTTTCGCTGCAACTACAAAAATCCAAAGAAACCCTGTATTTGAGGCTTTACTGGTAATTCATTGATGCCAATATGCTTGTGATGAATTACTATCTTATTTTATTGTTTCAAGTTATAATTCATAAGATTTCAGTCCTGGTTGGTTTAGAGGATTTGTGTATCCAGTGAGTGCTTCACAATAAATGCAACCCATGATTATTAAGTGATCAACAGAAAACTAATCAACAGCCATTTAGTTTTTTAGGTTTTGGACTATTAGGCTAAGCAAGCTATTTGAAACCCAAAAAATGCAAATCTTTAAAATTGTGATGGAGAGTTTTTACTATTTATGAGACAAAAAATGAATATATTGATCACAAATACATCAAGAGATTCAACTGACAGTAAAAGTAGTTCAGTTTTCTTTACTTTTTTTGAATATTTACCTGTGCCAGCTGTCACACAGAAATTACATTAGCTGGTGTGCCTAAAATACCACCTGCCGCAGGCTCACACACACACGCGACCACACACACACACACACACACACACACACACACACACACACACACACACACACACCACCCGGTAGGCTATCCTCTTACCATCTTCTTGTAAATCTTACTAATTACCCCAAACACCATCTCATCGCCTTGTGGTACAGATGTCCCAGCAGAGACGCACAGCTGGTCGTATTCAATACCCCCCACACACAACACACACACAACTCACACACACACTCCACCATCAGTCCCTCTCATCTTTAGTTGCCAAGGCAATCAGGGTCAATGAAAGCTAATAGTCAAGTATTACAGTCTGAGCCGCCTGTCAGTCAGGAAATACAGTGGAAACAGTTTATATTTCAGTCGCTGCTGCAGCACACAAGCTTCTCTCTGATGCCAAGTAGACTCACACCGCTTACTTTGGAATAAGTCAAGAACGAAGGCAATTGGTTGACTGTTTATATGTAAACTAAATAAGCTTTAAACTCTAGTGACGGCTTCTGGCTATTTTCATCATGCAAACACATTTCAATTCCTATCATGCACATCAGAAATCAGCACCAGCGCTGGTACTTTAATTACACTTGTTTAACTTAACTTTTTGGGCATTCATGGCTCGATTGGGCACTGCAGAGAATCGTACATAAAATGTGATGGCAGAGAGAGAGAGAGAGAGAGAGAGAGAGAGAGAGAGAGAGAGAGAGAGAGAGAGAGAGAGAGAGAGAGAGAGAGAGAGAGAGAGAGAGAGAGAGAGAGAGAGAGAGAGAGAGAGAGAGAGAGAGAGAGAGAGAGAGAGAGAGAGAGAGAGAGAGAGAGAGAGGATGAGATGCAACAAGGGATTTCAATTGGGAACATTTTCTCTGGCAGGAGAAATCCCTGTTTGGCCACCCTAATTTGAAAGAGAGCTGCATCCTTTCTGTCCTTTCACCATCTGCTGCTGCCTCCCTCAACTTTAAAATAATCCGTCAGATTTCACGGGACAAACTGCGACCCACCAAGTGAATCTCCTTTTTTCGGGTAAAATGCGGCGTGTGCAAATTCAGAGACGGAGACGCCGAGATTTTGTGTTTCACATTAATTCCATGTTTGCTGTGCCGCAGCCCTAATGGCACATAGACCGAAACTTCCTGAGTTGAGCTCCGCTGCAGAGAGCTGTCCCGCTGTGTAAAATATTGTTTTTATACCTCCAATTACTGAACAGACATCAGACGGGGAGGAAGAGGCTGATGAAGTACAGGCTGTTGTCATCCGTCTCCTTGGCGATACTTAACTTGTTTGATCTAACCGAGCTGTCTGATCAATTATCACATCATCAGCATCTCTTGACATCCAACGTCCATTCTGTTCTATTTCCATATCGTTCGATCTTTGATGTAGCTTTTAGTGTTTTTGACAAAGTGCTTCTTTCTCTGTGAACTTGGAAGTTATTCTTTTTTTCATCAGGATAAGTAAAGTATCTTAGAAGTGCCGTCACTTTCTCTGGCACCTCTTTCGTCACAATTCATTTTAATATTTCACATTATTTCCTTCCCTCCTTTTTGTGTTAAATGTCCAGTTGTGATTTGGATCCAGTTGTTTAATTATAGTCATACCTGATAGTATCTAGGAAAGATACAGTAACTTTAAAGCCTCTAAAATCATATTTCTCTCAAGGGTCAAGGTTTAGTTTCACAAAGAAGTTACAGGGCTTTTTGTAGTATAACAAAAAAAGTGTGTGTATATATATATATATATATATATATATATATATATATATATATATATAGTTCACTTTTCGTGAAACTATGACTGAATCATTCATTTAGCTGAAATAATGCAGAGGAGGTGGCAGTGCTGGTGTCAGCCCTGAGTGGTGTCTGCTGTCTCCCTCTCAGCCTCAACAGCCTCCAATGAGAAGGTAGAGTGGACTCTTAAGTAGCTCGAGAGGCACAACTCAACCCAGGGCAAACAAGTCCACAAAGTCCCCACCCACTTCAAACACGCAAATGTTGAATGTGAACAAACTAAAACGAACCGAAGTTTGACAGAACATGTTTTTCATCTTATAGTTTATGTCTGACTCCATCACTCACACTAAGAAGTATTGAGATTGAGAATACACAAACTGCAATGGACTAAGTTCAAGCCACAGGATTGTTTATTAGATCCATTCTACTGGTCAGGCCAGTGAACTTTCCTTCTGTGAAATAAATCAGTTTGGAGAATTTCTCCCAAAGGCTTTTATTCAACATGCACATCTGCAGTCGACCTTTGAGCCGCATGAGAGGCCCGAACGTTGTTGAACTGACAACGTTGTGATTGTTTTCCAATGTGAATCTTTCCTTAAAATGGCTTGTTTATTCAAGATGAGACATACGATGCGGAGATGGCATTAAAAATGGTCACGCACAAACTCACTCCTCCAGTGATTTATAGATGAGGCCTGATCTGAATTGGGTCGCGATGGTTTGTTGTTTTTGTGTCTCTTCTTTTGAGTTTGGGACACACTGGCGTTGACAGTGCACCACTACAACTGCCCCTTAAAACAAAGGATAACAATTCACAATAATGGTAATCTATTAGGAAGCAGTTAATTATATAATATTCTCTCTGTCAGGCTGGATGGATGGTACCTACCAAGAAATGCCCACTCGCCATCTTTAATACATTTTTCCATTTTCAATAAGATTCAGGAGATTTGGCTAATGTCCTTGTCTGATAAATGTTTAAAGAAGCTATTTATTTTTCAAGAACCCAAAAATGTGGAAATAGAGAGGGTGGCATTCAGGAAGAGATGGTGCACGTCTACTCCTTTATTAAACCAAGTTCTTCGGCGTGGAGAAAGGGAGATTAGAAAGAGAGGCGATAAGAGTGAGAGACACGGTGTGAGAGACGAAGTCGAGCTCGGTGCCACAAACCGGCCCGGTCGTCTGTAATGAATGTGAACATCGAACAGATGAATCAGCTATAATTTGATTAGATGAGCTTTTTAAAAAAACAAAAACACTCTCCACGCTATAAATACTTTAAATCATCCTGAATGTCCCAAAATGCATCTTCCATCTTCTTTGTTCCTTCCATTCTGTCATCGTTTTTCTTCCACTTCCTGTTTGTTTATTGGAAGTAGTTGCCTTTGTGCCTCCTGTCTCTCTCTCTCTCTCTCTCTCTCTCTCTCTCTCTCTCTCTCTCTCTCTCTCTCTCTCTCTCTCTCTCTCTCGTCACATTGAAGCCGGGAGTTTGACGAGATGGAGAGCGAAATGAGTAAATGAGTCATTAAAAGATTAATCTGCCCTGTCCCCATTGTGTTTAATTGCGCCGCTAGGTTTATGGACAGCAGAGAATCTGCCAATGACATTAAATTAAGATGTTGAGGGAGACTCAGATGGAGACAGATAGTGAGGCAGGAGGTTGTGACCATGAGGCGATTACACAAGATTATGGCTTTTGGATATATGAACACAGCCTTTGGAATACATTGTGATAAAGTGGGATGATTTATTTATTTTTTTCACAAAGTGCGGAATCATTAGTGAGCAATAACTTGACAATATTTAATTTGATTCTGGTGGAGTTAAGTGGCCCTCTTCTGGGAGTCTTCAGATCGCGGCTTTGCCACTTCATTCAAGTCCCTAATCATAATGATCAATTTGGCAAACAAGGCGGCTGCTGCGCCCCGTCAGGAAGTGGGTTTTAACACCAAACTTGGCAGCTTTGCGTGTTGCAGGCTGGTACATCCTAAATGGCAAGATGCAGCTGTTGTGAACTTTGTGATTTCATTTGAATAATCTCAACAAAGTTCTGGCACGGCAACAACAAAAACCTATCTGACTCGCTGGTGCATTGGATCAAAATGTCTTTATTACCAGCAGGTCAGCCCTCAGCCCATCAGGTCAAAATGTACTGTACAGTACTGTTGAAGCACAACGGCGGTCTGTCGACGGCCCTAAACCCCACTGCTCCCTGCTGGAGATATACATCTATAATAAAAAAGAAACGTCTCATCTTTTAAAGAATACTCAAAAAGCACACGCTTAAACCAACAGCACTGAAATGTAAATAATCTTAAGAAGCTTTAAAAACCTCAATTCTAAACCCAGTTTTAAAAGGAGGGAGTCACAGCCTCGTTTACCTGGTTTCATTGTCATGTCGGCCGGTCATCTGTCTGATTGAACCTGCGTATTGTTCGCTGAGTTATGACGTCGTGAGTGATGCTGACGAGCGCCTGCATTCGTGCCGGTGTTGAACGAAATTGTCGTACTTGAGAATGAAATCAAATGTTTTTTGACGCGTGAACTTGTTTTACAGGATACAACGCTCCCTCTTTACACATAGCTTATCCTCCATCTATAACTTATGTTCTATCAAAGCCGTTTCTAAAGAGCCCCTTAAGTAATTAAGTCAAGTGCCGTGGATATTGTAATTCATACAGGAACCATTCAGGGTAACGGCGAGAGTCTACACATGGGTATTTATGTTTCCAGTTCATTATTGGACAGTGAGCAATAATCGGTGCTACCATTCACTGTCAGTTCATTCATTGACACTCATTGTTGGTTTGGCAGCGTCTGACAGCCGGGGTGGAACTTTAACTCGCTCGCTGTAGATTAATCAGCTCATGTAATTATGGGCCTAGTCGGTGCTGTCAATAAGAAAAGAGTCTCCCCCTAATTAAACGCCATTCAAACACCCTGCCCCAAAAGTTTAATTTCAGTTCCAGTGAATGACCGCCGATGAGGTGATCATGTCTTTGGTTTGTTTGTCTATTTGTCAGCGAGATGAACAAACTACTTACTGCATGCCCCCCATTTGTGTCCAACGGGATGAAAGGGTGTAGCATGAGCGGAGGAAGGCAGACACACAGGTTTAAATAACCTACAACTTTAATATGGACTTCTACAAATGACCTGTTATATACCACTGTACATGTTTTATATACACTGTATATTCTTTTGGAGTTTTGCATTTTCTTAATTATTTAATTGTCTTTAATCTAATATGTTCTGCTCTGTTATTTTATTGTATTCTATATATTGAGTATTTTCCATACTTAATACTTTTAAGTTGACACTATAACATCGCTTGCTTCTGCTCCAAACTATCTATCTATCTATCTATCTATCTATCTATCTATCTATCTATCTATCTATCTATCTATCCATCCATCCATCCATCCATCCATCCATCCATCCATCCATCCATCCATCCATCCATCCATCCATCCATCCATCCATCCATCCATCCATCCATGCATGTATCCATCCATCCATCCATCCATCCATCCATCCATGTATCTATCCATCCATCCATCCATGTATCTATCCATCCATCCATCCATTATATTTTACAATACCAGTAGAGAGAAAAGTAACTGTTCACCCAGTAAAATCAACCACAACAGCTTTGCACTCCATCCCTTGTTTTTAAAGCTTATCATATTCAGATGTTGATTCATGTTAAGGCTTTTTTTTGTCCAACCATTTACATAAATACAACATTTTACACAAAATACATCAAATTTACCCCCCTAAAATATGTTTTAAAAGCTTCAGCTTCAACTTGACTTCACATTGTGTACACGATGTCACAAAGACAGCGGTATTCAGCAGCCATGCTCTCCTCTATTTAGTTTATGCTCATAATAGTAACTGACTTGAACATATTTGGATTTAATAGGTTTTAATATTCCTCACAATGCTCTCAGCATTAATATGTTATACTAGACACCAGTGTTACCACAGTTAGACACCTCTCTCCCCCCTTCATGTGAAGATGGAAAAAATGAGAAAGGTCAATCGCTGTGTCCTTGAATGTTCCTTTAGTCGTCAAGAAGTAATTATAAAACATTAATGGACAAATAACACGGTGGGATATGAGCTCATTAAACCATGAAAATGAACCCCTGTTTCTTTCTCTCGCTTCCTAGGAGCGTGAGCTGTTGGGCCGGATCACCGAGCTGCAGGAGGAGGTGTCCAGGAGGAAGAACCACATCGCTCAGCTGGACCACCAGATCCACACACTCAACGAAAATATCAGCACTCTGACTAAAGAGCTGGAGCTCAAGGGCAAGGAGGTGCTCAAGATCCGCAGCGAAGCCAATCAGCAGATCAGGTGTGACTCAGCACTCACAGCACGAAACACAACACGAAACAGTCCTGCGACGGGAGCCTTGATATTAACTTGAGCGCAGGGGCGAAGAAGATATTTTGACGGACGAGATAGCGACGCGTTCAATCTGCTTTACATATGTCAAGTGGAAGTTATTGCAATTGAAAGTGCAGATTGGTGTGAAAAAGCCTGACAGTGATTTATATTAGAAGATGGACTTCCAACTCTTCATATCCTGCATCTTCTTTTCTGCGTGTCAGATTTAGTTTTATGAAATATTCATGGTCACACAGTTGGAGTACCACTCGACCAGTGTGTTCACAATGCAGTCGTAACACGCTGTAACCTGGCAACAGGCTGCTGAACATTTCCCCCCCTCTGAATTCAGCTCTGACTTCCCTTTTTTCAGCATGTAAGATATGAAATGATGGGGTTTTTAGCTTCTCGCTCCACCATGTGCTTGGTGTTGATTCCTCGTCAATTTGTAGGATTTTTTAAGAGATCGGCCGATTAATTGTTTTGGTTGAGTTTTAATTACATATTTCAGTGAAGATTCTGCAAGTTTCTAGTCTACAATACAAGATCATCCAATTACCCTGCCTTTCAGTCTTTATGCTAAGCTAAGCTAATCACCTCCTGGCTCCAGCTCCATGTTTTAACAAACCGACACAAGAGTGGTATCCATCTTCTCTTTATCGCTCTCGGGAACAAAAGAAAATTTGACTATTCTCCAAAAGGCTGAATGATTATTTTTAGGTGAATCACACAAAGAACATTAATAACACGTTATCATTGACGTTGCAGGATGGCGTTCTTCAAACACACCCAGCAATGCCCACACTCAACTCCTTTTCTCCCCGTAATCAGATTGCTGAATTGGACTTTTCTTATTATTTTCGCATGATAATAATTTCTGCAAAGGTATTCTGCTCCAGTCCTCATGAAAGCACAGCGAGATGAAAGAGAGGAAAAGAAAAGCCCGACCAGGCAAATCAGTCTCTCTCTCTCTCTCTCTCTCTCTCTCTCTCTCTCTCTCTCTCTCTCTCTCTCTCTTTCTCTCTTTCTCTCTCACTCTCAATCTCTCTCTCTCTCTCTCTCTTTCTTTCTTTCTCCCTCTGTCTCTCGACCGGTGTCAGGAGCTATTGATTAGTGTGAAGGTTATTTGGGGTAAAAGCAAAGTGGGATCTATACTCCTGTTGTTCTCTGCAGCGTGTTATGAATCTTTTAAAGTGCTGTATGGCTAATGTGGCCCCGCTACTCATTAGAGTCAATCACAGATGTATACGTTTTGTGTCTGTGTGTGTGTGTGTGTGTGTATTTGAAGACCTTTCTACAAATGTGTGTGTTTGATGACTGTTCCCATGGCGCTTGCTTCTCAATGGTTACTTCATGCGTTGCTAGTCTTCATGTATATGCAATCTCTCTCTCGCTCTCTCTCTCTTTCTCTCTCGCTCTCTCTCTCTCTCTCTCTCTCTCTCTCTCTCTCTCTCTCTCTCTCTCTCTCTCTCTCTCTCTGCTGGCAGGCCCATGCGCCGCACATTTCCCCCTCTGTTACGTAACTCCCCATCTGAATCCTGGTCACAGGGATAAAAATAGGCTGATAAATAAATAAATAAAGAGGAAGCAGGGAGAGATAAGATGTGCGGCCCTCGGGGAGAGTTGGCCCAGTCAGAGTGAGAGGCAGACAGACATCCTCCTTCATCCCTCACATCCCTTTCATCAGCCTCTTTTTTTCATGCTCATTTAATTATTATCGTCTTTTATTTCCATTTCCCATCCTCCTCCTCTTTCTTCAGCTCCTTTCCTCTCTGAGCGAAACCCTCTACATGTGCAACTGAACATTTGTGATAAGCTGGAGAATTGAGTACGTGTGCGTTATGTTTTACATTGTGCTGTACATCATCAGTAAGTGGCATGTCCATATTATAGTGCTCTGCTGTGATTTTGTGCAAACTCAAAAAAGTTGTATGTCTATATTCATAACATTGGTAGTGAGTTGTCATTATGTTCTAGGAATTCCTTCTGTGCATCTATCTCCCTTTTCTAATCTCACCAACGTTTTCTCTGTGGAACAATCCATTATGTCTGTTTCTCCTGGGAGAGACGGACGCAGAGAGGAGAGGCTGCCGGTCCTGATTAAGTCTTACAGGAAAATGTCACCCATTTAAAAAAATGTTTTTCCTGAGCCGCCATGGGAGTTTTAACATGCTTTACTCTGGCTTAACGCTTGAATTGTGACTGTTACTGGTGTGGCTTCATTCAAACAGCCTCATGAAAAGGAAGGATGGTTTGTTCGTGACATGCCAGTTGATTATTTGCATTTGATGCTACTCCATATTTCACTCAAAGAAAATTTACATACAGCTACATTCATCGACAGATAAAGATATCATTTCATAAACCTGTAAAACAAGCTAATTAAACATGATGCATTGCTGTCCAGTTAATTGAACGAACAGTGTATAACCTCTGGTCCACCTCGACCAGCTACAACTATAAAAAGCTAAGTGACACTGAGTGACACTTAACCCCCCCTTTACTCTTCTCTTTCCTTCAGGGCTCATGAACAAGAGTTGACGAAGAGGCACGAGAGAGAGCTCTCCGAAATGAACGCCGTCCACAGCAGAGAGACGCAGAACATGCTGTCAGACTTCAACAAAGCCCAGGAAGTGCTCAAGGACAAGATCTCCGCCCTTCAGATACTGTATGTACACACTGTAAACACACTTATGTGCTTGTGTGGTCTTCACACCGCTTTGCGGCGATGGAGGCACGGAGGAATCCCACTTCAGCACTTCTTAATTCATGATTGCTGTGTGCACAGGTCAACCCATTCGTCCTAGATAATGTAATTGAGTGTTGTCAGGTACCAAATGGAAGCTTAAAGCAACAGACAGGTTTTCTCTGGGGAGAATAACACATGATGCATTCACATCCGCCTCTTAACTCTTTTTATCTTCCAGTCGAGCAGATGATCAAATGTGCGACAGAGTCGCCGCACATTGTGCCTTTTCTTTTTTGTCCACGCGATAACTTACGCAAACACTGCATCGTAGAAATTAGAGCATAAGTAAACACACACGAGCAGAACGCAACCATGCAGACTATCTGGTTTGGTTTTTTTTTGTGCACGCGTCAGGTGAAGTGCAGTCGAAATCGGAGGCGGCGGCGGCTGTGATGAATTAAATTCTTCCCGTCAAATCATGATGCTCGTGTCATACGTTATAAACAGCTGCGGCAGGCCCGACGGTGCGCGGCGAAACTGGCTCGCCATGAAAGGTAGCACCGAGAGAGATTTATCGCTGCGCCCCTCAATCTGTACCTGAGCCGCAGTCTTCTGGAAACAATGTGTTTCCATTTGCAGAACAAAGAGAAACCCCCAAAAATAAAAGTGTCTCCATAAAATCCAAGGTTTAAGAAAGAAGGAACACGAATGCTTACATTCTTCTCACCTCGTGCCCCTGAATCCATATTCATGTGGCGTGATGGGCCTTTATGCTCTGACACGAGGTTCTGCAGTGTTGGTTTTTTCTTTTTTCACACTTGGCTGACAAGTATTTGTTTTTCAGACAACTGACTCTAACTTAAAAAACAATGTAGAAATGAAAAACGTTCATTTTGTGTGTAAGAGTCAGTTTCATAACCTAAATCATTAAGCATGAAATAAAAAACTTGCTTGAGAAACATGCACCAAATTGAATTGCGGCTGTTCTGTCACCCAACACCATAACAACACAAATGTATTTAACTCTTCAATTATGAAATGATGCCTCCCCAATTTCCATTTCAAAGCAGCTGTCAATAAGCCATGTGCTGAAGGCGTTATAGCATCCCTCTGCACGGCGTCCCAACATGGGACTTGCCGGTCTACCGCCGTCTCCACCGGTTAGTTAGTTTGTGTTATTGTGGGATCTTCAATCCGAACAAACGTGGCGTCCACCGCAGAACATTGCTCCCATGCCGTTACTCCTGCCTGCTTCTCCAAACTGGGAGCGCGTTGACCACCGTCTCGGTTACTGCGTCATATATGTGGCAGCGTTATCAGTTATCACGCGTCGTGTCACCTGAGAACATTTTATTTTCAGGGGGGCTTGGTGAAAAAGTATTTTGACGGCAAAATCTACATACAGAGTTTGAATGTTTGGATTTGGATGCGCATAGAGCTCCACTTGTAAGCTACAGAATGAGATAAAAACTTCAAAAAGCTTGAAACTATATAAATAATAGACCCGCCCTTTAAAGTCCCTTCTGAAAAGTGTTGAGTTGTAGCTTCGGCTCCGGCTGGATCCGCTCCAGTGTTCTGCTTGTTGATTGGACTCGTTGGCGTGTCTGATTTTCTTCATTGCCACAACTATGGCGTAATAAGCTCTCCTTTAAACCTCATCACTAGCATGATGGAATAAATGTTGTATGTTAATGGTTTCCTTAGATACACATCAAATATCCTCAGGTGTAGACCTTGCAGGGATCAAAGACGACTTCTATACGCATGAAATAAAGATCAAGGAAATTTAGCTCAGTGAGTAGTGATGGCTTTTCTTTCTCTTTTACTGAATATGAAGCGGTATTTATATTATTGATGACATGCAGTGAGGGTGTAGGAACCAGTTGAGCACATGCTGCAGTGTATCGATAGAGTGAAAGAGGACAAGAGAAAGCTGAGGGCGTGCAGCATGTTGAGGTTAAGAGAAGAAGAGTGTGTATGAGATGTGACGTGGATGACTGCAGGTGAAAACAGCGATTCGCAGCCAGACAATGGATGGAGGAAGAAGAAAAAGGGAGGGAGTTGAAAGGTGCACTTTGCCGATGGGCAGTGGAGGATGTCAAGTCGTGAGGGAAATGAACCAAACGTCTAGAGAAAGATATACAGCTTCTGAGAGAGAGAGAAGACAAAAGATACAAAACTGAGTGAGATAAAGAAAGAAAAAGCCATACGGAAAACTCATGTGCTTTATGTGGGATAAAGCAGGCTCATGAGAGGGCCCGTGTGTGTGTGTGTGTGTGTGTGTGTGTGTGTGTGTGTGTGTATTGGAGTCAGGAGACGTGCAGTGAGCTAACATACTCTTCAGAGCTGACCTCCTTTTAGTTTGTGTCTGCTGAGAGCAAAGCGCCACCTGCTGGACTGAAGAGGATGTGCATCTAAAGAGAGCATGGTTGTTGGCCGTTATTACATCTACAAGGAAAATGCCCCCATTGAGACGCTTTGTCAGTGCACACACAGAAATGCACAAGATCAAGAGCGTGGGATGTACAACTGGACAGATGCTGATTCAATGAGTAGAAACCTAAAAACTCTAATGTAAAAACAACATTTGAAACACCTCTTCCTAAATGGACAACTCAACAAGAAGTGAGAGTGCAGATTTCTGCAAGGTGGGTCTGCAACCAATGAAGACAAACCACAATTGTCTCAAAGGGTATCAGGCATGTTCTGCACTCAGACAACAGATCTCTCATCTTAATCTACGCAGCAGTCTGCACCGGCTGTGTGGCGACACCACAGTTCCTTTTGTTCAAGCTTCTTATTGACTGTTTGAAGCTTTCTGTGAACAGAAACTGTCCGTCCTGCTGTGTTTTTGCTCGTGTTCGCCCGTAGCTCCATGTCTTGCCGACATGAGAAGACCTTTGTAGGCAGCCTTTTGCTCAGTTTGTCGTTTGCAGGCATGCAAATCAAGAGAGGAGTCATTTTGAATCCAGAGCGGAAACAAGAAAAAGTGTGAAGCACTACAACCAGCAGATTAGGCATGGACAGACAAACACACACTCACTCACTCACTCACTCACTCACTCACTCACTCACTCACTCACTCACTCACTCACTCACTCACTCACTCACTCACACACAAGGCCAAATACATAATCGCCTGGCAGGCATGAAAATATTAAAGTTCGACTTAAATTGGTCAAACTATTGCTTATTTTTTGACCATGCAACTCCAGGTCAGTTCAACCTTATTTCATAATGTTCATCAGAGGAGTTACGTTGAAGATGAGTCTTAGAGATGGAATATTTGTGGCCATTATGATTTCATAACGGCCAGACTGAAAAATGTCAACAACTATTGGATGGATTGCCATTTAATTCTTTTCCAACATTCATGTTCTCCATGGGATGAAACTTTGATGATCACAACCTTGAGACCAGTGACCTTAAAGGTTTTGGGTGAAATTACTTCACAGATTTTGGATGGATATGAATGAAATGTGGTTCACATGTTCATGTGTTGATCACTAACTTCTCATGTTGCGCCATCATCGAGTTACAAGTTACAGTCTTCGAGAGTGAATTAAGTTTTCAGACTAAACATGGAGTGGCGTAGTCTACTTTCTGTGTTGTTTTGACCAGTTATCTGGGACAAATTTACTTTAACCGTCAGCAGTTTGTTTGTTTTTTTCTGTTTCTTCACTTTACCCACAGAGGAGGCTTTTCTGTGTCCGTCCTCAGAGATAACCCACCGTCTCCTGTCTAATTAACTAAAACACAGATCTATCTTAACCACAAGCCTCGTCCTTTCCCTCCTAATTAATCACCGTGCTGACGACAGTCTCGTCCCTCACTACAGCTCCTTCTCCCTAAACACCCGCTGAGAATGCTCCTTCATGAATATTTAAATATTTTGTCCTACGTCTGTGTCTTATTGATTCTGTGGGAGTTAGAAAGCATGTCCGTGTGTTGCAGTTAGAGATGCAGTTAGTATTCACGTCACATCAGCAATGGTGTTCAAATCATACATCAGGACATCTGAAACATAATTACAGTCAACAGTTTAATGACGGGTCTGAAATCAGTGCGTAAAGTATGTTAAGTTGCAGGTAACCGTCGCGACAATGCTTTTGCTTCCACAATACATGAACCAGTTCGATGAGAAAAGACTCTCTCGATGCCAAGCAACACTCAGAAGACCTCTTTTTCTTCTCAAATGTAGCGGACAGCAAAGTCCAAGAGCTGAAATTCATCATGACAAAGAAAGCGTTGGAAATGTATGAATCTTAATGTCCCACCGCACAAATCACACAGCCCCGTTAAAGGATGGAGCTGTCTCTGGCATGCGTAGATAAGACTGTGCTGCCTCCACAGTCTTCATACAGAGCGTGCATTATTGCTGAAGTTGTTGAGATACAGTTTTAAAGCATTGTCTTAACTTTCTGTCCTCTATTTGATAATCACCTTCCTTTATCTTATTTTTGATGTTAATCAGAGTGATCTTGCGTAATCTGTTTTCTATTTCAAGAAAACAAATGACTTAGCAGGGGACAGTTGCTCATCCTTTATGGTCCGTTATTGATTATATTCTTACATCTCCGAGTGCATTATCACACTTATCAGATAAGTCACTTAATCAAAGGGAAAATCTCAAATCTTCACACAAAATGTATGCTTTTTTTAAGTCACTTTAAGTCGTGGTTAGGTTTTTGCCTAACCACCGAACGTGTCTCTACTGTTAGGTCCTGGAGAATCATTAAATGTGACATACAGTACAGTGAGTTTGCTCATGTTAACGGCGGCAGCGGCGATGAGAGGAAATGACACAGCCAGAAGGTAGCGAAGATAACACTTTAATTCCAACGCTTCCTCTTGACCATCAGTCAGTTTGGGGTTTTATTAAAGTCCAGAGCAGTGGAGACTCCAAATTTTCATCTTATCACAGACACCACCTTCACCAAAAAAATATACTATTCCCAGAAAAACCACGTCTTGGTTCAGTTTCACGACTGACGTTCTCCAGCCGGAGTGTCTGTTCACCGTGCAGTGGAGAGATGTGGATTTCTCCCGCCCTGCAGGTTTTAGTGACGGAAATCGATTTGATGGCTTGCACGTAAGCCGAGCAACAGCAGGTGCATCTGTCCAAACCATGTAAATATTCTCTTCCTGTGCTCATAGACAAAAATACCCCAAAATATGACATGCCGTGGGTGACACCGGACTCCCTGACACCGGGTGAGACAGAGGGTCTTCCTGCCCAGTGAAGGGTTGCTGATGCTGCGGCAGTCAGGCGTGAAATAGCTGGACACTAAACATTTGGCCTCGGTGTGCTCCCGCCCCGAGGAAATTCAACCAGCCGGTGTTAAATAACAGATAAAATAGTTGGATCCGATTATGATCTCCACTGGAAAATATATTATTTATCTCAGAGGAGCTGGCAAAAAGATTGTGCTGTCAGATTCATGGCCGAAGTCACTGCAAAGGACAATCCCATCGAAACTCCAGTAGCACATCACTTACAGGCTCTTACAGTGTTCAGTGTGGAGACAAACACACTCCACGCACTACGAATGAAGAGCTTTTCTGATTCTGCTTCATTGGCCAAGTATGAGTCTGGTTTTTCATTGCATACATGGAAATAGACACGCGGCTGAAACAAGGACAACAACCAGGTGCAGGAGACGTTCAGTGTCACGGGGTCATCGCACATGGATCCTTCCTGACACCATGTGACTGATGGTCAGTGTTCACAGGGGAGAGACTCCCACACACACACACACACACACACTCACACACATTTTTGCTGTTAAGGCTTTCATTTTGTCTCAACTGTCAATCAAGGAGTCTCAGACCCCCTGAGACTCCCCCTCCCCGTAAGACAGAACAGGAGCAACGCGATGAATGGGCTACCAGCACAGGATCAGACGGCATATCTGATGCAAAGTGCAGATCAGTACGCATCAGTAGCACTGAGCAGCAGCTGCTCCTGTACCGCGCCGGACATTCCTCTCGCGGGCCGCGGTTTATCAGCAAGACAAGCTGCCACGATGCTCGACCTTTAACGAAAGTGTGACTTCACGCTGTGTCGTAAATGTCACGGAGACGCCCCTCAGCGGCTCGGGCTGCGGCAGTGTGGGAGGTGAAAGGCTGTTTAGCTCGCTGTCACAAAAGGAATTCATAAAACCAGGAATAGATCCAGAGCAGAATACGCAGGGAAACAGCTCGGTTTCATGCCTCATTTTTTCAGTGTTTTGTGTTTTACTGAAACTCGCTGAGCTTCAGATGTAGAGCTTGTTCAATTGTATTCTTGTATTTTTAGCACCCTCCAAATTATCCATTGCATTTATACCACAACTAGAAATTATTGTAATATAATTATGAACAGGTATAGTGCTCAGTACACACACTCTGGGAAACGCTTCATGTAACCAATGATAAGGTTGAAGCGAGGATGTGACACAGGAATGGCAACTAATGACATCATAGCTTGCACATTGGTAACGTTTAAAAGTTTTTAAAACCGGAAAAAACGTTTCAAAGTGCATTAGTTAAGCTCTACGTTGACAAGTGGAGGCTTGTTAACGTTTTATTTCAGATATATTAGTCGTTTTCCAGCCAACAGTGTCACCTGTGCAGGTTGGTCGCTTCAAGAACCAGCCATTGGCCGTTCTTTAGCATTTGTTGCGTTTGGGAAAATGTCCCAGAGATGAATTGAGTCTGAGGTTTTACCAAAGTGATGATTTCTCTGAGGAGCCGGTAAGAAAATAACAAAAACCCATTATATAAAAAAAAACTTCTTTCTAAAAGTTCTCATAACTCACAGAACAACAACAACCTCCGGAGAAAACAATTTTTTTTTGTTTGCTTCTTTTTTTCCACTTGAGCGTACAAACTGCTTTAATGGTTTTTGTAATGAGAGGAGAAGAGGGCCGGAAAGAGAAGGAACCGGGACAATTACTGCTTTATTGATCAAAAGCTAATGAAAAAGTACAGCCTGTTCCCTCATCTTTTTACTCCCTGAAGTACATGCCTTTATTCCCTTAACTCGTAAATGGTTCCATCTAACACACACACACACATACACATATACACACACACTCACACACACATACAGCAAAGTGCAAGATCTAACAAGTCCACGTGGCTCATACCCTTTTTTAAAGTGAATTTGATGTGGTTGCATATTTTGCACTGATGAGACTGCACACAGATCTGTGCTCTTTCCCCTCCGGAGGAAGCTGTGTGTTTGAGTGTCTTACATTAGTGGTTCAGATCCTTCACGTATACCACGCTGTGAAAATACTCCACAACAAGTAAAAAAAATCTTACTGCAGTAAAAGTATATGTGCAGAATTAGCAAAATATACTAAAACTATGAAGTCCTCTTTGTGCAGTGAAATGTTCCATGTCAGAGTTTTATTATTAAATATTATGTTTTCGGGTTCATGTTCCTGCTGCCTTCATGTTTATGTTGCAGTGTACTGCTGTCGATGTTTCAGGTCCTTTACATACTCTTGGCTATTTAATTATCATCATATGTTCTCTTTTAAAAGTCTCATGAGTCCAGAGAAGCAGCCCTGTTTTCAGCTGTGTGACGATGCACATTTTCAAAGAGTGCATTTAGTTTAGAAGCTGGAGAGTTTTTTCAATACACAAAAGACACACTTCATCTTTGAGTTTATTACAAGCATTCAAATTTGAAGCCGGCCTTTTTTTTTTTACATAGCAGTAAGGGGAATGAAATATTAAAATGTGAAAAGTAAAGCTAGCTGATAAATATGTAATATAGCGCAGTAGAAAGATTGCCTCTGAGATGCAGTGGTAGCAGAAGTGTAAAGTTAAAGTTGCAACACCTGCAACTTGTACTTGACGACACTACCTCAACCCAAAGTAAACGTACGTGGCCGCGACTGTAGTCACATGTTCAGTGGGTCTCTGGTGCAGAACGTCTCTGCTTGTGTCTCACAGGCTGGAGGGAACAGAGGACAAGTTCAGGAACAGGGAGAGTCGTCACGAGGATCTGCAGGTCATCGCTGAGCTGAAGGACATGGTCTCTGAGAGGGAATCTCTCGTCAAGAAACTGGTGGTAGGTAACGGCCGACGAGGTCGTGCGTATACGCTGCAGGAGGACGTGTGGCGAGAGGGGCCCGCAAACTGCTGCTGATTTTGAGCCTTCAGATTTAGTTTGTACACGACTCCTCGTCACCGTCTCTAGAGTTTTCCTGTCGGCTCACGGGTCTTTTCTTTTCACCTCCTGCAGGACGATAAGAAGTTCTACCAGCTGGAGCTGGTCAACAGGGAGACCAACTTCAACAAAGTGTTCAACGCCAGCCCTAACGTAGGAGTCATCAACCCGCTCATTAAGGTAGGCCCTGCTGTCCTGTAACACACCACACACACCACACCCACACACACACACACACACACACACACACACACACACAGGGGCCCTCTCATGAGCCTGCTTTATCTCAGCACATGGCAAAGATGATATCCACTCCATCTCATTTCATATCCATCAGTGCCGATCGATCAGAAGGACAATCGTTTTTACAACCTGTGCTGTTGCATTGTGACAACCGTAGTAATTTACCAGCATTATTCGAAGCGCTGTAACAAATGAGACCATTTTGAGGCGACTGTCTGGCTTTTCCTGAGGGGTTTTATTCCCAACAACATGAAGGAAAGTTGTTTTACAGCAAAAGACGCAATGATGGTGTAACAGCGGACGTGTACGACAAACTGCAGATGATAAAAGGGTGAAAATCAATTTTAACAAGTTTATTTTTTTCCGGCGCAAACAAAGGACGCCAAGGACGATGAAAGGGGACAGAAAGCAAAGGATTAATAGAAAATGTGGTGTTTTTTTTCAGCACCGCAGGTATGAAAAGGAGGCCAACAGTGGAGCCTCCCAAGGTCTCATTTCTTCACAGCAATTAAACTCAGGTGTCTCAGTTCAAGAAGCTTTTTCTTTTTTTTTTTTAAAGTGAAGTGGAAGTGAATCTCTCAAAGTTAAATCACCCAAATTGTGTGTTCATGCAGGATCCCATCGCTCTTAATGATAGCAATATGTTTTCAGGGCTTTTAACGCTCCCAGTGCTGCTGGAGAACATCGTATCTCACTGTTGAATGGTCCCCATCGCATGATCAGTATATAACTGTTGACACCATCTCTGGGGTTTTCTATAACTTCCAGTATTTTTGTTCCTGTCACATGTATTCCCCCCCCCCCTCCCCTTCACATATCTGTATATGTGTATGTTGTGTGTTCACCGTTTTTTCCACCCGATTCGATTGTTCTCTCTGACTTTTTTTCCTCCAGCTCTCCTTTGCTTTCCAAGCCATTTGTTAGTGTGAGATGTTTTCTGCTTCGACACATCTCTTCTCATCTGAACTTCCATTCTGCTCAGAGCGAGTGCTGCTTTTAAGACTGAGCGGTGCCGGTCTTCAGATTGATCCATTCACTCTGCTTTCGATCAAGCTTTAAGTAGGATCGAGTTAGCACGCTGCTCTTTTCCTGTCTCTCTCACTAGATGGACTGTTTTGACCTCCGGGGCTCTCCCTGTACTCCATTTCCCCTCCATTTCTTCTTATCTTTTCCTCTTATTTTCTTTCCAACTTCCCTGTTGCTCCCTTTTTTGACCCCCGTGCCCCCTCCTTTTCTTTTTTTTGTCTGTGTAGCAAAAGAAAAAGAATGAGAAAACAGCAGCCAGCAGATTCAGCAGCTCTCCTAATGTCAGGGCTCTGGAGGCAGCAGGTATGGGCGTGGGCGTGGCAGGTTCAGGAAGTGGGCAGCCCCCACTCGCCCCACCCCCGCCCCCAGCCCAGCCCAACCGCCTAGAGCCCCTCCCCAACTCCCCCCTCCACCACCTTGAACTCAACTCCAACAAACCTCTTCCCCCGCCGACCCCTCCCACCGAACCCAAGAAATTCATGAGGTGAGACCTTTTCAGCCCCGACGGGCAGCAGCTGGTCAATCCACGCATCAATCATCCAATCACAGGCCGCAGTTTAATTCGGAAACTCTGCTGGTTAAAGTGGTTAAAGCACTTTTCATTAGTTGACTCATAGCCGGAGTCAAACGTTGAATGTAGAAGCTGTACTTTAAAGCCTAAGAAAAACCAGAACTCCTGAAGGAAACAGTGGGACAATAACTAGTGTTTTACATTTCCATCCTTTCCTGCCAAGTCAAGCCTTTTCATAAACCATGAGGAGCATGAAACCATTGTCATCACAAGCTGCAGGGTGTAAAACAGAAGCTATCAAAGCGCTCTAATGTTTGTACCCTTTCGCTAACCACCAGCTCCTTAACTTACTGTCGCTGTGCCCAATTTCAGCAAGCGTTAGACAAACAAACGCAGCCTCGATTTTGGCGCCTTAACTGCTGCCTGTGGTCGGCAGACTTGATCAGCGAGCTAACTAAGCTAACGTTAGCACGATGAGTTGGTTGAAAACAGTCATCTCCAGCTGACTTTATATGATTTCTTTTCAAACAAAACATGTGAAAGGATCTTTAGTACGCACTTGATGGTGACACTCAAGACGTTGTGCTAACAGATTGAGGCTAAAGCTAACATGTCCGAAGCAAAAGTGGTTACAGTCTGTAACTGGTTATCCCTACTATTGTAGGTAAGATCAGGCTGTATTCGGCTTAAAATAAATGGACATATATCAAAATAAGTCATGATTACGCTACTGTAGTTAGTAAGCTAGTTAGCATGCTAACAGTTGCATCTCACGGTAGAACACAAAATGTAATGCGTTATTTACACTTTTACTTAGTTTTTTTGTGAAAAGACCAGCTTCCAAAAACACTTAACATAAGATACTTATCCTGTTTTTCTTCTCTGAACTATGATTGGATGATTGGAAATGAAGCAAGCTGCATTTTCCTGCAGCGCATTTACACTGAGAGACATCGGCAGCATCACAAGACTTTTTAATTAAAGGGATGAATACATTGAGAAAGCACATAAGCGCAGGAGTCCCGACCGAAGCTTCAAAGAATGGCCTTGGAATGCAAAAGGGGCATGTTTTTTATTTTTGGTCCTTTCCACGTTGTCCGTCAGTCTGAACATGTTTACTGTGTGCATGCCAACAGGTTTCTTTTTTGTTTGTTTTTTTGTTCGGGAAGTTTGAAAACTTGCTGTTGGTATCTGTTGTGGCTTTTTGTTGAGTATTGTGTCATTTTGCGATTCTTCATCCTCTCATCTTCATTTAAATTTCAGCATGCACTTTTTTTTCCTCCTCAACTCGGGATGGGATTTTGTACAGAGTGAATAAAACTATTTTGCTACGCGAGTTCATAATGAAGTAGGTATTGTCTTCTGCCATCGTGGACCGTCCCCCTCTGTGTGTGGTGGTGTTTTATTTTTGAAAACAGCGTCACTTCTGGACTCTCCGGTCTGGTCGCTGTGGTGTGAACTCATACGATGAAGAATTATGTAACATGCTTCTCACATGGATACATACATGCAGTATGCGCATCGCATGTCCTCAAATGTGTTTTCAAAGCGCTGGTATCTATTGTGTGTGTGTGTGTGTGTGTGTGTGTGTGTGTGTGTGTGTGTGTGTGTGTGTGTGTGTGTGTGTGTGTGTGAGAGAGAGAGCATGTTTTGGCTTTCTCCAATCTATCTCTCTGCATGTTTTAGGTGCTGTTCATGTACAGAATGAGATGTGGTGGCTGCTTTGCAAAAGCTTTGGGACAAACCTGTTATTATGGGAAGGCAGCAGCGCGCACACACACACACACACACTCACACAAACAGACACACACTGCTGTGTTGAGCCAAGAGATGACAGTATGAGGTCAGATATTATAGATCTGCTTTGAGATGTTTTTTGACTCCATTAAACATGTCGTCTCTCTTCGCCCTCCTCACTCTTTGTTCTTGACAAACACTTGCAGTTGATCTCTCCACCCGACTGCAACGCAGGGCGGCAATTTATAAATCTGACCCCTTTAAATCGTCGGGTCCTTTACATATTTATAGCTTGAAGAGACTTTTATGAGACAACAAACCTCCTCGAACAAGACGTTAACGTGAATCCAAATAGGAATATTCCAGTGGAGGTGTCAAGTACTTTCAAATCCAAAGGCTCGAGTCATGTGACTGCAGGGCACACCTCTGCTGAATAGTGATCCAAACGACTGTGAAATGAGTATTTAGAAGGACTGGTGCTTTAACACATTGATTTCATGAGCAGAAATCTATGTTGCTGTTTAGTTTTTTGTCCTGGGACATACACAAATATCCAAACGCTGCACGTAGAGCTCAATTTATCCCACACTTAGTCTATTAGGGTTAATGAGAACATCATTATAGCGAGATGTGGGGAGGAAAGCAATGTAGGCAGACTGTCCCAGCACTGTGTGTTTCCCTTTTATTGTGGTCAGCGTGGTTTACACGAACATGGTCCCTGCAGTCATCACCAGTGCTCCTGCTGGTATCCCCAGCCGAGGGTTCGTTTTGTGCTCATTTAAACTCTCATATAAATATATTAAATGATAGAAAAGCCTGCGGAGACATCCTAACTTAAAAGTCGGCTTTAAACTCCAACTGAAACTAGAACATAGTGTCAACGTGCTGTTTAAAATGTAGCGTTAATATTAGTTTTTTGAATATTAAAAGCAAGAAAGGGCTCCTTTGGGAAACATCGTGTCTGTGTTTGATTGACAGCAGGCGTGACACGGCGGGGACCCGAGAGACAAACCGAGCCAACGGCCGTGTTGTTAGGCGTCCAACCAGCTGACGTGGCGCGAAGTGACGTGCCGCAGCTCGAGCAGCCGGCGAGCAGCCAGCGAGCCATCCAGCCGGCGCGCGGTTGTCCCCGGCGGAGGCTTCACTGGTGGCTCGTTGGGCTAACTTGGGTTGTTGTGTGGCTCGGCGTGACCTCTACCTGAGACGGGGCGCTGACCTTCACTACTTTGCGCGACATTTGATTGGCTGTATCAAAACCAGGTCTCTCCATCTACGTCAATAGAAGGCGGAGCGGTGTTCCACCCAATTTCTGCAAAACCTTGAATTGGATGTGATGTCATTTGCGGCGAGGATGGGAATCCTGTGGCAGACAAAGAGCACGCAGTTTGATTTCAGTTGGAATTTGAATGCTGCACTGTTATTGATATGACGTGGCAATCCATGGGTTTTATGTGGAGAGGATGCTCAGGATGATACGAAGATAGCTTCTTTTTTTCTGTTGTGCCAGACAGACATGTGTGATGATAGTAATCATCCCTCTCATCTTATTGCTTCTTCGTCCCTGATTCACCACCTCATCCTCTGCCAATCTCTTTCCACGTCCTCTCCATCACATTTCCTTCCCCGTGCGACCCAATTCAACTTCAAAACATCCCCGCTCGCAATTTAATTCGCTCCCTCTCTCTTTTTCCATTGCCCAGCGACCTAAGTTTATATATTAAACAAAATCATATTTGATTGATAAAGATATTTGTTTTACTAAAAGCCCGCACACAGCAGATAACATGAATGCTCTTCCTCATGTCTGTTTTGTCTTAATAGTGTTGTGGTTGTAGTTTTTTATCATAGACATCTTATTTCATGCACTTGTTTGTACCTTTATATTTTTTCAGGGAACAGTTTAATCGTTTTGTCACGGCCCAACTCGCCCTCACGATCAATGAGGTTTCATCTGACCTTGCTCTGACCTCTTGACCACTTCCTGTTGTCTCTGACAACGTAAGTTGGCGGCATTGAGAGGCAGATCAC